>NC_081283.1:652477-977465 GCF_030490865.1 Poecile atricapillus | reverse complement strand
ATGCCACCAGGTGGGCAAACAGGGAACCCAGGGCCGCCTCGGCCACCAAATCCGGGCCCTCCCAGCCCAAATCCACTTCCCAGCCCATAGCCACCACCACCACCAGCTCCTCCTAAGCCAAAGCCAGTGCCTGCTCCACCACCATAGCCAAGACCAAAGCCGTAGCTGCTCCCGGCTCCACTCCGTAGACCTCCACCGACCGAGCTGTAGGAAATTCTTTTGCTTCCACCTAAGTTATAGAGACTTCTGCTGCCGAAGCCACCGCCAGCTCCAAAGCCTCCTCCACCTCCAGCTCTTCCTCCTCCAACTCTGGAGACAGAGACAGAGCTAAAACTGCTTCTGGTCCCACTGCTACCACCTCCTACGATAGCAGAGCCTGAGCTAAAGCCCCTCATGCCCCCTCCAGTAGATGATCTGAAAGAGATCCGGCTCATGGCTGGTTCAGTCGGGAAGACAAAGAGTAGGAGAGAGGAAAACAAAAAAAGGCTGCGCAGCAGGAAAAGAGCAGAGGGCAATGGAGACAGAAACCCCTGTAATGGGAGAGCTTGGGAGCCTCCTCTTTTATCTGCTTGGAAAACTTGGCACGGGAATTCAGAACTTGACGTGCCTTGCAGCGACTTGCCTTGTCAAACACACCTCGGCTACGGCGAGGTGCTGAAAAATGCATTGTTTGCAGGCAGGAAAGTAACGGCGAGAGGGAGCTCCCCCCTTCACCAAAGCCACCGCTCTGAGTCATGGAATTAGAATTGAATGGGACAAGGTCTACACTCAGGGGCAGGATGCAACATGATTCCCGAGACCCTGGGAGCTGCTTTCCCTCAGGCGAGCCAAGGACTCGCTCGCTTGAGCAAAGCAAAGATTTTGCAAGTCGCATTTTAAGGTTTAACACATTGCAAAGGAAAGAAAAATAGGGGCTTTTCCAAGATTTCCAGCTCTGTGACTGGCCATGCATGTCCTGTTGTTGGCTCAGGAAAGTTTGGTCTGAAGGTGGTTTTAATGATCAGTGCTGATACTGTGATTTTTTTTTTTTAATATTCAAGTTTGGTTTTTTTTGTCCTGGATCTAAATGTTCATGGTCTTGAAGAGATGAGCTGAGTGGAAGTTGTGTCATGGCAGTATTTTCTAGGATCTTACAAAAAATCATCTCCTCTTATTCCAGGGGAAACTGAGGAATTAGTTAACATGACTTTGAGAGATGGCAAGTAAATGCCTTTTCCAAAATTACATCAAAATAGCCTAAATAGTATTTTCCTTAATAGAGACTTTTACTATTAAAAAGCTGCTTGAAATGATTGTGTTTCTGTAGTATCTCCTGGTCAGGCTCAGGGTTCAAAAGCCCCCTGTGAAGTGGTATTTTTATTGCTTTTTCTGCCCCCCTGCCTTATATTTATCCAACAGTTTCCACGTCATTGTTGGCTCTCCAAGATGTTCTGTGGAGGGGAATTCACCCACTTTCCTTCCCACCCCCTCCTTCACTTCACTGAGATCACACAGTTGGAAAAACTTTCAAAAATAGCTTGTGCCTCTTGATGTTGCTCCTGGGTGAACCCTTGTGCAGGAGTTTTAACCCCCACAATGAGTCTGGGTTGTGTAAAGACGTGAGAGCTGGGGATCCTTCTCTTGTGTCCATGAAGAGCTGGACACGAGATACAGGAGAAGAAATCCCCTCATTCCCACTCAAAATACCTCCCCAAATACTGTTCTGAACTGGATTCTGCCTACTGGCCAGGTGAAGTAATAGTGAAAGACAGAGAGATGAGACCCTGAGCAGGTAAACCAAAAAAATTCCCAAATTCATCTACGTGAGCAAAAAGTGCAGGAGCTCAATCCAAAAGGAGGAGCTTAAGGGGATTGGCTGCATTTCAGAACTTGTTTGTGTTGATGTGTTTCCAACCACTGCTTTTTTCTGTCTGGGAACTTGAAAGAACCTGAGCAGGAGGTGTTTGGTTAGGTTTGGTTTGGTTTGGTTGGGTTTTGTCTCCTTGCAATGAGAAAACAGCAGCGCTCCCAACTCCCATCTCCTTTGAGCACTCCTGATTCCAATAGTGAGTCACCACGGGTGCGATTGGAGCCAATCCCTGGATGAGCTGATCCAAGAGCCCTCCCGCGGGTGGGGAGGCGGCTGGGCTGTAGCAAGGGGGTGCTCTCACCCCAGTAGTAGAGATGTGGGAATATCCTGCACACTGGAAATGCAGCGTTTTTCCCAGGAAAACTTCACCCCTCGCTCCATCCATACCCAGCAACCCCCAATTTCACAGTGGCAGGAACCTCAGCCATGAGACCTCTGGGCACTAAAAATAAACACAGTGATACTGAAAATAAATAAACTCTCTTCCAAGCATGGCAGATCCATGGAGATTTGCTTTCCTATGCCTGCCCATGTGAACTGGCGCAACTGTGCCAAGAGCCTGTGGATGGGGTCCAGGCAAGGAACTTGCCTTTGACTCCCAAATCACTTATGCAAAGACACACCTGGGAACAGGAGCACAGGTTTTAATTAAAGCACAGGGAAAGGATTCATGTGGAAGGGAGTCATTACTTCCCCAGCTCTTCTAGGAAAGCCTGTTGCTGCAGACAATGACAATTAAGTGGAATATTACAAAGGATTTGGAAGAGCAAAGTAAATGACGGTTTAGGCACCAAAACAAGGAAAATTCTTGTGGAATCTCTCAGTCCCTCACACTTTCCTTTTTTTGGTTTGTGTCACTCATGCAGTGTCCCACTGAAGGTGTTCAGGGCTTCAGGGAGACTGTGCTGGCCTCTCAGGTGGGACACTTCCCTGTGGAGAGGCAGGACATGTCATGGAGGGTTGCTTGGGGGGTGAGAAAACTGCAGAGAAGGGAAGGAGGAACAGGGCTCCTGTCTGCAGGAGCTCAGCTGCCTCTGAGCTCCAATTTGCTCTTTTTTTCAGAAGGGACTGGAAAAAAAGATGCTAAAAACTCTCCAGGTTGGTTAAGACTGGGTTGTCATGAGCTGTGTTAAATCCTCGCACCCAACCTGTACAATTTTGGCGGGATCAGAAATCGAGGTGACTCAGAGTTTATTTTTTAACTTTCACTGTTTTTTTTTGCCTGTTTGTAACATCCTCTGGACAGCAGGGACTGAGGAGTCTTGGTGGGTGACAGGTTGACCATGAGCCAGCGTCCCTGCAGTCAGAAGTAATGGAATTCCCCATGGGAATTCCCTGGGATGCCTCAGGAAGAGCATGGCCAGCAGGTCAGGGAAAAGATCCTGCCCCTCTACTTGGTCCTGGTGGGGCCACATCTGGAGTGTTGTGTTTTACTCTAGACTCTACAGTTCCAGAAGGACAAGGAGCTCCTGGAGAGGGTCCAGTGGAAGCCACAAAGGTGATGAGAGGTCTGGAGCATCTCTTTGATGAGGAGAAATGGCAGGAGCTGGGTGTGGTCAGTCTGGAGAAGAGGGGACTGAGAGGGAATCCCAACAATCATAGGAATATCCAAATATCCATAAAAATATCTCATCTGAGAGGGTCTCTCATCAATCCATGTGAACATCTCCAAGGGGTGGCAGGAGGATGGTGTCAAACTGTTCAGTGGTGCCCAGTGACAGGACAAGGATCCCAGAGTTCCTGAGGTGGGAAAAGTCCTCTAGGATCATCAAGTCCAATCTGTGCCCAATTCCCACCTTGTCACCAACACAGAGCACTGGGTGCCACATCCAGTCATTCCCTGCACGCCTTTAGGGATGCCAGTTTCACCACCTTCTGGGGAGGGAGAAGTCATAGCCATAAAACTAAAACACAAGAAATTCCACCTCAACATGAGGAAGAACTTCTTTCCATAGAGGTGTCAGAGTCCTGGAAGAGCTGCCCTGGGAGGGCATGGATTGTCCCTCTCTGGAGATATTCCAAGCCCACCTGGACACCCTCCAATGTCACCTGCTCCAGGTGTCTGTGCTTTGGCAGGGGGTTGGACTGTATGAGCTCCAGAGGGCCTTTCCAGCCTCAACTATCCTGGGATTCTGGGATTCTGAGTCCAGTTTTGCCCCTGGTTTTGGCCTTTCACTGAAGTTCCTTTGATTTCCTAGGCAAAGGGGATGAGATATTGCTGTGTTTTGGTGCACCTGGGTTTGAGTGAGGTTTTGCTGAAGTGCCTCCTTTGAACTTGCCAGGACACGCTGGCATGTGTGTTCCTGCTCCTTCCCATGTTCCTGCTCCAAGTTCTGCCTGGAGTTATGCAGGACCAGGATGTTGCAAGGTCAGGGCAGAGCAAAGCATCTGAGCCTTTGAAAGTCAATAAGGGCTTTGCAATAATGTTTGGCTGAGGGCTTTTTCTCCACTTTTTCTTGGTTTTATTCTCCTTTTGCAATGACTGACTGAAATATCTGCATCAATGCTGTTGTTGTGCTCCAGCACCCATCCCCAACCCAGATATTCCAGATAAAGCCTCCTCAAGAGCCTTGCAGACACTTGGGTTTGCTCTGGCTTTTTAAGAAAGCAAAAATTAAATCATGAGGTTTTTTCTGGCTGCCCCAAACCTTCCCTTCTATTGAAGAAAAGCTTTTGGATTAACCCAAATAAGTTAAGAAATGAATGGTGATTAATTATCTTGTCATTTATGGATAAATCTCCAGCCTCCTCCTTTTCCTCCTCTTCCTCCTTCAGTTTTCTCCAATTCTTCAATTAATTTTGGGACAACCGATTTCAAGATTTTCATTATAATTTAATCAGAATTTCAAAGCTTTTCCCTGGAAGTAAAACAAATACATGTCCAGCTCATTCTGATGAAGGTTGTGAGTATTTTGTACTGCTGGTTCTGGTTTAGAATAAAAAGATAAATAAAAAGAACAAATAAGTTACAATCTGGTTTTATTGGACATGTTCCAAATAGTGAGAGGAAGGGAAACATGGAGTCACATCACTATTACAGAAGTATAAAAAGCTGCAATTTTCTTTTTTAATGGTACTTTCCAAAAATAAAAAGACACTGTGGAAGGCTAGAGAGGTAAATTCCATCAGAAAAGGGCAAAATAGATTTGGGACACTGGAGTTCCTTAGGGATCCTGCTCTCAACTGTGTCATTTCTCACACACTGGTCTGGAACCTGCTGCACTTCCCAGTTTCCCAAAGGTCTTTCTTTTGGCAGAGGAAACCACAGAGAGAGGAGGTGCTGGAATTCCCCCATGAGCTGTGTGGACATGACCCTTCAGGCAGCTTTTCCAGAGTGATTTTCACAGTCTCAGACTTTCTTCACCTGCTGCGACTAAGGCTGTGGGGAAAGACTTGGAATGCTGGAGGGTTTGGGAATTTTTGAGGACATTACAGCAAAACCTTGTATGGGACAGGACAGAAACCCCATTTAACAGCAAGTACTGATCTTGCTTTTGAAGGACTCATTGTATCAGACATTATTTAGAATTTGAAAATCCTATAATTTAGAAAATAAGCCCTTTTTTATAGGTTTTGGACCAATCACTGGTGAATCCTCTGACAAAAAACCACTCCCGAGATTATGTGTTAGGGCTGCTGTGGGCAAACTCATTTAAGAAGAGAAAGGACAGGAATGGGAGAGTGATTGTAGAAAAGCTTATTGATAAGCTTGTGACACATTGAATTCTCATCTGTGGGTGGAGGGAGCTCAGGCTGCTGCTTGAACATTAGAATCCAAATCTCTGGTCAGGCTCAAGTGCCTGAGCTGACTCAGCAGCAAAACTTGGAAATATCTGGAAGAATCATATATTTCAAAACTTGGCTGTGAATGGAAGAAAGAGAGATTTTCCATCTCACCAGAATGACTCAGAATGAAGGATATTTTACGAGGGACATTACAAGCCATTGTCTGGGATCTTTGAGTAGCCTCCAGGGGTACTTCTAGATAGCAGAAAAATAACCCAGACCTCTGATGCAGACGAACTTCTCTTGTGAAGGTGCGAGTTGGGCTCATTCCAGCAGTGAAGGCAAAGCAGAGTGAGTTAAACACACATTTCCAGCCCATCCCTGGGCTTCTGGGGGCCAGAATTGAGGTAACACTTTTCCTGCTATTTGCTCTGTTTTAGCTGATAGCTGTGGGTGGCCACAATCACAAACTGCTTGGTCTTATTAAAAACAAACAAATGGAAAACCAAACCGAATCCCCGTTCAGAACAATCACTTAGGCCCATGTTTTCCTTTAACTCCTGTTCCAGGGACTTGGAGACTTTGGTAACTGTGTGTTCCACTGCTTTTCTTGACCAAATGCGTGAGAACTACGGAGCAGGAGCAGGGCAGGGGCAGCTGGAGGGGTGGAGGCCGGGGGAGAATGGTGGGCAGGAGGAACAGAGGAACCATGGGAAGGTCTGGGCTTGGCTTCACTCAGACTCTGTGGCATTCTTCAGGCTTTGGCTTTTTATGCTCTTTTTGCTGGAGGAGGTTTTGGAGACGATTTTCACTCCTGGGTTGGTGCCTTTTGCACTTCCAGAGCTGAAATTCCCTCCGCTGGTGCTCAGGGCGCTGCTGCCACCTCCGGCATGGCTGTAGCTGCCAGCAGTGCCCAGACCACTCCCTCCTCCAAATCCACCTCCATGACCACCTCCAGTCCCGAGTCCAAGTCCTCCTCCGCTTCCAAAGCTGTAGCCTCCTCCTCCTCCACTGCCAGCTCCAAGATTGAAACTGCTCCCACCAACTCCTCCAAGGCCAAAACCACTTTCAACACCTCCTCCAAGACCAAAGCTGCTCCCACCACCTCCTCCGAGGCCAAAACCACTTCCGCCTCCTCCTCCACTCAGGCTCAGTCCACCAAATCCTCCTCCTAAGCCAGCTCCACCAGCAATGCTGGAGCTGGAGCTGATGACTGCTGCAAGGAAAAGCAACCAAAAGATTGAACATCCGCGTGGCAGTGATGGAATCATGGGATGGGCTGGGCTGGAAGGGGCCATAAAAGCCATCCCATCCCGGCCCCTGCCATGGGCAGGGACTCCTTCCATTATCCCAGGTTTCTCCAAGCCCCATCCAACCTGGCCCTGGGCACTTCCAGGGATGGGGCAGCCATAGCTTCTCTGGGGAGTCACCCAGTTCCAGGAAGCATCATCATCATTATCAGGACCTTGACCCACAGGACTTAAACCCAACTTCCACCCCCTGCGCAAGACCCTAATGACAGTGGAGGGCTCCAAAAGTCTTATGTGGGGCCAAACTTCCCTTTTCCCAAGGTTTCTGCCAGGCCTTGCTCCCAAAGCCAGACTTTGGGGTCCAGAACTGTGATACTTACAGTAGCTGATGGGGTTCAGTCCCTCCCCGCTGAGCCTGTTGGGGGTTAAGAAGAGATTGGAACAAAATTATGGAGACAGGCAGAGGGACCAACCTCTGATGGGAAGAGTGATAGTCACTATTATCCTCACAAGGATTTTTCTCCTACCTGCTCTCCTCGCCCTCCAGCAGCTTCCTGTAGGTTGCGATCTCAATGTCCAGGGCCAGCTTGACGTTCATGAGCTCCTGATATTCCCGGAGCTGCCGGGCCATGTCAGCCTTGGCTTTCTGCAGGGCATCTTCCAGGTCAATCATCTTTGCTTTGGCGTCCTTGAGGGCCAACTCCCCACGCTCCTCAGAGTCTCCGATGGCCGTCTGCAGGGTGGCACACTGCAAGGGATGGGGGGGCTTGGAAAGCTGCTCTTCCCTTTGGGTGAACTGGGATGTTCATGGAAAATGTACCAGCTGAGCTAACATGGCTGGAGTTGAAATGCCAGGCTGGCAAGGACTTAATACTTAAATTTTACAGTGTGAAGTCCTTTCCAGGAGGGATTTCAACACCTTCAGTGAGGCTGGAAAAGCCCCTGATCAGCAAAGCTGAGCTGCAGTGTTGAGGGACAATAGAATGGGGCTCTGTTAGCTCCTTTTGCCATTCCTACCTGGTTCCTTGTGTTCTCTATCTCGGAGCGGATCCTTTGGATGAGCCGGTTGAGCTCTGAGATCTCACCCTTTGTGTTGCGCAGGTCATCACCGTGTTTCCCAGCTGTGGCCTGCAGTTCCTCAAACTGAGGAGGAAAATGTAACCTGAACTGTCTGAGGTGTCTGGCTGGACAAGACATGGTTCAAACAGCCCCTCTTAAGGAGAGCAGGGATTTCCTGTGGAAATGACGGTTCAGCTCACCTTGGTTTGGTACCAAGCCTCAGCCTCAGCCCGGCTCCGGTTGGCGATGTCCTCGTACTGAGCTTTGACCTCTGCAATGATGCTGCTCAGGTCCAGGTCCCGGTTGTTGTCCATGGACAGGATGACAGCGGTGTCGGACACTTGGGCACTGAGCTGAGCCAGCTCCTGTGAGTAGCACATGGGAACTGCACTTACCTCTCCCAACCCTCAGAGTGGTAGCAGTCCCCAGCCAAGGACAACAGCAGGACAGGAATCAGGGATTTGTCTGTACCGCCTCATAGAGGGCTCGAAGGAAGTTGAGCTCATCACTCAGGGCGTCCACCTTGGCCTCCAGCTCTACCTTGTTCATGTAAGCAGCATCCACATCCTGGAAAAGAGCAGTTGTGGGGACACCTGTGGCACCTGGATCCTCTTCTCAGCCAGGAAGAAGTCCTTTGGCACAGCCAAGGAATGGCCAAGCCTGGAGATGAGGCTGCCCCTTTCCCTGCTGCCTGGTAGAGGAGCTGTGCTTGGCACATCCCGCTGGAAGAGCACCAAGAGGGCATCTCCTGCCCTGGAAAAGTGCTGTGTGTAATTTGGAAGTGGATAAGGAGGGAGGTCCTGGCTCTTTGGCCTTGGTACCTGGGATTCCCAGCATGACTGATCCCCTTTATCTCTACACGGTCTGTTTTGCACCTCTGTGTGTGGTGGGACAGGAGTGGGAGGAGATTTTTCTTCCCTCCTACAAGCCACTCCATTCCTTTCCCACAATACCATGGTCTAATGATGATTTAAAGCCCTTCTAAAGGATGAGGATGCAGCTCCATGAGATCTCCCATCCCTCAGGATATTCCCAGTCCATGATATGATTGGGGTTGGCTCAGCATCTGCAGCACCTCCTGTCTCACCCACCTTCTTGAGCACCACAAATTCATTCTCTGCTGCCGTGCGCCGGTTGATTTCCTCTTCGTATCTGCAGGGATAAAGGGAAAGAGGTGCTGGATCAGACCTCAGGAAACAGAACAGGTGTCTAGGTAGGACTGAAAGATGATCTGGACTGTGGGTGGCATCTCCAAATCAGCCTCCTGGGAGCTGTCCAGCTCGAAAGTGTGAGATTCTCATTTCTCTAAAGGTGGAAAGAACGTTTTTGACTTAATGCAGATAGAAAAAGGAAGGTAAAGCTGGTTTAGAGGATTTTCCTATGCAAGAGCCATCACAAGGTGCTGTGTCTTGGCAGAGTCTCCAGTTTTTGATGGTAAAAATGTTGATGGACCCTTTTTGGTGCTGTTGAGGAAAATGGGTCCTGCAGGGAGAGATACCTCTGAGCAAGAAGTCTTGGAAGTGATTAGTGATGCTCTATGTTATGGGTCGGACCACAAACCAGAGACACTTTTTCCCCTTTCCTGGAGAAATTTCCATTAATACTTCTGACTGGATGTTTGACTTTCAGAAATCAAATTTTTTGAGATGGATCATAGAATCTCAGAACTATAGAATCATAGAACCATAGAAAAGTAGAATTATAGAATTACAGACTCATAGAATCCTGGAATTATAAAATTATGGAATCATAAATTCAGCTGAGATGGAAGGGACCCATGAGGATCATTGAATCCAACTCCTGGCCCTGCACAGGACATCCCACCAATCCCACCCTGTGCCTGAGAGCATTGTCCAAACACTCCTGGAGCTCTGGTAGCCATAGGGCCATTCCCTGGGGAGACTGTTCAGTGTCTGGTCACCCTCAGGGTGAAAACTCTTGCTGCTCAATATTCAGCTGAACAATTTACACCCTCTTTCACACTCACTTGTTCTTGAAGTCCTCCACGAGGTCCTGCATGTTCTTCAGCTCCCCATCCATTCGTCCCCGCTCATTGAGCAGGTTGGCCAACTGCCGCCGCAGGTTGTTGATATAGGCCTCGAAAAGTGGGTCCAGGTTGCTCTTGCCAGAGTTGTTTTTTTGGCCCTGCTCCTGCAGAAGAGTCCATTTGGTCTCCAGCACCTTGTTCTGCTGCTCCAGGAAGCGAACCTGAGGATTGGGAAGCAGAAGAGACTTAGGCAGAGGATACCTGTGAGCTGACAGCCAATATTCAATAACTGGGAGTGATACATGGCAGGAGCCAAGGATTCCCAAACTAAGAGTTTCCAAGCTGGGAATATCCACTGGATTATCCAGGGCTGTGTTAGCCCAACCTGTAGCTGAGCAAATCCACCCTCAGTGGACAGTTCTCTTCAGAGGCAATTTAATTTAGGAAGCCAACAAGTGATAGTAAGAAAATGAGTTCAGCTCTTTCTTCACCAGACAGTAAAGTTCTTCTTTCACACCCTATGGTATTTCTTTCTTTGTAAGATATTTATCTTTCTTCATTAAAGCCATGGGCTGAATACTAACACTAAAAGGCTTAATTGCCTTTCCTTTTGCTCACACATACAACATATTTATCCAATTAAAAGCCAAGGATGGACTTGAGTGGTTGAGTCAATTAAGTCAGTACAAA
This sequence comes from Poecile atricapillus, assembly GCF_030490865.1. Taxonomy (NCBI): domain Eukaryota; kingdom Metazoa; phylum Chordata; class Aves; order Passeriformes; family Paridae; genus Poecile; species Poecile atricapillus. The sequence continues at coordinate 966,904 of NC_081283.1, read as the reverse complement.
AATGATTTTATCTTGCAGGCAATAAACAACAAAGACCAACACATCTGCTGTTGCACATTGCCCAGAGATAGAGCTGGGTTGAGCCAGTAGACCTGGATCCAAAACTGACTTACTCCATTTCAACTAATCTGTGTTATTTCTCAGGCACAAAACCTGGATCTAATCACATTACTACAATTTTCTTGTTTTGTTTTCTCCCCTGTAAACATTCACAAGGGTGTTATTGTTTGAGGGAATTAACGAAGACATGCAGGGAAGAAATGAGTGAAGGACTGGAGATCTCTGAAGTCATATTTTTGTATTTCCTAGATCCTCACTCCCCGTCTACCACAGATGCCCAGCACCCAACGAAGTCTCACCTTGTCAATGAAAGAAGCAAATTTGTTGTTGAGAGTCTTGATTTGCTCCTTCTCATCTTTCCGCACCTGTTGGATGTTTGGATCTATCTCCAGGTTCAGTGGTGCCAGGAGACTCTGGTTCACAGTCACTTCTTGAATTGTACCCACTCCAGATGGGCCACCAGAAAATCCCACTGGGTTCCTGCCACCACCCAGCCCTGCAGGGAATCCTCCCAGACCCCCCAGTCCACCAAAGCCAAACCCTCCGCCACTCCCATGTCCACCACTATAGCCAAGCCCACCAGCACCACCACCAAAGCCAAATCCACCACCTGCACCACCAAGCCCCAGTCCAAGCCCCAGCCCAAGCCCACCACCAGCTCCACCACCACCAAATCCACCTCCTCCGCCACCAAGCCCCAGCCCAAGCCCACCACCAGCTCCACCACTGCCAAACCCACAGCCACCCACTCCACTGCCACCTCCCAGGGCAGAGCCACCAGTAGCTCCACCTCCAAAAGCAGCTCGGAAGCTGCTTCCAACCCCGATGGAAATCCTCTTGCTACCACCAAGGTTGTAAAGGCTCCTGCTGCCAAAACCTCCACCACCGCCAGAACTTCTGCTGCCACCTCCTCCAATGAGCCTCCCAAAGCCACCTCCTCCTCCTCCTCCTCCTCCCGATCGTGCCACAGACACAGAGCTAAAGCCAGCCCTGTTGCTGCTTGGAATTATGGCTGAGGCAGCAGTGTAGGACCGGCCTCCACCTCCTGCCCTCATGCTGAGCGTTCGGTTCATCACAGCAGCAGAGAAGGGCCCTGCACAGCCAGAGAGACTCCACAGCTCCCTGAGGAAAGGGAATACGGGTACCCTTTTTATACCTCAGGGATCTGGGCTTGGTTGCATGGAAGTCCAGTGATCAATTTAGTGCTTTCATGGTTTTGACATGCCAGGAGGCAGCTGTCTCACTGAGACTTGTTAAATCCTGATTGCACCCAAACACACCTCCTGGGGCTGGATCCACTCAGCCGAAAGAGTTATCTAACACCCAGATTTCTGGCAGGGAGAGCTCAGCCTGATGCAAAACTTCTATCTCCTCACAGAGATGGGTTCTTTTATTTTGTATTTTTTTGCCTAACCCTGGCAGTGTCCAAGGCCAGGCTGGGAGGGACTTGGAGCAACCTGGGTTAATGCAAGGTGTCCCTGCCCATGGAGGTGGGAGGGTGGAATGAGATGGTCTTTGAGATTCCTTCCAACCCAAACCATTCTGGGATTCCATATTCTATAATTCCCTCACTGTGAGAGAAAATAACTTTAAAATATTATAAAGCCAGAAATAATGTCTTGAATTCCCAATTCTACTTAAAAGATGAAGCACATCAACACAGAGATCAGTGAAGAGTCCTCTGGACTAACTCCAAAGTGAAAGATGGTGAAAACAAAATGGTTAAATCTGAACAAAAATAATTCATGGGGTTTCTTCACCTGAAGGAAGAAGGCGGCTTGATGTTCATGAAACCTGACATCCCTTTTGAGGTTCTAATTTATCCAGTCTGCTGTTCCTACTCCCTGGGCAGGGACATCTCTTTGGGATGACTTGACAAAGAGGTCCTGATCAAGTTTTCCTCTTTACCCCTTCCATATGTAAATATCACCTGAAATTATTCCCATTTATATTCATTATTTAGCCTATGGCAAGTTTTCTAGGCTTTTCCTTTGGATGTTTGCATTTCCAGAGTAAAACTCCATTCCATGCAGAGGCTGTGTTATCTCCAGCTAGCTGATGATGTGATTGATGCATTTTCATCTTGACCTAAAAACCATTTAAAAAAAAAAAAAGAGGCAGATTTTCTGAAAAACTCTCTGGCCAGCTCTGTGGAATGATGGCATTTTCCCACTTTAGGATGTTGTCAATCCTGAGTTTCTGGCTCTCTCTAGCCCTGATTTCTTTTAAAGACCTTTGAAACTTCCATCCAAAACACTCCAAAAGCAGATTTAACCAGGACGAAAAATACTCCCACAAATTCTCCTTATTTTACTTCCTGGAGTCCTTGGGAAAAAAGGATCAAATTCAACAGGGTGTGGTGACATTTTCTGGCATGTCAGACTTTGTGGAACTGCAGTGTTGAGAGTATTTTATCCCTCGCATGTCAGAGCTCAGCTGGTTTTTGGCATGGGGCTGGCCTGGTGGCTTGGCCTGCACTCTGCAGGACTGGACCTTAAACAGGACTCTTCTTGCCCTTCAAAACACATCCCTGTGTCCCAGTGCTACAAAGCCATTAAGGAGCTAAAATTCCACTGGCATCTCTGGAAGAACAATTAAACAGGTGCTACAAATACACAAGACCAAATATCTTATTATCCCTGGAGAAATGCTGTCAGGCAGGCTCAAATGGGAGAGTTGGGGCACTGAAAGAGAATTTCCCTTTGCAGTGAGAAATTATTCCCACATGGTGCAGGTCAGCTTGTTTCTTTTTGGAAAATGTGGGTATGAATCTGGAATGTCATTTGAAATTCTTAAACATCCATTGCCTTGATGATTTGCATAAAATTCAAAGCCAGGGTGTGATGGGAAAATTAGATTTTGTCTTCATGGTTCCTTGACCCCAGTAAAGGCAACTTGTCCTGAAGCTGAAAAACGGGTTCAGATCAGATATTAGAGCTGAGTGAATGTAATGGGATTAAAGGTGGGGCTGCCAAGAAGAAAGAAGGAATTGTCACTTTAGGCTCCCATACTGTTCTCCCCTTGGCTCGTTATCCACTGGGTATGTGAGCGATGCAAAGGCCACCTGAAAAACACTCCCTTTCCTTCCCGGGGTGGCTGGTGGTGTGGAGGAGCCTAGGGTTTGGGCTCCAAACACAGAGGCAGATGTGACATTTTCATCTCTCTGTTTGGATCAACTCTGCCAGGCTCTGGATTCAAGCTGAAAGCGGGGAAAGTTGAAGTTAAATATATGGAAGAAATTCCTTCTATGAGGGTGGAGAGGCCCTGGAATGGATTTCCCAGAGAAGCTGTGGCTGCCCCATCCCTCCAAGTGTCCAAGGCCAGGCTGGACAGGGCTTGGAGCAGCCTGGGATAGTGGGAGGTGTCCCTGGCCATGGCAGGGGGTGGAATGAGATGGTTTATAAGATCCCTTGTAACCCAACCATAGTTTTAGACTATCAATTTACAAAAAGGTCTATCAAGACTGACACTGTGCAGGATTTGACCTGCATCCACCCCAAACCCACATTCCCGGCTTTTTTCTCTCCAAAATACCCTGATCTACATGAACATCTTCACACAGACAGCAGCAAACGTGGGTTTTGCAATAGTTGGAAGTTGAGGACAGGGATGATTAAAGGTTTTCTCCCAGAAATACAAGAGCTGCCAGACTGCTTTTATCCCCTGGGGAGCTGCCTGGTGTTTGTTCAGGTATTGCTTTGCAAGGAGATGATCAACATAAATTATGAGCTGTTGGGGCACTGGAAGCTTCTTGTTTGGGGTGTTTCTGCTTGGTATTTACATGGAAATGAGATGGAGCCTGAGTCGTGTTCATGGAGCAGAAAAGATGAAGACAACATTTCCAAAAACATCTTTAGTGGGGTGAGTTTTGCTTTCTCACCAAACGCTGACCCACTTGGCTTTCACCACCCCTCAGCCACTGTGGCATTTATTAAAATAGAATTAGTGCTCTGCTTCCTGTTGATCACATCCAATATACCACAAGGGGAGCTGGAATGCCTGATGCTGGGAGAGCAGCAGGGGCTGGAACTCATCCCGTGGTGGGTTCATCCCCACCCTGCCAGCGAGGACAGACCAAGTCTTGCATGGGGGCTGAGCTCATTTTCCAGCCCTGAAGAGGTTGAGGGAAAGAAGCCATGAGTCAGCAGGGAAGTCTTGGAAGTGGAGTGGGACATGGGGGAATAAATTACAGCCCCTGGTTTTTGGTGAGCCTTTCATGGGCAGATGAACCTGCCCACACCCTGTGCTGTTCCAGGCTGGACAAGGACATGGGGATTTCTCCAATGGTGATGCAGAGATGGTTCAGGGGCTGTTGGCTGTGCCATGGGGAGCTGTGGGAAGGGAGGAGCTGCAGGGCTGGTTGGTTTTCCCATGATTGCAGCTGTGCATCCAGCTGGGTTGAGTTGTCACCATGGCAATATCCTCCCAAGTTGTAGAGACCAGTGGGTGACTGTCCAGGAGAACTGGGAGCCCTGCAGAACTCCAGAAGCATTGGGACAACACTCAAGCATCTGGTGGGATTTTTGGGGTGTCCTGTGCAGGGCCAGGAGTGGGATTCACTGATCCTTGTGGGTCCCTTCCCACCCAGGATATTCTGTGATTCTATGACACTCATACAGAAAAAGGAGAGGACTGTGTGATTTCTCCTAAATCCCAGTTTCCTAAAACTGTGTGTGTGTGTGAGAGAGAGAGAGGGGGTTTTTCCTCCCTGGAAGGGATGATGGAGGGACATGTCCAGCCACATCTCCAGACCCTGTTCTTTGTGTGAGTTCACATATTTTAAGGAAGGTGAGGATTAGGAAGAAGCCCCGGGTGCTACATTTTGGGAAACCGAATTTTCCTCTTTCTTCTAAAATCAACCTACTCTTGTGAGAGGGTTTCGTGGGTGTGGTGTGGGATTATTTTCCTGTTACTCCCTGATCTGGTTCTCACTGATTTCTTTAAACAAGGTCCTGGCTGCCTTTTTGTTCTGTCTCCAGAGATCCCAGATGCTGTGAGAGATCCCAAGCAAACTGCATGTCCCACAGATGGTTAAGTAGCCTGCTTTCCAGACTTCCTTGTGGCCACAGTAATCAGTGGATGGAATAAAGGTATGCAAAGGTGCTTCAGGAAGGAGAGCAGACAAAAACTTCTTGAAGCTCCAAACTCCACCCATTGGGAGACTCAGGTTTGAGGAAATTTCTATGATTTGCAATATCAGGTAGGGAAATAAAGCCCAGGTGGTGCAGCATGAATTATGCATGGAGTTTATTGAAGGTACAGCTGAAAGTCTGGAGTAAGCAAAGGGTAATAACTCTGTTCACTTACACATGAAAAGCTTTAACTCCGTCTATTGCACACAGGACAAACAACGCATGCATTTAACTACAGAAATATAAGGTGCTCGTTGGGGTGTAATTAAAATCTGCTCTACCAAACGCAGTGTAGCAACCTGGGCCAATTTACATAAGCATTCCCAACACTCTTGTAAACAGGAAAAATTGGATTTTCTGCTGTCATTAAAGATGTTAAATTACAGCTGCAGCTTTTTCTTGGACAATTAAATTGTGGCTTCTCTCTCTGAAGTTGGGATGACCAAATTTTTCATCCTTTTGCAACAGCTGTGTTAGGGAAAGAAAGTCTCTGCTGGAAAGGGGTCAAGCAGGGCAGGGTGATTGAAAAGCCAGGATGATGTGTGGAGACAGGAATGCTCTCTGAAATGAAAATCTCACCTGGCTGAGGGGGGCAGGGGGAGAGTTTCCCCCAAGAAAGACATCAGGGAGAGGGTGGGTTTTGTTTGGCAAAGGGTTTAGGCAGAGCGATGTCCTAGCGCATGGCTGTGTGATCCCTGTGGCTGTCAGAGGGAGGGGGAATACTGTTTTATTGCAGAAATGCTGATTATTATAAAATCTGCCGTGTCAGGCCCCACAGGTCTCTACCGGGTCGTCCTGACCACGCGTACGGCTGTGCTGAACCTGTTCCCACAGACGCCCGGGGGCCCGGGGATGAGCACGGGCCCGGCCCCGCACTGCTCCACCCCCGCGCACACCACGTTGCCCAGGTTGCCCAGGTTGCCCAGGTTGCCCATCCCGGGGGCGCACTGGACCCCGTCCACCCCCGTGAGTACTTCCCTCCCCACGCAGCCAACCGCGCTTCTGGCCCCGAATCCAGCCCCGACCTTGGGGACACAATCCACGCTCCGTGTGCTGAACCCGGCGTTGCCGAAGGACGAGACCATGCCCAGCCCCGCGCCGGCCCCTCCGGTCTTGACGGTGCATTTCCCTCCGATTCCAGACAGGGATCGGCACTCCCCGACCGTGCCCCCGCCGCTGACCACGGCTGCAGGAGAAAAACAGGCTCGGTCACGCCCAGAGCAGCGAAAACCCGGCTTAAAAGGAGCGTAACAAGCTTTAAAGGCTTGTAAGGAAATTAAGCGGGGGTTCATTAACTCACCTACGCTCACGGGGTTGCCGGTGCATATCCTGTCAAGGAAAGAAACGTCTCAGAGATGTATTTAGGGACATACTCCTCAAATTCACAGGCAAATAGAGCCCAGCCACTGCCTCCTTAGAAACCTGACATGTCCTTTGGCTCTTTAGGTGCACCTGCTGAGAGATGCTTGCTCAAATTGCCCACCAAAGCATTGCAGGGTTGGATCCCTAATTCCATGGTCATACTAATATCCCATCCTCTTTTTGGATGAAGGTGTGATTCCCTCTGCATCCAGTGGGAGGGAAAAGAGACCCTGCTCCCCTCTGCACCCCTGAGTACAGCATTTCTTTCTCCTCCCGTTTTTGCTGACCATCCTTACAAGGTGCACCCAGGGCTGCTCCTACCTGCTCTCTTCTCCCTCCAGCAGCGTCCTGTAAGTGGCAATCTCAATGTCCAGGGCCAGCTTGACATTGAGCAGCTCCTGGTAGTCCCTGAGCAGACAGGCCATCTTGTCCTTGGCCTGCTGTAGAGCTGTCTGCAGATCAATCAGCTTCTGTCGGGCATCCTTCAGGGCACAGTCTCCCCGTTGCTCGGCATCACAGATGGCTGTCTGCAGGGCTGAGATCTGGGGGCAGCCACAAGAGGACATTCCCACAAAGCTTCAGTAAAGTGAAGCCCACCCAGTCCCATCTCCTGCCATGGGCAGGGACACCTTCCACTAGCCCAAACTGCTCCAAGCCGCATCCAACCTCTCCTCGGACACTTCCAGGCATAATTTCTCTGGGCAAGAGGGCAGCCAAGGGTAATATTAAGGGCTATCTCCACAGCATTGCTCATATGACCCCTTATTTCTCAGCCAGGAAGTGCCAGAGAGACGAGATTTAGGCTGGATTTGTGGTGGCCAAGCTATTTGGGATGAATGGGATGGGATCTGTTGGCTGCAACCTGGTGGGATGTTGGCTGTAACGTGGTGGGAGCCCAGAGCAAACACTGATTCTGGTACCTGCAAACCAATGCACTTCTTATTTGCCAAGTGAAAAATAAATCTGCTTTTTTGTGTGCATGAACAGCAGATGAGAAGTTAAGATAGATCTAATCTGGGGTAGGAGGTTCTTTTCAGCTCCACAGAGTGGGAGCTGATAGGACAATGCCCTTTGATGGAGGAGCTGCCCTCCCATATGGATCCATCCCTTGGTCCTACCTGTTTCTTCACGTTGTCTGATTCACACTGCAGCTTCTGGATCATCCTGTTGAGCTCAGCAATCTCGCTCTGGTTGTTCCTCAGGTCATCACAGAACTTGCCCCGGCTGCTGTGGAGTTCCTCCAGCTGTTGCACAGGAAGAGGATGATGTCAGTGCACCCAAATCGCCCCTTCCCAGGGCCCACCTTCCTGGGAAGATGGAAATCTCTGGAGCTGCACCAAGGTTGATGTCCCCAGGGCACCACCCAGACATGGCCTCAACCTGGACAAGATGAGAGTCTCAGGTGAGTCCTGGACTTGCTGATCTTGGAGGTCAGGGTGCACGAAGGGGATACCTCTGGACACTCTGATCTGCTCTGCTTGTATCAAAATGTCTCAAACCACACTTTTAAGGTTGGTTTGGGTTTGGGTTTTTTTGGTACGACTTTCTTAAGCAAACTGAAACTAATACACAATGTGAGGTGCATTGAAGTGGCATCATGGAGGATAGGAATGGTCTCAGAAACGGTCTGTCGTGGAAATTCATGGAATACTCACTCTGGTTTGGTAGAAAGCCTCCACCTCGGCCTTGCTTTTCTGGGCAATCTCCTCGTAGCAGCACTCCACGCTTTTGATGATGCCCTCCATGTCCAGGTCCCGGCTGTTGTCCATTTGCACGATGACAGAGGTGTCACACAGCTGACAGTCCAGCTGAGCCCTCTCCTGCAGGACCAGAGCATTAGTTCGATTCCCTCAACCAGCCCCAGCCAGGCCAGCAGCAGCCCCAGCAAGGGGGGTCTGGTTGGAGGAGGTTCTCCCCTGAACTCCCAACATGGGGTTCTCCAGTTGCACGACTCATGTCCAGCAAGACCTGGCAGCTGGGGCCTGTTTCTGTGGTACAACATGGGATGGCTGCGTGCAGTTCCCTAAGGAAGAGCGGGCAATCCTGGTGGAGCAACCCACTCCTGCATTACTGGCTGTGCCAGTGCTTTCCTGGACTGGGAATCCATTGGGTGTGAGTTCTTTGGGCTCCACTGACCCCACCCAAAAAGGTGTCAATGCAAAGTGTCCCCTGTGTAAAAACTTGTCAAAAAAACCCTGTTAAAAACTTTTGGAATTTTAGACAGAAGTGTTATTTGCATAAAAATATTTTGACTAATGTAAAAAAAAACAAATGCTAGAAGTATTTGTGCAACCCAGGGGTGATTTGGATTAGACTTTGAGAGGTTTTCATGCAAAAGATCTCTCCCCTTGTGGGCAGCAATGTAGGAGACAACCAAAAACTCCTTTGCCTTCGCAAAGTAGGTGTGACAATATAGATGTAGATTTAGAGGTATCAAACATATCTAAAAGACATACAGTTCTGGGCTGCAATTCCAGGATTTTCAGGAAAGACACCTTTCCCTGTTCTCTTGGTGTAAGACTTGGGTGGGGAGGGCAGGAGGTGATGCCTCACCCCAGGGAGCAGATTGGGCCAGGAGCTCTTACCTCAGCATAGATGCACTTCAGGAACTCTAGCTGCTGCCGCAGGAGACCCACCCTCACCTCCAGCTCCTCCTTGGTCAGGTAGAGACAATCCACATCCTGGAGAGATACCAGGAATTTGATGAAAAGAGGTGAAGGAACGACCGTGACTGGTTTTCTTTGGATTTGGAGGAAACCCCACTATTTACAGCCCTTAGCACGATGTGGGTTTGGGCTGCATGTGGTGAAAACCGCAGAAAGGCCCTTCAGATTCCTTGGGTTGCCTGATTTTTGGGGCATCAGGCTGTGTCATGGTGTCAGGACCCCCCACTTTTCCCACTGACCTCACACCTGGGGTTTGTCTACCCTCAGCTGGTCCTGACTCACCTTCTTGAGTACCACAAACTCATTCTCTGCTGCTGTGCGCTTGTTGATCTCATCTTCATACCTGCAGGAAAGCGGAGTAGGGGAATGCTGAGCCCTGGGGTCCACATTTCCATCACACAACCATCCAGTGCAGACCATGGGAAAATGAGATTTCACTTTGCACCTCATATTTTATCATTCTCTTTGTTTTGTTGCTGTTTCTTACCCCTTCACTGGGCTTTACTCAGCAGTTTTAGCCATGCCAGTGGTTTGGGTGGCTGGAGTCGGAGGACAGAAAATCCAGCCAAACCACCAGAAATGCAAAGCTGGAGGGTTGGATTGCTGCTTCCAGCCCTTCTGCTTTGTGAGATGTTTTTCCAGAGCATCTAGGACTCTGCTCAGCGTGTTTATGGGAAGACTGTGGCCAAAATGCCTCAGGGGAAGGTCAGGAGCTTGAGCAACCTGTGAAACTCCGGGGTGCAGTGAGGAGCATAGTCAGGCCATAATGACTCAGTAATTGGGACCTGCAAGAACTTTCACAAGATGCTGATTCTGTGAGTTGGACCTACTCGGCGGTGGCTCAGCAAGAAAAAACACCTGAGATGATGAACTCTGGTGAAGGTTGATCCAGTGACCTGGTCTGTGGCTTAGCAGGGCACACAGGGAGATATTAAGGAGTATCTACACCTTAGATTAAAAAAACCAAACAATTCTCATATTCCCTCTGGAAAGAGAGACTGAATCCCAACATGATATGGGTAAAGAGTGGGGTGGAGAAAATTGGCTGAGGGTTTTGTTTGTTTTGTGGGAATGGATAGCATTGGGGAAGATGCAGGCACAGGTGATCAGGGAGATTTGATATGTCAAACCACCAGGCTGTGCAGGAGGCAAAGTGGTTTCCTATCCTGCTCCCTAAGGAAACTGGGCTTGAAAACATCTCCCAGTCCATCAGCAGCATCTCCAGTGCAGCACTGGATGCCCAGTGCAGGAAATTTGCCCAGTACTGTGGTGACTTGCCCTGTGCCCCAGTTTGTTGATCCATCCAGTGCAATTTCCTTAGATTCACACTCAGGAACACCACCCAGGCCAGCAACATCTAAGTCTGCAGCTTCCGTGTGTGTAACTTACTTGCACTTGAACTCCTGAACCAGATCCCGCAGGCACCGCTCCTCATTCTCCAGCCGCTCACGCTCCCCCATCACACACTCTAACTGCTTCCTCAGGTTGCAGATGAAGTTCTCAAACACAGGCTCCAAGTTTCTCCGGGATGCTGGGAGCACATACTGCTGCAGCAGCTCCCACTTGGTGGTCAGCACCTTGTTCTGCTGCTCCAGCAGCCGCACCTGGGCAGGGAAGAGATGGGAGAATCAGACTCTCCTGTCCCAGGATTTCTGCACTTCCCAAACAGAAAAGTGAAAATCAAATCAGAATTGCAAATGGTCAGGTGCTGCTGTCTCAGGGGCTTGAGTAGGACCAGCATCTTCTCTGAGCTAAACTGGTCCTACCCAGGACTCGAATCTCAGGCTGAGCAACATCAGTGCCTTCACTCTGTGTTGAGGCAAAGCCACCTCCCCTCCTCCTCCAGAACCAGATCCTCGGCCTTCTGATGGGCCCAGGGCAGTAACAAATCTTGCTCAGCACTAAAAGCTCCATCCAGGACTTCATTTGGATGTATCTGATTTAAACTCCAATTGTGGATACTTATCATGTCTTTCCACTTCTAGATTAAAGAGCTCTCTAGGAGCTTGATGGGTCATGAATAAGTCATTTTACAAATGGGAAGAAGCAGGAGTTGCTGCTCCTGAGTGGATTCAGTTTTTCCAGTTGCAGAGAACAACTCTCCAGGAAAATCAAGATCAGATCAGACAGAGCAGATTTTCTTTGCTGTTTGAAAAATTCTTTCCCATAACAAGTCTCAAAACAATGATGAAAACCCTTAATTGTAGGCAAGAAAACAATGATAAATTACATCTTTTTAGGAAATCCTGAAATAATTTTGTTCACAGAGTGAAGGGACTGAGAAATTAAAATAGTTCCTCCCATTTTTAGTTAAATTCATCCTTCCACATCACCCTCATGAAACACATACTATTTTAAGAATGCAGGAGTACTTTGGAGTTTATAGATTTGTGAGAGCAATATCAGATTATACACTTGAAATAAATTTTCTGTCCTTCTGTGTCTTCATCTCATCACTCACAGGTTTGGATTTACTACATCCCCTGGAGCTCTTTAGCAGGTTGTTGACCATCCAAAGGTACAACACTGGTAGTACTGCCCTGGTGTAAGGCTTAAATCCAGAGGGTCTCCAGGCCAGGACCACCATGGTTCATCAGAAATGTCAAAATACCAGGGCACCAAGAGAAATAGCTCCCCATGTTGTCTCTGGGGACATGCACCCTTCGGAGCTGAGGGACATGGGGCAGAGAAAGTGGGGTCTCACCTTGTCAATGAAACAGGCAAACTGGTTGTTGAGATTCTTGATCTGCTCCTTCTCGTGGGTCCGCACTTGGCACTCCTCAGGATCCACGCCTACGCACAGGGGCTTGAGGAGCTCTGGGTGGATGCTGACGCCGCGAATCCCCTCGGACCTCCCTCCGCCGAGGCCAATGCTGATGCCACTGCCGTAGCCCCCCATGGCCACACCATCCCCGAGGCCTCTGTAGCTGCCCAGACCCCCAAAGCTCGCACAGTTCCCGAAGCCCACAACGGTGCCAAAGCGGCCCCCGCCATAAGCAACACCGCAGCGCCCAACGCTGGCACCGCCGTAGACGCCACTGCGGCAGCTCCCACCGAAGGAAATTCTTTGCCCTCTGCCCAGATCACAGACACTGCGGCTGCTGAAGCCACCGATCCCACACCTCCGTCCCACGGGCTGGCACACGGAGGCTGAGCTGCTGTTGGCCCTGCCCAGGCCGCAGACGGCGGATGCTGAGGAAAAGCCTCGTCTTCCCAGGATGGAGCCAGAGGTGTAGCACTGCCGGCTCATGGTGGCTGGGTTGGGCGGGCAGTGACGGCGATGCAGAGGAGCAAGAGAGGAGCAGGGACTGGAAGAAGGAGATCTCCTTTAGCTCCTCTGAGGCAGAGCGCTTCTCCTTATATACATTTCAGGAGGTGCCTCAGATGCAAAAATTTAATTTATCCACTGGGTTTGGTCTGCCTGGCAGCAAGGAATGGCTTCCAACATTTTAAACCCACAGCAAACACTTCTATCTCATATGAAATAATGTGGAAATTAAAATAAACTGCTTTGCTTGCAAGCTTCAGTTTCAGGACTTATATTTTACTTAATTAATCTGCTTCCTTATTGTGTAATTATAGTTTAGCAAAATAATTCAAGGGGTTTTTATTCATGGCTTGTTTACAGTTTGGTTTCACCACAGCGTTTAATTATGTTTCAGGACCTCCTGCAAAATGTCGTGGGGATGCCGCCCCTTTCAGGGTCCATGGCCAGCTCCGGGCGAGCTCTTGAGCAATGACTGCTGGTGACAGGGAGAGGGAAGGCGGATCCATCCCGGCTCAGCACTGACGTTGTTGGGAGCATTCTTGTAAGCATTTATTCCTTCTTCTTGTGGGGATGGCTGTGGCTCTTGGAGAGAATTCGGATGCTGACCAGCAGGATGGGGTTGGTGGTTTCCATACTGATGGAGCAGGAACCATGTGAGATGGTGCTGAGGATGAGTTTGGTCATGGGGAGAATGCTCTGGGAAACGGAGAGTTCACAGGATCATGGAGTCATGGAATGATTTGGCTTGGAAGGGACCTTAAAGCTCATCTTATTCCACTCTCTGCCATGAGCAGGGACACCTTCCATTATCCCAGGTTGTTCCAAGCTTCATCCAGCTTGGCCTTGGACACTTCCAGGGAAGGAGCAACCACAGCTTCTCTGGGCAACCTGTGCTGGGCCCAAGGGGACTTCCACTGCCCCTTAGAATACCTGAAATTTAGGATAAGACATTTCTGGGAAATGACAGTGATTTATTACTAAGTTATGTGCCCAGGGAAGGTGCTAAATTTGGAACATGGGCGTGATGGGACTGAGGCATACAGCAGTTTCACGAGAACAGGAGAAGTAACAAAGAAGGGAAGTGTTACAAACAAGTTGAAAAATATCAGCTGGAGTGAAGGTTTTGCCTGGTCATCCCTTGACACGCCTTTTTGACATTAAATCCCTCCAGTAGTATCTGGTAATGAGAAGACATCATACCTTCTTAATTAAAATTCTTTAAAAGATTTTTGAATTTGCTTGGAAAGAAATAAAGCTATTTTTGCCTTAAAAAGGGGGTCTAATCACAGAAACACAAAAGATTGCAGAGCTTGCCCTGAGAAATCCTTACATCTTTACTGGGGTTCTAGGTGGACTCAGTGCCATTTTCAATGTGAAATGCAGTGTCCTGAATTAAATGTCAGGGAAAGGAATCAGGATATTTAGAATATTTCCTGGAAAGGTCTTTCCTTTTTTAAACAGATCTGATAATGGGTTGAAATGAAAATAAATACTATATTTAATTATAATCACGTAGTAGTTACAGTATAGTTGTGTTGGTCTGAGTACATTGGGATGCACATCTTGCAGTGGGGTATACTTCCACAGAATCATGGAATCATGGAATGGTTTGTGTTGGAAGGACCATAAAATTCATTCCAACTCCATGTTGTGGCCAGAAACACCTTTCACCATCCCAGATTACTCTCATTTGCAGATAGTCAGAGAAATCAAATGAGCTTTTTGGCACTGCATCCTGTGTCACTTTGAGGTAACCCAAGCACCAGAACCTCTTGCATGCAAGTGAAAAGAGAAGAAATATTTTGGAAATTAGTTTTATTTTGAGCCAATCCCTGGAGAAGACACTGGATGTGTGGTCTGAAGCCAAATGTGGAGCACTGCCTGGGGACAGGGCGTTCACAGATAGGACAAAGCTTCATTGAGCCCTTCGGGAGGTTCAGACATGACCTTCATGAACTTTCTTAGGTTGGTACAACCACAGGGAGAAGCCATGGTCTAGTCCTGCTTTCTGTGTGGCCCAGCCCTGCATAGCTGCGGGATCAGGAGCAGCCACTGCTCCGAACTCTGCTGCTCAGCAGGAGCACAGAGAGACTGCATCTCCTCTTCATGCCAAGAAACACACTGCCCTTTTCCCCAGAGGACAACAACTTTCCAGTTTTTCCAGCTGTGAGAAATCTGCATCTGACTGGGGTCAGGTCCCAGTTATCCCCTGTATCTCTACTCAGCCACCATGGACTGCCTTGTGCCACATGGGTGGCACACATTTCAGGGCTGCAGAGACTCCAAATCCCTGGGGATTTTTTTTGAAAACTGGGAAAATGCTGCTCATGGGACAATCACCCTCCACCAGCTGCAAGCCCTGTGATCTTCTTGTGTATGAAGAGTTGTCGGGCTGTTCCTCCACAACAAACCTGATCTTCAACCTCTTGCTCCTGCTCCTGTCCCTAAGAAGTGGCTTTTCCAGGTGCCCAGCCTAGCACATCAGAGGAAGTTAGTCCAGGGCAGTGCCTGTGGTTTGCAGCTGCTGAGCTTTCACAAAGCCGGTTTGGAGTCACGTGGTGGAGGTTCCACCAACTTCAAAGCAGGAAGGATTCTGATGGGATTTGGGCTTCCTGGGAGAAGGATTTCAATGGCTTTCATGCACTGGTTGATTCCTTGACATCTTTTTACATGTCCACATTTTGTCCTGGCTGGTTGTGGGTGAGATGGTGTTGGCAGAGAGGGACCAACCTTCCTCTTTCCAAGGAGGATATGAAACCGCTTCTCTCAGGGATTCATCTTTGATCTAAACCTACAGCTTCCATCCAGGTTTACAGGGGAAACCCCTGAGCTGCTTGGCCATAAACATTCCTTGAGCTGTGGTGGCTTTCATGAGACTTTAACACCTTTGAGATTTACATGTGCCCAGATAAATTCATTCTGGTTAAGCACCTGCTAAACTGGGACCTGCAAAGCCACCCCTGCAGACAGGGAGAGCCTGGGGGCTTTTCCAACCTCTTGTTGGGATTCTGACAGGAAAAAATATCCAGCAGCCTCCCAAGTCTGCTTTGTTCCAGTGAGAAAAGCACTTTTTAAGACCCTGTCCTCAAAAAACGGGGCTGTCAGGGCCTGGTGGTAGTGGTGCACTCCCTCCCTCCCTTCAGGCTGGGCAGTTTTTTGTGGCTCCCTGCGGAAGGGACACAAAGTCACCATTAAAAGGGTTAATGAGGCCCCTGGGACACCTCCCACTGGTTTTGCTGGTCCTGCTCTCCAAAGGTGGCTGTTACCCATCTCTTAAATGCAGCTTGATTTGGCTCCCACATCAAAGCAGACAGGGATTAGTGGGGAGTGGGGTATAGGTTGTGGTCTGAAACTGGGAACCAGTCACCTTGCTCCACAGCTGCTCTTCACCCTCACTCTGAGTTGTCCCCATCCATTTATGCTGCTTTGGGGCAAGGAGATGGAAAAGATAATTCCTGAGGTTCCCTCCAGGCTGTTCCATGATTCCTGCCCATATGTTCTGCTTGCATTTGAGGTGTTTTCAGGTATGACCTTCCCAAAACTTCTCCCTTCCTTCTGCTGGACTGTGGGTGACCTGTGTGGTCCTGTCACCAGTGTTGGGATGTTGTGACAGTCTGCTCAGAGAACAAAATGAGCTAATAGGATCCACCTGTGTGCCCTGGCAGCCAGGAGGGACAACACCTCCTGAGGGCACCAGGCCCAGCCCAGCCAGGCCAGGGATGGGGGATTGTCCTTGCTCTGGGCTGAGGGAGCCTCACCTCTATTTGGGGGGCAGCTTTGGGTGGCACAATGTAAGGAAGACCTAAAGATTTGGAGAGGGTCCAAAGGAGGGACATGGGGATGGAGAAAGGGTCTGGAGGGGCCACATGAAGTCAGCCTGGAGGAGACTGAGGGAAGACTTGTCAGGGTCTGCATCTTCATCTCAGGAGGCAGCTCCAATCTCTGGTCTCTGTGAGCAGGGACAGGACCCAGGGAACAGCTGGAGTTGTGTCAGGAGGGCTAGGTTGGATATTGGGAAAATGTTCTGCCTGCAGAGGGTGGTCAGACACTGAACAAGCTCCCTAGGGAATGGTCATGGGCCCAAGGCTGACAGAGCTCCAGGAGCCTTTGGACAGCACTGTCAGGTACATGACTTTTGAGATTTTTGGCATGTCTTGTACAGGGTCACGAGCTGAACTGATGATTTGGGTGTGTCCTTTCCAACTCAGGGTATTCCATGGTTCTATAAAATGTCCTTCCTCAAGATGATGTTTCATGCGAGTGTCGTGGTTTTAAGCTAGTAACAAAAAACTTACTTATTTCTTGTTAGAGATATGGATTAAAATAAGAGCAAAACAGGCTTAAAACTTAAAAGGAATAAAGACAGTTTATTAACAAACTACTAGAATAAGAATACCAAAATAAACTTTCAGAGAACCCTTTTACTTTTCACTACTTGATCATTTCTTTGTACACATAACAACATAGAGACAAAAAAATTTAGAATCTTGGTGGTCAAAAACAGTCTCAATTTTTAGAGTCTTTTCATCAGTCTCCGCAGAGAAACAGAAGTCTCTTTCTGCTAATCTATGGAGTTTCTAGAGTCTACTCCTCCCAGTGTACACTCTTCCGAGGTGTGCAGGGGTCATTTTAAGTCCTGGGATGCCATTTTTAAGGATAAGTAATTCAAAGGTAGAAATCTTCTTCATTTCTCTCTGTGAGCCCTCCTGGAAAACAGCCATCTCTCTGGCTCTTTCAAAGCTTCAAAATCTTCACTTCACTCCTAAGTTCCAGCAACTCACAGTTATCACAACCACTTTTCTCTAAAGTCCACACTTTGAATACTCTATTCCTCCCATACTCTAGTCATGAATTAAAGGAGTCTTTAAACTACTGTCCATCTCCATAGCTGTAACAGAAAGACTTTTTAGCAACAAGCATCTCCTTTTCTCTCTTTCTTATTTAAACTTAACTCTTTTCTTCACTGTTTTTGGTGGTTTTATGATGTCTTACATGTTAATTGTCTCTCTCTGTCTTTTCTAAGAAAAAGGAGTCATCTGTTTGTTTATTCAGGTAGTAAAAGAATTAAAAGTTTTAAGAAAGCTGCAAAAGTTCATAGTGTCAAGTTTCAGTCTAACAGCAGACCTTGAAAACTAAACAAAAGTGTTAAGCTCAGCTTTTTCTCTCCTCCTCCCCCCCCATCCCTGCGGCCTTGTCCCGGGCCTGGGAGGGGGGGGGGAAACTAACACAGAGCTTGTTACCTCTCAAACGCCGGAAACCGGAAAGAGCGAGAAAGCTCTGAGTGTACTTCTTAAGGGGGTGTTTACAAGTTGAATTCACTTTTTAATGGTCAGATTTGCTGTCAATTCTTGGAAATGGCTGATAATTGGTCAGGAAGAAAAACTCCCATCAGTCACCAGTAGCTTCAACTTCCCCTTTTTTTACTCGGTCTTAAAGGTGAAGCTAACCCATGACAGCGAGGAACACATGCAAGAGACAAAGAGGGTTTGTACCGACCATCACAAATCTACCCCTTTCTTTGTAACATTCCTCCTTTGCATAGGAATTTGTAAGGCATTTTGACATCATCCAGACAACTTTGTGTCAGCACTCAGGGCTGAGGGACCACAGGGGCTCTAAGTAATGGGGTGGGATCAGAGTGGTGGTGTCAAGATGAAAGCAGAGCAGCCAGGAAGGAGCACTGGAGGGAGTCATCCTGTAGAGAAAGAGCCCCCCCAAGGGCACAAGGTGTCCACTGGAAAAGTTTTTTGGGGAAAGGTTGGCAAAAAATCTCCCATGGGGAGCGCATCAGATTTGGAGGTGGGAAATAAGGGTGTGCTGCTTCACAGGATAGTTGTCTCATCTCTTCTATGGTACAGATGGTTTTAATCAGAAAACTTGTTTCTTCATGCACAGAGCCAACTGGGGACTCCAGAGATGCCTTCTGGCATGTGAAAGAGGAGAGTGTGGGAGGAGGGAAATTCAGCCTCAGAATTTCAACTAGTTCCCATTGATATGTCTGGAAATCTGTCTGTGTGTCACACCAGTGTCTGCAGTAACACAGGGAGGAGCTGCTCAGTGAGCAGGTGCTTGATGTAACAGAGTTAATTTAGCAAACTTTTGTTTTAGAGTTTTCTTTAAAGCAAAAGTGAGGTGGAGGTGATGCACAAACATTTCATGCTGTTTGCTGGCAGCAGAGCAGACAATGCTGAGATTTTATCAGCAAAACAATCTCTGTGCTGAATTTAAAAGTGAGGAAGGACAAGGAGAGACACTGGTTAGAGAGCAAAGCCTCTCACAGGCCATGTAAAAACAGCACAGCAGATGAGATCACCAATAAATAAAAACACTTCCAGCATGGGAGTCCTTTACCTAAATTCAGCTGCCTAAAAACCAGGCACCAAGTTGAAGAGAGAGACCATGAAGAGCCAATGAAGAGCTTGGGATCATCAAGGAAAAGATTGTTTTCTAAATCAACCATTGCAGGAGAGCCTGAAGACAGGAGTCAGCAAGGCCTGGGAAGGGTGATCCTAGAGCAGAAATTCTTATCTGTCGACAGCTGCCTCAGCAAAATAAAGGGACAAATTCGAAGCAGGAGAAATAACAATGGTGTGGTGAGCACCTATTCATTAAGATTCCCAGATGAACACACAGATTAAGGAGATGACAGAAGGCTCAGCTTCTGGAGGATGTACCTATTATCTTGATGAATGGTTGGAGTCACTTTCGTGATTCATTTTGTCACCAACACACAGAAAACCTTGGTGTGTCAGCCCAGCAGTGGCAGCTCAGTGTGTGTGCTGTGTGCAATGGTTTCTCCACTGAAATAAGTGGAGATAAAGGCAGGATTTGTCCTGGAGGAGTTGGCAACCACCTCCATTGCAGCCCTAATACTCAAGAACATCTGCTCCAACATTCCCTAAAGCCCCAGTGCCCTGGAGCAGCCGGGTGGAACACTGGGCTCCACACTCTATTTCCTTGGCTCAGCAAAGCCTGCAGGGTTGGAACCTCCATTTCCAGAGATTAGCACCCTGAATTGCCACAAACCCACATGTTCCTGGAGATAAAGCAAAGCAACAGTCACGGCACCTCTGGAGTGATGATCCCTCCCCCAGATGAACAAGGTCATGGAATCAAAGAACCACAGGATGGTTTGGGCTGGAAGGGACCCGAAAGCTCATCTCATTCTGCCCCCTGCCATGAGCAGTGACACCTTCCACTATCCCAGGTTCCTCCAAGCCTTGTTCAGCCTGGACTTGGATGCTTGCAGGGAATGGGCAGCCACCACTTCCTTCAGAGGTGCAAAGTCACACTTTGATTTTATTGTTTCTGATGGGCATTCCTTCACTGCTTGACCTAAATATCCTGTTTTGGGAAACTCTTCCATCCATGGCGAGAGATGAACCCACACTAGCTTTGAAATCCAGCTGGGCCCCTCTCAACATCCATTGGCACTAGACTTGGGAACCTGGGCTGCAAGAAAACCCAACACTGAATGACTGGAAAAGAAAGCCAAGAAACAGCACAGAGAAATGGGAATGGAAAACCCCCCTGTGAATCCTTTCCTGGGCTGAGACCCCAGCGTGGGCTGAGACCCCAGCGTGGGCAGCAGGCAAGGGGGGGTGGGTTCTGCCACTGTGCCCTGCTCAGATGAAACCTCACCTGCAGAGCTACCCCAGCCCTGGGGACAGACAGGATGTGGAGCTGCTGGAGAGAGTCCAGGGGAGGCCATGCAGATGATCAAAGGGATGGAGCAGCTGCTGTGAGAAAAGGCTAAGAGAATTTGGATTGTTCAGCCTGGAGAAGAGAAGGCTCTGGGGTGACCTAATTGTGGCCTTCCAGTGCTTGAAGGAGACAAGAAGAAACATATAGAGAGACTATTTCTAAGGCCCTGGAGTGCCAGGACAAGGGAGAATGACTTCCCTTTGAAAGAAAGTAGTCTTAGATTAGGTATCAGGAAAAAATTCTTCCCTGTGAGGGTGGGGAGGCCCTGGCACAGGTTGCCCAGAGAAATTGTGGCAGCCCCATGCCTGGAAGTGTCCAAGGCCAGGTTGGACAAGGCTTGGAGCAGCCTGGGATTTTGGAAGGTGTCCCTGCCCATGGCAGGAGTGCCACGGGATGCATGTGTGGGTCAGAGTGGAGAAGAGAAGGATCCAGGGAGACCTTGGAGCTACTTCCTGTGCCTAAAGGCAAGAGAGAGCAGGAGAGGGACTTTGGATGATGGCCTGGAGTGCCAGGACAAGGGGGAATGGCTTCCTACTGGTAGAAGGCAGGGTTTGGGAAGAATTTCCTCCCTGTGAGGGTCAAAAGCCAGGTTGGACAGGGCTTGGAGCAGCCTGGGATATTGGAAGGTGTCCCTGCCCATGGCAGGGATGGCATTAGATGCTTTCAGATTCCTTCCAACCCAACCCATTCCATGAATCTCTATTCCCTGCCAACAGGACTCTCTGGCCATGCTTTATTGGAGAATGAAAGAAAGCACATTAGCTAAACCTACACCTTTCTGGACAAACTGTGCTGAGTGGGATCTTAGAAATTGACATTTTCATTTCTAGCCCAGCACCAGGATGATCCCAAGTGATTCAGGCATCTTCTTCCCCTTTGGCTTGGCAGGATAGACACACTGGGGACACTCATGGGGAACTCCAGGGCAATTTCTCAGAGCAACAAACACACATTGATGTTTGGCCTTGTTATTCCCTTTGTTCTTGTTATTATGTGGTTGAATTTTGTTCCTTAATATCCCATGGGGAAATACACCTGCTGGGCACTGTGTGTGATCCCAGGGAGTGTGAAGCACCTGCGTCTCTTGTTCCCCATGCAAAATGGTTTGCATGTGGAAATCTCAATGATCCAATGCCAGCTTGGTGTTCAAGGCATCCCAATAATTGCACCCCTAGTATTCCAAGCTTCTCCTTGGCTTCATCTGGAGATCATTTCATGTTTTTTTTCCTCCTGGGCATTTTTGCAATGCTGTCACTGCTCAGCTCAACCTTCCTGATCCAGTCTGCAGCCAGACTGCTCCCAAAGGACGGACAGGAGGCTTTACTTTCCCTTTAATTACTGAGCACGACAACTGTGGCTTCCTCATCCTCGTTTCATTAAGGGCTGACAAATGCCCTGGGCTGTCCCCAAAACGTCACTGTCCCTTTGAGCAACTCCTTTCAAGTCACTCCAAGAGTTCATGATAAAGGGGAGTAGTTGCTTCTGAGATTGCTACTGGGTTTGGCATAAGTGTCTGTCACGCTGCGGGGCTGTCACACCTCCTTCTCACCCAAACCCTCATCACTGTCACACACAGAACTCTGCAGGGCAGGCTGTTGCCCCTCACTCTGAATCCCGAGGTCTTGGATGCAGAGTTCACTCCTTTGCCCTGAATCCTCATTCTTTGACCCCAAAACTGAACAAGAACCTTAAAGGCTGAAGGGTTTTATCCTTTCCCTTCTTTCTCCTTTATTCAGACAGTAACTGCCAATCTAATTTTTGTTGCACAAAACAGCTCATTTCAAGGCAGCTGGCAGAAGTCCTGTTTAATTCCTTACCCCAGGTCAACATCTGGGCTCCTCCAGATTTGGAAGTGCTCTTGTGTCGCCCTGAAAACTCAGCTTCTGAGCTTGCTGACATGGTTTTCTAAAGACTTTCCCAGGACAGTAACTGTAAACATAGATATGTGTACATTCTTTCTGTTACACGTCTTGTGATGGGCATCTCTCATGGCCAGTGCAGTGAGAAAGTGTTATCCTGACCATCCAATCCCTGGCCGTGGTCAGAAGCCTATAAATCCTGGGAGGAAAAATAAACTCTCTCTTTCTCTCACCACACCTCGACCTGTGTCTGTGTGATCTGTTCATCATCAGCGGCAACACTCTTGTGCAATAATATTGTAGCTGATTCCTCCTTCCTTTACAGTTCAAAGCTTTGGAGCCTGTTTTGGGCTGTGCCATGGGATTTCTGACAGGGTCTTCATCCTAAAAATTGTCAATTTTCACATCAACGGAGGTGTCACAAACTTTGTGCCTAAAGGTTGTAGAAAAGCTGCCATCAGGACTGAATCCCCCTCATTTGCATCTCTTTTGGGGAAACGAAGAACTAATTACCTAATGGGAGTCTCCATCCTGCAGCTACAGCCCAGAATGAGGTGATTGACCACAGAAGGAAACACATGAAGCCTCCCTTAATCTTGGAAATGAATACCTCCCCCTCCTGAGTGGGGCTATGGCCAGTGAGCTGGGTGGAGCTGGGTGGAGACAGAGGATTCCCCACCTGAACCATGAAGAATATTGGTGGTGGTTTTGTTCCCATATAGAACCAGCCATAAACACTGGTGGGTAACACAGCCCAGCTCTGTCACTGCCAAACTAGGCTGTGCTGAACACAAGGGTGTTTCAAGGAGAAAAGCAAATCCAACCTGCATTTCCCTATGGACAGAAAGGGAGGGATTTCTGCTCTTCAAACACATCTCAGCAATCCCAGCTCTCGCCTCCTCCAGCCCACCCTGCCCCACAGCACTCTTGCAGCACTGTCCAGCTCCCAGAGCCAGTGCAGGACCAGTGACACTGGCTCACACTTGGCTGCTTTGCATGGTTGGTTGGGGCTTGGGTTCCTTTATTTTCTTCGGAACAGATTTGTGTAGGGTGTTGTCTGTGGTCAGGAGCTTCCTCAAGCCACCTCAATGACACAGACCTGGAAAAAATGAAGAGGAACAATCACAGAATCACAGAATATTCTCATTTGGAAGGGACTCAAAAGGATCACCAAGTCCAACTTTTACAGAGATAAATCTGCTCATCAGTGCTCTGGGAAGAGCAAATCTCCTGAGAAGGTTTCATGGTTGTAGAAAAGAAACCTTGAACCCCTTAAGATTAGGTCAGAGTTTACCCATATGTTTGGTTTATGGTCCAAATAAATAGGTCCAAAGAAATAGGTCCAATGTTCCCCATGTTCTAGGGCTGAAGAATCCAAAAAATTTGGGATTTCCACTAAAACCACTTTAAAAGGGAAGCTGTGTTAATCAGAAAAGAAAAAAGCCCTGCATGATCACACTTTGCTTTATCCACAGAGGTGGAGAATCCTCCCCACACACTAAGCCTGGACCACAGGCTTGGAATATCTCTGTCCTGCCCTGATCCACCCTGTCACAAATCAGATCTCTGACCAAACCCTCCCTGCTCCCTCCCTTTAGTAACACTGACCACATCACAGGGAACAACTTGCTTTGGAATAAAGCATGGATTGTTGAGCCATCTGACTGCAAGGAATGAGTGTTGGCAGGAGGAACTAATTAAGGACTCATTTCTTACCTATCTATCCACAATCTGCTCTATTGCAGGTTCTTTGGATCTTGTTTGTTCTGACCTTTGTGGGGCTGCAGGGCTGAATATCCAACCTTGGATTTCCCATCAGTGCAGCTACAAGTCCCTCCACCTTGGTGTGCTGGAACTAGTAACAATGGAGTAATGGATGTAGTAAATTATGTGTTTGGTAATTAATAGAAAGTAATGTCTCAGGAGAAGAGACATCTCATTTGGGGTCAGAAAGGGGAAATAAAACCACTGGACTTCCCAGGAGCTGGAAATAGACTGATAATTGGATAGCCAAAAACAAAGAAGCCTAGATAATTCCTGACAGTCATTGCCTGGGTAAAAGATGCCATAAATCTGCATCTGCTTCACAGAATCTCAGAATCACTGAGGCTGGAAAAGCCTTCCAGGATCATCGAGTCCAACCTGTGACTCATCCCCACCTTGTCACCCACACCAGAGCTATGAATGCCTTGTCTAGTCATTCCTTGGACAATCCAGGGATGGGAACTTGCCAGTCACCTTCTGTCCTCCAGGAACTTCCGAGACATTTAAACCTTTTTGTTAACACCTAAAATCAAAAGCTGAAATGGCACAGGTTGATTTGGTTTAAAGTGGGATATTCCAAACCAAATCATTGTGGTGTGACTGGGGACTTCCCAGTTTGACTCTGTAAGGAATCCACCATGGAGTAAAGCAAAAATCCCACTCCTACCTTGTCAGTAAAGAAGGCAGATTTGCTCCTGAGATTTCTTAATCTCTCTCACAGTCCCTGGTGTTTCATCCCCAGATCTCTGCTTGTAGTCCAGCTATATAATTGTTTGCAGAATGAGAGCAACTGGGATCACCATGACCACAACTCTCTGCTGCCAGAACCCTAAATCTTTGCACTTCCCAGATTCTGAGATTGTTAAAGCCAAGCCTGAGGCACAGAAGTCCTCCCCTTGTGTTCCTCTTGCCTCCTCCTGATGTGCTCCACCACCACCATCTTCATAGAGGCCAAAGAGGGTTCTTTCAGGAAATCTGATCCAAGTTTTGCTGTTGCTGTTGATTCAAAGGCTTCATGAGTTTGTATTTCCTTTTCTGAGCTAAAAGTCTTGAAAAACTTGTCAGTCAATGCTGAAGTGCAGCGATTCAGCATCTTTATCTTATTCCAGGTCAGGAGAGAAGGAAGAGGCAGAGATGCCAAGAAAAGAGCCTGTCTAGTGGCAGACATAAGAAAATATTCTTTATCTTAGATTTCTTATCCAGTTTGGATGGAAGAAATGTCTCTTGAGTCTACCCAGTTTTGTTTGACTTGTGTGGTGGTTGGTGTCAGCTTTTGACATAATAAAACATTTTGGTAACCCTTACACACAGGGAATAATGAGCAAGTGGAAAAGCTTAAATTACAGCCTTGGAAAACATTTCTTTATTCCTTTCATTCTGATGGGGTTAATTACCATTACTATATACTAGGATGGGTGTTTTTCCTGCTGTGGCTGTGGTTGTGCTGCTGTTCCTGCCTTGTGCTACAGGGACACACTGTGGCCAGGACTTCTGAGAGATGACTTTCTGAGACATGATTTTGGGAGATGATTTTCTAGGAGATGATCTTCTCTCTGTTCCTGTCAGAGTCCCACCTCTTCCTCCTCTTCCTCCATTCCAGTCTTGGTGCATTCAGTGCAAAGAGATGATGTAGGAGAAGAAGAATCCCATTGAAAGATCTTAAAGCCCATCCCATTCCAGGTTGCTCTAAGCCCTGTCCAACCTGGCCTTGGAACTTTCAGGGGTGGGCAGCCACAGCTTCTCTCAGCAGCCTGTGCCAGGCCTGACCTGCACCTTTCTAGGCTGTAAATTAAGCTCAGGTTGGCTGGGTTGGTGCCATAAATCTCTCCTCTTTTAAAGATGAATTTTTGGCAGAATTGTCCCACCCTGCTCAGGATGGTTGAACTGGAAGATGCTTGTTAGGAAGGGGAGGGGGAAGATGTCTGATGCAGGAGCAGAGTCTCCCCTGTCCTCATGCCACTCTTCTGGTAGCACACATTTGGTTTTTGGAGGGAAACTCTCTGAGTGGCCCATGTGTCCCCTGAATGATGGAAGAGACCTCAACTGTGCACTCAGCCTGGATGGTTTTGCTTCTTCCTATTCTCTTCATCTCCTCAGCCATGGTAGGCTTTGGTTTGGTGTCCTGGGTTTGGTTGGGATGATTCAATTCATTCAGCAAAATGGTTCATTTTATTCAATTAGTCAACCAAACCCAAGACATTTAATAGAATAAAATTCCTGACATAGTATTTCTAATTTATTTCTCTTTTTTCTTTTTTTTTTTTTTTTCCTAGAACTGCATGGAGACATTGATCCAGTACCAAAATGTTTTCTTTGATTATTTTTAATTGACAGAAATTCCAGTTCCCCAACTTCTAATGAGTATTTGAACTTCTTGCTATTGGAAAGAAGGGGGAAAATAGACAAAACACTCCTTAAGACTAAAAAGGAAATAAAAATAATAAAGTCAAAACAATCCCTGATATTAAAACACAAAATAAATATTGGGAAGGCAGGCAGCAATCCCTTGCCAGGAAAGAAGTTTAAGCTTGTTTTACAGCTTTAATAAATGGTTTGAAAACCATTTGAGATTAACCTTTTCCCTTTGCTCCCATGACAAAATTTTTAAGACCTGTAGCCAGAGAGAGGAAAATAAATGCAGTCTTCATTTCCCTCTTTGGTTTGCTAATATTATAGCTCAGAATATTTGGGTGTTGACTCCAGGAGGAGGAGGAAAGGAGCTGCCCTTGTTTTGGGTGAGGCAGGATCACCTCCCTTTCTTCTCTCTATTATTCAGGCCACTAAAAGTTAGTTATTCCTCTGAAATTAGGCAGTCACCTTCTGCTTCCTCAGTCAGGAATGGGAGGAGTCACCCTTGGTAATGGTCCAAATATTTCAGGCTCCTGTCTGAGCTCAGCCCAAGGCCCCACAGGGACAGCCCAGGCTTGAATCCTCTCTCACCTGGGGTTGCCTTGGTGTCTGACTTTAATAATCAGAGGGGGAAAGGCTCTGGAAACCCTGCAGCTTGCCAGGCCCTCGCCCCTCTGAGCTGGGAATACCATGCAAAGCCAGTTCTTGTTTTTCCAGGCCATAAAGGCAGAGAAGGTGGGGGAAGAGCAATGGGTCAGGTCAATCAGGTGAGGACCAAACCCCGACTCCAAAGCAGGGCTTAATTCCCCTCTTCCTCCTCAAGAAACCATCTTTTTAGCAAAAGCCAACAGAAAGTGACCTTGGCACAAAGCCAAGCCAAACCACGCCAGGTACAGATTGTGAAGGGATTGCCAGGCCTCCACAGACACAAGACCCAGATTTGGAGCTGCAGTGTTTCATGGACACTTGGCCAAGGCTGATTGACTTCCAGACACCACACAAAGAATCCATGATGTTCACACAATTAAAGGAAGCTGCCTGATGTGAGGGACTCCTATTTCCAAATTCCATTTGCAAGTGGTGAATAAAGCAAGCTCAGATGCAGAATTCCCTGCTGAGGTGGGCTCCATCCCATCTACTTGGAGCTGATTAAAAATGAAGCTGCTGAGCTGGGACTCCTCGTTGAAGAGAGGGCACAGGTGGAGGACAAGTGTCCACCTCACCCTACCAGGGTCTGACATGCAGCTGGTCAGAGCTGGATGAAGCATTTTCCACTCTCAGCATAGAAATGACATCCCCTGCCCTTCCCCAAAGGTGTTGATCTTCTGCCCCACCTCACCCTTTAATTGTCCCCTTTTTTCAGGTTGCAATTAGAATTTTGCCTGCGAGAGTGTGGAGATTACTGAGGCTGTGTGACCTGTAATTCTTCCTGGGCTGGAGACAGGAAGAAATTCCCTGTGATAATAATGTCTGCAAGTCTGGTGGGGAGAGGCAGGGAGGATTCCTGGGAACTTGCAGGCGCCTGGCATGGGACACCCATATTTGAGTTAATCCTCCTGCCTGGGGCTGCCTCCAAAGCCAGGACAGATCCCATTGGTGCAGACAGCCTCAAGTTCAATGCATTTCATGCTAAGTTAGGCACCTGTGTTTGACCAGATGAATCACCCCGTGGAAATGTCATTTTTTCCATTAAATAAATCCCCAGCTGAGCGCAACATGGGAGACTCCAAAACCAGGGCAAAGTCAATTCCACCCCATTATGGCCAAGAGATCTCGTTGCCTTTTAAGTCACACAGTTCAAATAACACTTTGTCATCCCCAAACCCACTAAAGCAAAGTTTTTGTGTCTGAAACATTACTCTGGTCCCACATCCCTGATCACCAGTCCTATGAGCCCTGAAGGGCAGTGCTGAATTCATCTTCACTCAACTGCTCTTACATGAAAGGATCAAACAACTACTTTGTTTGGAGATTGCAACAGGGTGGAAAACACCACCGTGTGGTGCTCAAGATTATTTTGGAGTTTTCTGGAAATCTTTGACATCAATTGTTAATTGGTCTGTAAAATATCTTATGTGATATGCAATGAGGAGATAAATAAACCAGAGTAACCCCCAGTGACACCTGAGCCCCACTATGTCCCAAACTGCCTACAGAGAATGCAAAGGTCTCTTTGGTTCTTACTTCTCCCCAGAGAATTTTTTCACCTATTTTGTAGTTTCTTTAAATACCATCTATAGAAAAATTGAGAGACAAAAGATGTCCTTTCAAAGCAGTTTATTGAGGACAGTGAGAAGCTGGGAAGTTTGAGCAGTCAGGGGGAGCAGCTCTATTCATGCTGTACAAGGTGTCAACTTGGACAATTTATGCACCAGTAATTTCCCTTGGCATTTTGGGGGGACGGAAAAGGAAAGGGGGTGATCTCTTCTAAAACTCATCATGCCTTGAGCCAGCCACCCCAACATGCAGAAGCAAACAAAAGTACTATGTGTTCATCCATAAGCAAATTCCACACACAAAAAAAAAAGCTGATGGCTGTGGAGTAACCAGCAGGTGCTTTGAAAATTGCCTTTTTTCAGATTTAAGCATAAATTTGTAGCACAGGGTTTTCTTGGACCAAAAATGATAGGATAAAAATAAAGGGAGTCTGCTCTTTGCAGGATCTCCTGGGAAAGTTAAGTAGTTAAATCCTCACTCTCTTTTCTGAAATGCTTTGAGAGGAGCTGGAAGAAAAAAGAGGGCTCTTGGAGGGGGGAATATTGTTAATTAATATGCTCATTATGGGAAAAGACAGAGGGGGAAGCAGCACAACAAACAAACCCTTAAAGCTGTGATAACCTAAAGTAAGGATTCAGAAATCACACTGTGCTGAGTACCTGCAGGAGAAGTTTCTAGAGGGATCTGTAGGCTTTGGGACTCTGAAAAACGCATCTTGACGGGATAAATCTGGGGTTAATAAATGTGGGAATGGGTTTGATGATAAACGTTGCTACTAATGGGTAGAGGAATCACTCTGCATCCTCTTGGCACAGGGCTGGCACGTCTCAGCGCTGCTGTCCAGGAGCTACGCGGCCCTATGGGACCACACAGGGGTCTCTGACAACCCCAAAATTCCCCACCACACCACTGTTGCACCCCATGACCTCAGGGCTGCTGGACACAACAACGGGAGGCCCCGCCAGCTGCCGGATGACACAGCCCTGGTTCCCAAAGCTGACCACTCCTCCAGCCTGGCAGGGTCCCATCCTGGCATTCAGGCCCCCGTTTCCAGTGCTGACCACGGTGCGAGCCGGATACCCTCCGCTGCGGGAGCTGAACCCCCCGGCTTTGCAGCTGACCCCTCCAGCCTGGCAGAACATCTCTGGGATGCACTGCTTGGCCACGGAGCTGAGGACTCTCTTGGGGTGGATTCCGGCACTCCGGGAACTGAATCCACCGTTCTGGGAGCTGTGTCTCCCGGCTCGTCTGCCCAGGGAGCCGTAGCCACACACAGCCCCATTGGCCATCATCCCACAGTCATCAGGGATGTTGTAGCCGCTGCTGACCACAGCTGCAACAGAGGCCATGGGAGTCAGCAGTTAGGGAGGAAAACTGGAAGACTTTCACTAGGCAAGTTGTTTCTTGAATGACAGAACCAACCAAACCTGATTTCTTCCAGATTTGTCCAGCATGTCTGAGCCCCTGCTCCTTTCTACTCCTCCCCCGTGTCCCAGCACATCCTCTTATGGATCCTCCCCCTTCCCATGTTGCTGGTGCCTCCCAGGTTCAGTACATATCCCATGGCCCCCAGGACATCTCCCTGTTGCCTCCAAGGGTATAAAAGGGTTTTGAGTTTGATCTTCTCCACTCACCCCAAAAGCTGATTTTTTTAAAATTTAAAGCTATTTGATATTTCTGGGGCTAAGCCTTTCAGAATTGGAAAAGGGAGGCAGAGGGACCTGGGGCAGACAGATAATGCTGCTCCCAAAAGTATCGTTCCTAGAACAAGAAATCTTCATGGCTGAAAATGTGCAGTTACTTACACACACTCACAGGGTTCCCCACACATATCCTGTGGGGAAAAAAAAGAGAAACACATGTTACTCACAACTTCCAGCCATAATCCAGACCCCTTAGTCCTTTGTTGTAACATGCCTCACTATCCCTAGGAAAGGAACTGTTTTTGCTGGCACCCATGTGGCCTCCATGGTCTCCAGGCACCACCCCAGGTCCAATTTCTGTGAGCCTGGGGAGATCTTGGAGCTGTAGAGTTCACTTGGGAGCAGGAACTGCCATGGCCTCAGATACACAGGAGGGAAATGTGTCACCCACCTGCTCTCTTCGCCCTCCAGCAGAGTCTTGT
Organism: Poecile atricapillus; assembly: GCF_030490865.1. Taxonomy (NCBI): domain Eukaryota; kingdom Metazoa; phylum Chordata; class Aves; order Passeriformes; family Paridae; genus Poecile; species Poecile atricapillus. Next base: position 936,398 of record NC_081283.1, on the reverse strand, counting down.
AAGTGGCAATCTCAATGTCCAGGGCCAGCTTGACATTGAGCAGCTCCTGATAGTCCCTCAGCATGCAGGCCAGCTCATCCTTGGCCTTTTGCAGAGCGTTCTGCAGCTCAATGTGCTTTTCCCGGGCATCTTTGAGGGCACAATCCCCACGCTGCTCAACATCACAAATGGAGGTTTGCAGGCAGGAGACCTGTCAGGGGAGGGCAACAGTGCAGGTGTCTGCAAAGCTTCTTAGCCTAGTTCTTGGACACTTGGTTTGGATAAATCTGCTCTTCTAATTGCAAAAAAGAAAAACTCACCAACATCCCACCCCTCTCCACCTACTTTTCACTTTCTAACCAGGACCTAGATCAGATCTCAAGTCTTCTAAAGATAAATGGCTCACCTTGCCCTCTGTCTGAGCTGTCCTACTTCTCTGGAAACATCTCCTACCTGCTTCTTGACACTCTCCAGCTCACACTGCAGCTTCTGGATCATCCGGGTCAGCTCTGAAATCTCACACTTGTTGCTCTGCAGGTCATGGCAGTATTTCCCTCTCTTATCCTGCAGCTCCTGAAACTGGAACCAAGAAACAAGACAACCATCACTTTTGACCTGTGACATTGCCAGGCACAGACCCAGCTGATCTCTTACTCACCCTGGTCTGGTAGAAAGCATCAACTTCTTCTTTGCTCTTCTGGGCAATCTCCTGGTACCAGCATTCGACATTCTTGATGATGCTTTCCATGTCCAGGTCTCGGTTGTTGTCCATCTTGACAATGACCGAAGTGTCGCAGAGCTGGCGATCAACCTGGGCCCTTTCCTGCAGGTTGGGAAGGGCTTAGTCAGTTCTTTTCACCTCTCGGGCTCTGCAGGGAGGGAAGGGCTGGGACACAGAGTGGCTGAGGGATAGAACAAGTCAAGAAATGTCCCTCGGGATGGCTCTGCAGAAAATCCTGCAGCAGGATGAGTTGCCACCTGTGACTGCTGACCTACGTGCTGACCTGCAGCAATTCTGTCCACATCAAGGGCAAGGAATTGGAGTGACTTAACCCTTGGTATCCTCTCATCTCCTGCTGCCTGAGTGATTTAATGACAGGACTGGGAGTTGCTTCAGCTCTAATCAGGCAGCTGCAATCTGGAGGAACAAGACGGACATATCTTTTCTCCAGGGTAGGGTTAGGCCACAGCCAATTCCTACCTGGAGCTGCATGAAGGAAGGGGGAACCACCCTATCTTCAGCATAATCATGTTAATTTTATATCAACTTTGTGCTTCCACATTTTTAATTATTCAGGGCTTTGTATGAGACACATCCCAGAGGAGTTTCAAGCAGCAGAAATTTGGAGCACCTGAAGGATGAGACAAGGACCACCAAAGTCCTGGGATGTACCAGAGGAACTCACCTCCTCAAACACACATTTCAGCAGCTCCAGCTGCCTCCTTAAAAGATCCACCTTCACCTCCAGCTCTTCTTTGTTCAAGAAGATACAGTCTGCATCCTGCAAAAGGAGAGACACATACATTCCAGCTCAAACCTGGCTGTAAATGTTGGAGAAACACAGAGAGGCAACAGAAACAAGACAGAAATGTGTCTCAAGATTCCAAGAGAAAAAAGGTGTAGGAGAGTGAGTCAGGATATCTTGGTGCCTCCTGAAGGAAAACAAACCATTCCAACATGACTTACAGGAATTAGTTGATTTATCACTTAGGACACAGCTACAAACCCACAACTGACTAATGAGTATTTAAGCAAAAATTTTTAATATTCTTCAAATGATTCCTGCTTTTCTGATGTCCAAGAATAAAGGATGTGGAGAGACAGCCAGAAGTAACGTGGTGTTCTGGTGTGACCTGTCCTGCTCGGTCCCCCTCCCACACTTCACAAATGTTTTTGAGGCAACAAAACTGGTGCTGTAGTGCTGATGATGTAAACTTTGAGGAGACATTATTTTTGCTTTCTGCTTGCCTGTTTTTCCAACCCTGTACCTCTTTCTAAGTCTCCCTCCAAGTCATCATAACACTTTTGTAGATTTTTGTTAATTAACTATTCAGCCAAGTTTTGCTCCAAATAAACCTACTACCAGGTATAACGATTCATGTTGTTTGAGTGTCTCACCTTTTTGAGTGCCACAAACTCATTCTCCACAGTTGTGCGCCTGTTGATTTCCTCTTCATACCTGTTGGAAAAGGAGGAGAAAAGGGCTGAGAAAAGAAAAATGCTTGGACACTCAGACATCAACCATCAGGTATAAATGACAATAACCTCAGATATAAATGACAACTCTTTCTTGCTGGGACTGCCACTGGGCACTGCCAGATCAGTGTCTGGAGACCAACATTAAACCATCCCAAGATCAGAAGCTTCATCATGAGCAACAACAGCATTACCAATGCAAAGAGCTTGCCAGTGAGACAGAAGAATGTGGCACTCCCAGAGGGGGCATGCCACATGTCTGGGAGAAGTTGCCTGAGATAAACCAGAAAAGCAAAACACCACCAGATAGAGGAGCCCAGAAGGTCCTTACTTGCACTTGAACTCCTCCACCAGCTGGCTTGTGGCACATTCTTCACTGCCCAGTTTCTGCTTTTCACAAAGCAAGCAGTCCAGGCGCTTCCGCAGGTCACAGATGTAATTCTCGAAGTACAGTTCCAGGTTTTTCCCTTTTTTTGGCAGCACGTATTGTTGCAGGAGGCCCCACTTGGTCTCCAGCACTTTGTTCTGCTGTTCCAGGAATCGGACCTGAAAGCAAAAGATAGAAATGCTTCAAATAAAAATGTGAAGGCAGGGACTCAACACTTGTTTAACTCTCTGCTCTTAACCACAGGTTCACTTCAGGAAGTGAGAGATGCTAGACCACCATGATCTGAAAGTTTTCTGCCCTTATTAAGAAATCTTTATACCACAAATCTGAATTATTTTTAAATCTAGAATTCAGACATCTAAATTAGAATTAAATCTAAATTTCTAAATAGAAATCTAATGTTGTGTGTACATTATTTAAAAATCAAAGAGTCCCATGTCTACATTATTTAGAAATCCAGGACCCTGGTGTCTAAATCTGCATTTCTTAATATGTATTAGGAGAAACACTCCTCCAGAAGGTGCCTCTGATGTATTTTAGGATAAAATTGAGTCCCCAGATAGTGAAACTGCTTTGTTGCTGTTTTTTCTACAAAGGGATCCTTGGGTGACAGATCAGATTTGATCTCCACATGTCTGGATCAAGATTAACCACCTTTTCCTTCAGGAAAGCTTTTGGAACTGTCACCATATTTACAGTCAAAGAGAGGAGGCAATTATTTGAATTATTTAACACAGGACAGAAAGATGAACCTGTCAGGGCTGTAGCTGCCACCTGAGCTGCACCAAGAAATAAAATTTGAACTAAGACTATTCAAGAGGAGACACCTGAAAGAAAGGCCAGTGCAACCATGGCCATGACTCAAAGGCCATGGAATGCCAGAACAGGGCTGAAATGAGCCCCATTAAAAAGATCTCTGTCTGGACCAACATGTTCTTAATATTATTATTAGTTATTAAAAATTATTAGAATTAGCTTAGACTTCTCTGTGGAAAGTTTGACCCCTGTGTGGACCCAGCTCAGTGAATCATGGCAGAGCTTGACTGGGGCTTTGGAAGAGGTCGATGGACTCATGGCATAAGATGGGTTTGGGAAGGGGTTGGTCAGGTTTTTTCTTCCTTGAGTAAGAGCAGGTCTGGACTCACCTTGTCAATGAAACAGGCAAACTGCGTGTTGAGGGTCTTGATCTGCTCCTTCTCTTGGCAGCGTATCTCGTGTTCCAGCGGGTCCACCCCAACGCAGAGGGGCTTCAGCAGCCGCTCATCAATGCAGATCCCCTGGATGCCGTCGGCCTTGCGCTCAGGGTACCCCCGCATGATGCTGTATCCCCGGGGGCCACACAGGCCAATCCTTCCTCCTCCAGTGCTCCCATAGCCCATGCCTCCGAACCCCATCTCCCCAAAGCAGCCGGTGCCGCAGCTCCCATTGACATAGGAGATCCTCCTGCTCCCGCCCAGGTTGCAAACACTCCTGCTGCTGTAGGCGCCAGCCCCACACCGCACGGGCTGGCTGGCAGATGCGGCGTAGCTGCGACCGCAGATCTCCGAGGCTGAACTGAAGCCTCTTCGTCCCAGGACAGATCTCACCGTCGGTGCCTGCCTGCTCATCGTGGTTTATTTGAAGGTGGAATAGCAAAGTTATGGGGCTGCTCTGGTGCAGGATCGGAGCAGGGATCCCACTGGAGTGACACACAGATGCTGTCCCTTATATATATTTTGGGAAGCTGGCCTTGATAGGATCAGGACGTTAATTTAAGTACTTAAGGGTTTGGTTTGCCTGGCAGCAATAAATGCTCCTCAAAATGCAAACCAGCCCAGCAAATAGTAACTACTGAGGAAATAAAAAGGAATCTAAAAGTGCTCTGTTTGCAAGTTGCCTTTGAATACATTACAGTTTGAAATACTCCCCTAACTTAGTGCTAATTATAGTTTAGGAACATTTTTAAAGGAACTCTTTGTGATTTGTTTGCAGTGTGTCGTTTGGGGTTTTGTGTCTCATAGGGCTGTGTGTGATGGGATGTTTGAGGACTTGCACTTTATGGGGGGTAATTTCACAATTTTGGGTGCGGAAAAGTAACTCAAAGGAAAAACTGAAGAAGAAAGTCAGCTGTAGAACAACAAACACTGTGGAAGTTGTGTCATAATGGATCATTTCTGTGTCTGAAACACCAATAAATTCACTGAGTTTAAGGTCTGGATTTGTATGCAAGGACTCAAAATATCTCGCAGTTACATGCACAGAATCACAGAATTCTGGGAATTCTGGGAATGTGCAGAATTTCAAGATGACCTTCCCTGAAACACCAGTGAAACAAATCAGGTTTCATCCAGGATCTGTGACATATTTCTTTCTGCTCACAGAAATATGTTCGTGACATCAGTGACAGTTTTTTCTAGAATTATCCTGCAAGTTCTTATTTCTGACAGTTAATTCTTTGGCTTTCACTATTCTGGAGCTTCTCCCAGGGCTGGGTGTCAGAGCCCTTTCAGATTCACCTCCTGGAAGTCTCTATGGGGAACAAAAAAGAAACAATAGTCTGTTCCAGCTTGGTGAGAGCCACTCCATTCAGCAAGTGACGGCTGAATTTAGGTGACTTTGCCAGACATGTCCTTGAGACTCCACGGGGAGACAGCTCCAAGGCAAGGAGTCCTTGGGGCCATGCTCAGGGAAATGGGGGTAATTTGCTCTCCGCAGGGGCTGGGCTTTCTGCACCAACAGAGGAAGTCTTAATGAGTGGATTAGGCTGGACAACAGGGAAGGCTCTGACTCACACCAGGGAGATGAATCCCTCTCTCTCCTAATCACCAGCCCAAGGAGGTGAGGCAGGAGACTTCTCCAGGCCTTCTCCAACCTGGCAGTTGGAAAGTCAAAACAAAAGGGCTCTTTCAGCTCTTTGCAGGTGAAGTGTTTGGGAGAAAAAAAAGGGCATTATAGTTCAAACAGCTGAACTCCCTTGGTCCTTCCTTTTGAAGGAAATAATGCTTGGAGAAATCTCCAAATTATACAATGGGATGGCAGCTGGAGACACCCAGGTTCTATGTTCCCTCATCTTCATTAACATGCTCCAAAAACATCTTCCAAGAGTCAGGACCATAAAAATTATGCCAAACCTCCTCCAAACACGCAACTTTCTAATATCAAATGGTTGAAAAGAAGATGCACATGGAAACTGCGGGATGTGACTGCAGCTCCAGGATCCCCAAAGCCATTAATTGAACCTGTAATTGCAACTTCCGTGAGTTTGAGGAGCTGGTGGTATAAATTACTTGTGTAAACTGCTACTTTTGCTGTATCCAAAAGGGATAATTCCAGATATTTACAATGTTCAGATTACACCTTTGTTTGTAGTAGTTCGGGCTTACTGTGTAAACTGGGCTGCCAGCACAATTGGAAATATCAGATTAAACAAATATGAGAGGCTTCAAGCTGCAGTTTGGAACTTCCACGGTCCTTGAAGTTCCAAACAGATTTATTAGAAGCAAAATGCGGGTCTGCCTCCAAAGAAGAGCAAGTGCTTGGAACCCTGTGGAGGAAAGCAGGTTCATCAGTCAGACTGAAGATGTGCCCTTTTCCTGCTCTACACTGCATTATCCTAGTAGGATGTGTGGGAGACACTTGGAATGCAGCATAGGCTGCAATTAAACATCTGTGAAACATCTGTGCTGCAGCAGCCTCTGTTCCCAAACTTGCCAGAGCCACTGGGTTCCTGAGACGGAAGAGATTTTGGGTAAAGTTGCTCAGCAATGGGTAAAATTTGTGTGTTGGCCCAATTCCATCTGTTTCTTCTGGATTCCAGTGGGAAAGCAGCTTCATTTAATGTCTTCTAGGTCTTTCCAAAGAGTGCATAAGGTGCATAAGACCTCAAGAATAACCAATTTGTTTTTGTGAATATGGACATGGGAAAGGGGAGAACACTGAAGAAAAACCTGCAGCTTTTTGATGCAAAAGAAAAAAAAAAAAAAAAGAAGAGGGGAAGGAGCAAGGAAACCAAAAAGGAAAATATTTTGATGCAGGGTTGGATGAATCATTTTGACAACTTGCAATCGCTTCCTTTGTCAGCATTTCACTCCCTGAATGCACTGCCGAAAAAGGAATTCATTAGAACAGTGGCGTTCACTAATTTGTTTGTTGCCTCTGGAGTTGAATCCAGATGAGCTCTCAGAAGGTATTTTATGTGATAGTCTCAAAGGGCTCTGTTATTATCCTTAGTCATTGAGAGCTCTTCACATTCAGGTTGGACAATGGCAGGAACCTGCCTGTGCTACCAACATTGATCCATGTAAGATTGGGTTGAAACATGGATTTTTACAGTTTCTTGGGCTGTGCAGACTCTTGTCCTCATTCATGACGTTGCAGGATTGATTTCATTAGTGCAGCCTCTTGTATCCTAAAGCCAAAGTTATCCAAGGCAATTCAGTCTGGTCATGTGTTTTATCTCTCATTAACATCCCCCTAATCCACGTGAGAAGTCAAAGCTGGGCTTTTCCAGAGATATTCCTCATAAAATTCATTAAACACTGGGTCTGGGTGCACTTTCCTCCTGCCTTCAGCCATCAAACTGGCCACAGGTTCTAATTTCCTCTTTGAGACTCCCTCTCTGGCTCATGGAAGGAGCTCTGGCATCTCCAGACGGTGATTCATCACCTCCCAAAATAGGCAGTGGAGGCAGGTGGGAGGAATCCACCTCTGCAGCTCCTTCCTTCTGTTCTTCCTGGAGACCAGAGGCCGTCTAGACAACCAGACACTGGCCCCGGCGCCCGCTTGGGAAGGTTGAGGGAGGTGAAATGAGTCCCACCCTTTGGGCACTAAATTTCTTCAGTACCTTTGAAGTCCTAATGAGAGCCCTAACAACCCAAACTCCTGGATCTACTCGGCTCCTGGTGCCACATCGCGCGATCCTGTGATTGGAGGCATCAAAGCTGAGGCTCCCAACAAAGCAAAGGTTTAGTTTGATCTTCCTCCTGTTGTGATCTTCCTCCTGTTGTTTTCAGTGGAAATGAATGTAGGATGTATGGGAATCCTGGATCATGATGGTGTCCCACTGCCTGGCACAGAAAAAGCATTATAAAAGGTGAGAAAAGTACCTCAGTTGTTAAAAGGTTACAGAAATATCCCTGTAAATCTACAAGATTGCTGATTCCTTCCAGTTGAATCAGTTTTCCAGTTGAAGAGATTCCCTGACCCATCCCAAGGAAGGAACTACCTGTGGAAAGTGGGAAGTCTATTCAGCCAGGAGGAGGAAAGCTCTTCCTTTTGTTATGCCAAAAGTCCAGTGCCCAAATGAAGGATTGGATTGGATTGGATTGGATTGGATTGGATTGGATTGGATTGGATTGGATTGGATTGGATTGGATTGGATTGGATTGGATTGGAGCAGCTTTGTGATATGCTGCAGAATGTCTGATGTTCAGAGAGGCCAGGGTGAAGTTTAACATTTGCCAAATTAGCTTATCACATCTTGAAATGGTGATAAGGGAGTTTGGAGGCAAGGAAATAACTTTAATTCCATGTTATTGCCCTGATTTATTCTCCTGTTGCATAAAAGCGAGAGGATGGTCTGTTTCCAATGGGCAACCTTTGGAGATCAGAGGTGTCCTAATGAATATTTATACTTGTTTGATTGCTCTTCTTTTTGTAAAATCTTTCTTGTGGTTTCCTTCATTAAAGATTGATCCTGACTTACTTTGTGCTTCTCATATTTGATTGGGAACTTCTTTGATAGTGATTTGATAACTGATAGTGAATTGATAACTTCTTATCACATGAGAGTGTTGGGGGAGAGGAAGCTTTTCCAGTTCTGAATCACAATAATTTTGGCAAGGAAAGACCTTTACTATGTATATCACCTCCGGTAAAATGTATCTGCCCAACCTCAGGTTCATTTCTTTGTTGTGCTCTTTCATCAGTTTAATCACAAAACACTTTAGTACTTTTTTTTATTATTGATTTTGTGTTGGTTTATGTTATGCTACTCATTTCTGGTTTCTTTTTTAATCTGGTCGATGTACAATGAAACAAAAATATGTCCCTTTGGTCTTTTTGAAAGCCTTAATCATACTCATAGGACCTCAAAAACGATGTTGAAGAACCAGCCAAGCACATTATGGGGCTTTTTTCTCCCATAATACCCTCTTCCAGCAGATTTTGAAGAGATATAAAAGTATGTGTTTTGTCATCACATGGCTGTGGCAGATACGACATAAAAATAAAAAGACTGAGATGATTTTGTTCTGAATTTTAAAGCACCCATTGAATTCAGGTAGGAGTCAAATTTGGTGCAAATCATCTTAAAAGAGCTTAAATTTACACCAACCAAAGATTGGATCTGCGTCATGGGATCCACATTGCCCCATGTCTGGAAGTTTCCAAGGCCAGGCTGAAAGTTTCCTGGTCTAGTGGAAGCTGTCCCTCCCCACGGCAGGGTGTGGGACTGGATGGGCTTTAAGGTTCTTCCCATCCCAAACCATTCCATGATTCCTTAGCACTTCAGACCACTCTGCCTTCTCTGTTTAATTAAGATTTCTAATGATTATGTTATGTTATGTTATGTTATGTTATGTTATGTTATGTTATGCTATGCTATGCTATGCTATGCTATGCTATGCTATGCTATGCTATGCTATGTTATGTTATGTTATGTTATGTTATGTTATGTTATGTTATGTTATGTTATGTTATGTTATGTTATGTTATGTTATGTTATGTTATGTTATGTTATGTTATGTTATGTTATGTTATGTTATATTAGTGCAATTAAGGAATGGGCATTTCAGTACTTTTGGAAAACACGTAAAAGCAAACAGTAATATGTTGGTTCTCCGTTAATTTTAGTGGAAAAGGAGCAAAAGGTTTAAAGCCATTGAGTCATCCCAGGAGAAGTGAGGGTGTTATTTATGTGTGTCCAAGGAGCAGGAGTGGAGTAATTAATCTTTGCTGACTCCAGCAGGTGGAATTCTGAATTAAGATTTCCTTTATGGCTTCCCTGCCAGCACATGGATGACAAACACTTCCAGGACATCAGTGAAATCCTTCCTTCCTCTCTGTGAGCCTATGTGTCCCACCAAAAAACTCCACTGTCTCCTAAAGCTACTAAAGAGAGTCTCCTAAAGAGACTTTGATGAGCTCCTTTCCGGAAACACTGCCCAGAACACCTTAGGGAAAAGATTGTGGATTAAATCTCACAGTTTGGCACAGAGATAGCAAAGGTTTAATGAAGAAAAATAAAAGGAAAACAGGAATTGAGTGATAGGAGGATAAGTTCCCCAACACAACCAACAGCCCTTTAAAGAAAGAGCAGAAATCAAAAGGATTTGGGGGCTTTTAATGTTCCAAGTGTCCCTTTTTGATGTGATCCCAGTGGTGGATCTTCTCTGATGTGGTTTCCTGATGCTCCAGTGTTCTCACACCCAATCCGACTCTCCCTCATGTTGAGGTTATTTTTAGCAGTAAAAGTGGAGCAGGATTTTCATTTTTCTACTTTAGCCTTTAAATCCTACTTGTCACAACCCTCACAGCTGAAGTTCAGATCTGGCTGCTTCTGGGACAAGGAAGTCCAGTTGAAATCCTCACCCCTGGCCCACACATCCCTCATGGCTGAGCAGAGTTTCCCATGCTCTTGGCAGCCCTTCAGCTCTTCCCACAGCTCACAAGTGCCTCAGTGTCTGGAAAGGCTGAGCCCTCAGCTCTAACCCAAAATGCCTCTCTCCTGGGAATGCAGCCAGGAGCATCAGGGATAAATTTCCTCACTATGCAGCCAGACATGCTTCTGGAGGTGAATCCCCGGTGAGAGGCACAAATGTCATGGGGTCAGGATGCAGCACTGAATCTTCTGGGCTGTCCAGACCCACATCCCAGGTCAGTCCCAGAGTCAATGGAAATCACTGTTGTGGGAAAACGTAACGGGAGTCACTCATGGTGATGATTCTCTTTTCCTCCTCTTCCTTCCTCTCCTCCCCCTCCAAGCCACGGTGAGATTTAATTACAGGTTTAATTTTGTAAGGAAAATTGAAAACCTTTATCTTATTTGCATACTCCAACAGGGCTCCCAAGGCACATCCTGAAGAAGGAGGTCACAAGGTAATCCATGATGGAACAAGCATTTCTAGTACTTTCCACCCTCCTGGGGCTCTGGAGGAGCTCCAAGGACTGAGCACTGCCCACACACAGCTGTGGTGGAACCCACCTGCTCTCCTCACCCTCCAGCTGAGTCTTGCAGGTTGTACTCTCAATATCCAGGACCATCTTGCCATTCCACAACTCCTGGGAATCCTGCAGCATCCATGCCAGATCATCACTGGCCTTTGGGAGCTCATCTTGCAGCTCATTGTGCCTCCCCCAGGCATCTCTGAGAGCACGACCCCCTTGCTGCTCAATGTCACCAGGTGATTCTTGCAAAGACGACACCTTCTGGTGGGGACATGAGACATCCTGCCTTTGCCTGTCTTCTTCCTCATCATTCCCACCTCTAAAAGAGAAAATCCTGCCTATTTTGAGAGCCCTAAGATGGGGGGTATCAGGGCATTTTTTAGGAAAACCAAATGTTTCCAAAATCAATAATCAATCATAAAACACTCCAGGAAATCTGAACATATCCCTGTGCTGCCAGTCTGGGTTTGAGTTTTGTTTGGAGGATACCAATACTCTGCCCTAACTGTAACTAGTAATTAAGGTTTCCCATTGCTTCCCGTTATAAACTATATAATGAATTAGATGGTCTGGAAATTATACCAGTTTCTATGGGTACTGAATTACTGGTGAGTCATAATTCTACCCATTCATTGGATGCTTTGAACCCACGTCAGAAGCCAGAATTCCTGCTGAAGCAGTTTCAGCAATTTTCTGAGACCTGTAACTAATACCATGATCTAATTTGTTGCAATTAGTTCTTTGCAATAATCAAAAGGATCTAATAGAAAATTGGCTGAGAAATACTCCTTCTTCCCTGCTCAGCTCTGGGAAGAGCTTCCCTAGACCGATGGAGCTAGTGTGAGGCAACTCTCTTTGATAAAGATGAAAGAAATTGTGGGATCATGGAATGGTTTGGGTGGGAAAGGGCAGTAAAACTCATCCAGTCCCACCCCTGCCATGGGCAGAGACACCTCCCACTATCCCAGGTTGCTCCAAACGCCATCCTACCTGGCCTTGGACACTTCCAGGGATGGGGAAGCCACAGCTGCTCTAGGAAATCCGTTCCAGGGCCTCATTACCCTCACAGGGAAGAATTTCTTCCTCAAATCCAATCTAAATCCACCCTCCTCCAATTTAAAATTATCACCCCTTGTCCTGTTGCCACAGGCCCTGCAAAAAAATTTGTCCCAATTTTTTATAGAAGCCACAAATGTGTACAAAACAAAACTTGGGATGTGACACATAGGATCCAGACAGTAAATCCCATCCATTCCACCTGTTCCTTCATGTTTTCCAGGTCACGTTGTCTCCTTTGGATCTCAAATCTCAGTTTTTTCATCTCTTGCTGGTGGGACTTCAGCTTCTTGAAGTGCCTCCACTTTTCCTCCTCAAGTTCTTGGAACTGTTAGTAAGGAAGGAGAGAGCTGGGAGTTGATACTTGTGGTTTACATAGGACCCCTAAGTCTCTTTCCAAAGTGAATTAAACTCAGTTTAGAAAAAAAAGATTTTTGGTTCCTGAGACTGCCAGAAGAAAATGGAACTTCCCTCCACTGGTCAACTCACCTACAATTCCCCATTCCCAGCACCTCCCACCACCGGTGTTCTTCCAGCTTTGAGACTCACGGAGTTTTCCAGAATGAAAAATTAGATCCAGAAATCACTTATTGAAGACAGGAACCAAACCCCACCATTTTTGCACTGTTATTTCTGACAGTGGGAGGCTTAAGAAGCTGTCCCCAGACTTACCCTGGCTCAGTACAGTGCTTCCAACTGGGATTTGCTTTCCAAGCTATACCCTCATGCCAGTGCTCCATGCCCCTGAAGATGCCCCGCAAGTCCAGGGCTTGGCTGTTGTCCATTTTCACAATGACAGAGGCACCACAGGGACTTCTCTCCAGCTCAGACTTTTCCTAGAAGCTGTGGTAAGTGGCCATAAGTCACCACTGCATCCCTATCCCTGGATTTCCCATCTCACATCCTAGCAGAAGTAACACTGCCATGGAGAATCTGATCTGAGCCACAGCCCAGGAGTTGAAACGGAGTTTGGTTTATTTTTTTTCAGATCTCAAAATCTTCCTGATCTGGGGCTCCCAAAAAGAGCCTGATTGTTAATATGGCCCAAATTCATATAGACAACAAGTGGATGGGAGGAGGACCTGCCATGAGGAACAGATGGACAGGAGCATCCCTACCTGAGCAAAAATACATTTCAGGAACTCCATCTCCTGCTTTAGGGTTTCCATCTTTGCTTCTAACTCTGCCTTGGTCAGACGGACACAGTCCATGTCCTAAAAGAACTTCCAGACATTTAGGAGTCAAAATTATGCCCACACAAGGATCTAGGGCAATTCCATTATATTATTGGAGTAAGAAATTTTGTTTGAGAAACTCAGTTATCTCCTGACCAGCAACAGCTAAGGGGTTTCCAAGAATATAAATAGTATTGAAGAGTTCTTGCAGAAAAACCGTGATAATTCAAGCACAAGGATCAGAAAACCACCAGTTTGGAATGAAGTCTTCTCCTGGTGGCATGTTTTACCACACCCCACACATGTCCAAGGACTTCTAAGATTCTCTGGACCTGCCCCTTGCCTTGCAAGGAGTAGATCAGAGGAAACCCCCTTGGATCTCTGCACCCAAACCTTCCATTCATCCCAGTTCCTTACCTTCTTCAGCAACATGAAGCTGCTCTCAGGAGTGATGCATCTGTTCGCTTCCTGCTCATATCTGGTGGGGAAGGGACCAGTGAAGGGGTCATTCCAAGACTGGAGACCTTGTTTGAGCGGATATTTAGGGGACAGTGTGCTTTGTATCTCACCCTTTTGGATCTCAATCTTTTGGATCTCAACCTTTCGATCTCAACCTTTTGGATCTCAGCTTTTGAATCTCAAACTTTTGGATCTCAGGCTCTTGAATCTCAATGTTTTGGGTCTCAGACTTTTGTATCTCAGCTTTTTGGGTCTCATCTTTTGGATCTCAGCTTTTCGGATCCCAGATTTGTGCACGTCACTCTTTTGGATCTCAGCTCCTTAAGTCTTAGCCCTTCGAATTGCAGCCTTTGTTAATCTCAGTTTTTTGGAAGTCTATTGATACAGCCCATGCCAAGAGTCCCATTAGGGCAGCTGTTGGAGCTCCTGCCCTGTGGATAGTTTCTCCTCACTCATTGGCACCTGAACTCCTGCACAAACTTCTCTGTGTGGTTCAGCTCTGTCTCCACCTGGTCCTGTTCCCACCACAGTGAGACCAGCCACTGCCACCAGCCACAGGCAAAGCTTCCCAAGACATTGCTGATGTCCCTCTGGGCTGTCAGCACCTGCTTCCACAGGACACCTCATTAGGCAGCCAACACCTTGTTCTGCTGCTCCAGAAGTTGCATCTGCACTCAGAGAGCAAAGCCACCAGTTCAGGTGTGTATTGGGATGACTCCTACTGGGACCACAGGAGTGTGGGGGACACAAGGAATCTGCTCTTCTGGGTAAGCAGTCCCCAGGCTAGTTGAACCAGATAAGAGCAAAAAAGGGGGTCAATGTGGCCTTCCTAAGCCTACAATCAACAGGGAAGTGTCCCTAGCATGGAATGGGGTTGGAACTGGATGGTCCTTGGGGTCTATCCCAACCCAAGCCATACATGGTGGGATTTTTGGGGTGTCTTGCATGGGGCCAGGAGTTGAACGTGATGATCCTGATGGGTTCCTTCCAACTTGGCATAGTAATTCCATGATCCCATGAATCTATGAATCCTAGAGGAAAGTGAGCTTGCTGCTTATCCCTTCTCCAAGGAAGCCCTGGACAGCACAATCTTTGTAGCAGCTACAGAAACACCAAATGTTTAAATAAATCTGTGTCAATGGGCTGAAAGTGGAAACCTTCATTCATGGATAGGAGACCATGGAGAAATGTCTGGCTGCAGAATAAAGCCAACTGTGCCAAAGCCCCACTGGACACTTTGGAGGAACAGCTCCCTCCCACTATTAATAATGAAACCAGACACAGTTCATCAAAGTATTTAAGAGCATAAATCAGATTTAAGAAACCTAACAGGCTCTACCTGCATTCATGGCACCGGGGTCACGCACATCAAAACAAGCTCAAAGCTCATGAACTGCAGAGGAGAAGAGATACCGAAGCCTGGAATGCCAAAGTCTTCTCACAGCTCTTACTTGGCAGCTTAAGAGGCAAATTGGCTGTGGAGGCTCTTCAGCAGCTCCCTCTCCTGCTTTCAGATCTGCTGGCTTTCAGGGTTGACCTTCACATCCAGGGGCTGCAGGAGGTCCCTGTTGGCCTGCACCAGGCAAGCATGTCCACACTTGCCAACTAACCCACTGGTGCCCCAGCATCCCTGACCTCCCCACAGCCCGGAACAAACCCATTTCCATCCCTTTTTATTTTGGAGTCTCTGACCATGGCTCCAGGCTCCATAGCCTCTACCAAACAATGCCAGGAAGGAGAAGCCCTGCTTCAGCTGAGGGTCAACCCACTAGAAGCAGAGGATGGTGAGAAGAATCTTCTCCCATGGGAAGCTCATCCAGCTGGCTCGTGCTGGAAGACATGATGGAGGAGAGGACAACCCAGAAGGACCCTTCTGCTCCGACACCTCTGTGCTCCTCCTTTATACACTCAGGACCGGGGCTTGGTTGATGAAAAGGAATAATTTGGGCTTTTCCTGTGGTTTGCTGTCCCTGGCAGAAATTGGGAGGTTTAAATATGCAATAAAAGTGAACATTTGTGAAATCAAATGGAATTTCTCTAGGTGTAAATCTTGCAGTCAGCTTGGGTTCTTTTATTGGGTTAGTTTGTCCTCCCTCCTTACACTAAAAACAGCTTAGAAAATGGCCTGGAAACTGTTTCTTTCTTCCAAGGACAGTTTTGGAGAGGGGAGGGGAGGGGAGGAGAGGGGAGGGGAGGGGAGGGGAGGGGAGGGGAGGGGAGGGGAGGGGAGGGGAGGGGAGGGGAGGGGAGGGGAGGGGAGGGGAGGGGAGGGGAGGGGAGGGGAGGGGAGGGGAGGGGAGGGGAGGGGAGGGGAGGGAAGGGAAGGGAAGGGAAGGGAAGGGAAGGGAAGGGAAGGGAAGGGAAGGGAAGGGAAGGGAAGGGAAGGGAAGGGAAGGGAAGGGAAGGGAAGGGAAGGGAAGGGAAGGGAAGGGAAGGGAAGGGAAGGGAAGGGAAGGGAAGGGAAGGGAAGGGAAGGGAAGGGAAGGGAAGGGAAGGGAAGGGAAGGGAAGGGAAGGGAAGGGAAGGGAAGGGAAGGGAAGGGAAGGGAAGGGAAGGGAAGGGAAGGGAAGGGAAGGGAAGAAGGCTCCAGGGAGACCTTAGAGTCCCTTCCAGTGCCTAAAGGGGCTCCAGGAGAGCTGGAGAAGACTTGGGACAAGGGATGGAGGAACAGGACAAGGGGGAATGGCTTCTGACTGCCAGAGGGTAGGGTTGGATGAGATATTGGGCAGGAATTTCTTCCTGTGAGGGTGATGAGGCCCTGGAATGGGTTTCCTGGAGCAGCTGTAGCTGTTCCATTCCTGGAAGTATCCCAGGCCATGTTGGATGGGGCTTGGAGCACCCTGGAAGTGAAAGGTGTCCCTGCCCATGGCAGAGATGGAGCTGGACAAATTTTAAGTTCCCTTCCAACCCAATCCGTGATTCTGTGATTCTTGTTAAGTTTTTGGCTTTGATTGTGTAGAACACCTGGGGAAAAAACTCACATGGAGAAGACAATAAAGAGCTTTGAAATTAGGAGGCTCTGTCCCAAGGCTGTTAATTGGACATTGGTTAATCATTTAATTGAGAGCAGCAGTAAGTTGGCTGTGGTGGGCAGAGCATAAAGGAACCAGTAACCTGTATCCTGCAAAATTCCTTATTAATCCATCTGCTACTCCTTGTCACTCTCCTTTATATGGGAGCTTGTAATTAAAACCCTTGAGATAGCTCAAGGCAAATAAAAAGGGATTTATTGGAGTGTCTTGACAGATGGAGAAGGCTGAGAAGTTTCACAGAGCTGCTGAGAGCCCAAGAGGTGGAGCCAAGATTCCATCTCCCTGCCAAAACAAAAAATGGTGAAGGTTTCATTTCAGATGAATCAAAAGAAATAATTTTCCTCTGCTACTCCACCAGATTAATCCTGAATTTTTTCAATAGGCTCAAACCTTGATCAGTGTTTTTGTGACCATTAAACATTTAAACATTTCAAATCACCAAGAAATGGGATAATATTTCCCCTCCTCATTTGTCTCCTTGGTTTTTCAGGGATTTTTTAATATTTTTTTTTCCAGTTCCTGGGCTCATCAACGCAGTTTTCACCACCTTTCACAAGAAAGCTGATTAAAAACAAATCTGGTTACCAGGAACCTTGCTGGAATTCTGTTTCCAAGAGCAGCTGATGCAGAAAGTTTCCCTGTACCTCATTATTTGCAAATGTTCTGCTCTGGAACACTTTGCCCTCGGCCCAGCAAGGGAGATAATTGATAGGATGAGGCAGCTGGAAAGACAAGCAGCTTAATTAGGGGTTCTTGACAGTGCTATCAATTACACCCACACAGGGCAGCAATTGAAGTCTGGATGTTTCATTTAAACAGAGGCAGCATCCATGGCATTCCCAGCTGGAAGAGCAGGATTGAAGCCCAGGGGAGGACACTTGGCCTGGAGCTGTTCTGACTCAGCTTCATTTTGTGCCTCCAGTTTGTCTCTCCTTGGGCTTTTTTGAATCCCCCTCCTGGTACTTCTGAGGTACCTCAAGGGCCTTGAGCAGGGTTCTCACAACACCTGCCTTGAAAATTTGGAGCTTTTCAAGCAAAGAAGGAGTTCAAATACAGTCTTTATTTCCTCCCTGTGGCCAAAGTCAACATGGTCATGGCTGGGTCCGGGTCATCTTCCCAAATTGCAAAAGGTTGTGGATGGTTTCATTGAGTTTTCTTCAACTTTTCTAAGTCAAACTTCTGAATTTGGGTTTTCACAGCCCTGGATGTCACAAAAGGTTCATCCATCAGATCATCTTCTCTTCTTGCTCCCAACCCACTTGACCCCTGACAACCCCAAGTCCCCCCAAAAGGTACCTGAGGCCACCTGATGCCACCCTTGGGCTGTAGCTTACAGGGCCACAACATCAGCTCCGCCTCCCTCTCCCAGATCCACCCCATCCCACACAAATTGCTGGAGAAGACAAAATATTTATGCCTCATTTGACAGTGAAAGGTCCCCAGATTTGAAGCACACCAGGTCTTCTCCACTTCTCCTGCACAGCTGGTGGAACTCAGCTTACCTGTGTCAGAACAGTCACCTTTCTGCAGCTCCCTCGCAGGATAGGGAGGGTTGGATGTGGCCTGTGTACCAGGGTAATCACAGCTCATTAATGCTCTTCTCATCACCAGGAATTTTGGAAAGAGGCCCGGCAGTGATCCCCACAATTTTCATGGTGCTACAATACAGCCATGACTAATTTCACGGCTTTTTGCCAGAGTAAATCAGGAGGGAACATGTTGTTCTGGTCACATCTGTACAGCAAAGATGTAAAAACTGCACCAGTCAGACTGGGAGAACTGGGGTAAAGGCCAGATCCACACTAGCACAGTGCAACATTTTCCTCCCACTAGATGGTGGTATCTAGTGCATTTGAGCCCCTAGCTGGGTTCCTGGGGGTGCCAGAAGCATCCTGGAGAATCCTGAAGCACCCAAAGGAGGGCTGTGAGAATGGGGAAGGGTCTGGAGGACCCACACAAGGAGCAGCTGAGGATTTGCCCAGCTAGAGGAGTCTGAGGAGAGACTATTGGGAGCTGCAGCTTCATCCTGAGGGGCAGTTCCAATCTCTGCTCTGGGCACCAGAGACCCAGGGAATGGCTGGAGCTGTGTCAGGGACGTTTAGGTTGGACATCAGGAAAAGGTTCTTTCCTGGAAGGTGGTCAGACACTGAACAGACTCTCAAGGGAATGATCATGACCAAGAGGGTACCAGAGATCCAGGAACATTAGGACAATGCTCTCAGGAGGTGGGATATTGTAACTAGTGGGATTTTTTAAGTGGGATTTTAGTGGGATTAGGTGGGATTTGGGTCTATGCAGGGCCAGGAGTTGGACTCAAAGATCCTTGTTGATCCCTTCCAGCTCAGATATTCCATAGTTCTGCGATTCCATGGGATCGACCAGTTCACACCTGGAAACACTCATGAACCTTCCAGGATGCCACAAGCAAGAGGTTGTTACAGCAGTGGGAGATAATATTTAGGACAGCATTTGGACAGCGAGGTCCTCCATCCATGGAAGCGGACGTTCCCCACGGACTCGTGCTCCGAGGCTGACTCAGCCTGGGATGTTCTGTAAAACACGTGTGAACCTCTGGCACAAAACCAGCAAATAGAGAGTCAACAACCACCAAAGTCTCCAAAGAGAAGTGACCTTCTGCCAGCTCCACTCTTCTCCCTGTTCTCCCCCCATTCCTGAGATCCTGTTCATCCGCCAGCACTCCCAGAGGCTCCTGCTCTGCCTGGGCACAGGGTGTCAGCAAACTCCTTCTCTCGGCATTCACAGCCTGGTGGTGATGGAAAACACAGCCGAGGGCCCCCTCTTTTGATCCTCTTCTTCTCATACTTCAGCTCAGCCCCTGAACACCAAACCTCAAAATGTCTACAGCCTTATGGAGTCAATCTTGTGACATTTTCCATAAAAAAAACTTTGTGGGTGATCTCAAATTGACATTTGAAACAGAAGCTAGACTTGGATGATCCTTGTGGGTCCCACCCAGCTCAGGTTATTCAATGATTCTGTTATTCTATGAACTTAGGGATGAACCAATGAGGAGACAGCAATGGACATGGTTGAGGAAACATCAACATTGCATCTTTTTTTGATGATTTCCAAACATTTTTCAATGTGTTTTGGCACTTGAAAGAAAATCATCTGCTTGATCACCCCAGCTCAAATCTGAATGGTCAAAAAAACTGAATCTCAGCCTTCATCTTAAATTTCTGTGGTGCAGAGACCTGAAAAATTGTGTGGTCTGAAAACCTGTAATTTGTGCAATTGGTTTTAGATCTCTGTGGTTCAAACCCCTGGAATTTAGCCTTGGTCTTAAATTTTTGTGGTCTAAACACCTTAAATTTGACCTTGATCTCAAACTTGTGGTCTGAAGACCTGAATGTTGGTGTTGGTCTTCTGCTTTTGTGGTCCCAAGATGTAAAACTTGATCTTGAACTTAAATTTGTGTGCAAAACCCAGAAATTTGGTCTTGTTCTTAAATCCATGTGGTCCAAAGTCCTAAATTGGTCCAGATGCTCTCCTTGCAGAACCAGCAGGAGCCGGATCAAGAGCTTCTGGAGGAAATAAACCACTATAAATATTTTAAAATATGGTATTTTTAGGCAACTCAAATGCCAGATGAGATTTCCCCCTCCTACTCCAACAGGGATAATTGGATATGGAAGGAGGTGCTGGAACACGTGTCTCCAGAAACTAGGCAGCCCTTGATGGCTCTGCTGGTGAGCAAACAGGCTTGGATATTCTCTTCCAAGCCTCCCCTGTGGTACCTGGGATACTCCAAGTGTGTGAACAGCACTGAGTCCCCTCGGGGGTTCCCAGTTGCTGCTCTCAATTCCCCTTGGAATCAAAAGTCTGGCATCAACTGGAGCAGACGCTGTATCTGATCTCCAGCAGATGACTCATCCCCTCCAAGGGACAGGCATGAATGGGATGCTGGAATTGCCTTCAAAAGTGCTCATTTCTTAACAATTTTCTTCCTTTTTGTCCTTTCATGCTAAAAATGGGATCAGTAAAAAACACTCAGGCCTGACCACAGCACTCGTATTTTTATTATTAATAACATAGTTTTACTATTAATCAGATCTTTTATCGTAAGTTAAAATTATAAAAAAGTAAAAAAAACCCAATTTTTTTAAACTAAGCATTTTTTGTTATTAATCAATATTCTAATTATTAATCTGAAAAAATATTATTATAATATGAATCAAATATTTAATCCATAATCTAATTTTTAAATTATTAATCTGATAGCTATATTATTGATCAGGTAATTATAGTATTCCAATACTTTTATATTCAATACTTTTTTATTATTGTATTATCATGTTTGATATTTTATTAACATAAATCTTTTTTATTAATAAAATGTTTTGTCAATAATAATTTATTTTGTTGGTGTAATATTTTATTATTAATCAGATGATTTTAATTATATACTTGTATTATTAATCCTTTTTATTAATAATATATTTTTATTGTTTATGAAATTTTATTTCTTCTGGTTAGAGATGAGAAACACCCTGGCTGCACAATTAATTTATCAGTGAAACCAAAGCCCTGTAACCCTCTGGATTGTGCATAATTACTCCACTTTTTACCATAAAAGATGAGGTTTTGCCTGATCCCTTGGATAAAAACCGGATTGTGATGATGCAGAGTGGTTTTCATTTGGATCCTGAGGTTTCACCTGGATCCTGAAGCCTCCTGAGAGCTATGAAGCTGAACCTGGGTGAAACCCAGTTTTGACTGAACTACAACGTCTGGAGCTCCCTCCATGCAGATTCCAAAGTGCTTTGCTGTGGGGGTTTGATTTAGCCCTCCACATGGAATCATGGAATGCATTGGGATGGCAGGGACCTTAAAGCTCATCCTGCTCCATCCTGTCATGGGCAGGGACATCTTTCACTATCCCAGGTGCTCCAAGCCCCATCCAGCCTGGCTCTGGACACTTCCAAGGATGGGGAAACCTCTGAGAAATCCATTCCAGAGCCTCACAACCCTCACAGGAAAGAACTTCTTCCCAGTGTCCCACCTAACCCACCCCATTTCCATCCCCTAACCCACTCCTTTTCCCATCACTTCTTTCCAAGTCCCTCTCCAGCTCTCTTGGAGCCCCTAATGAAAGAAAATTACCATTAAAGATCACTTCCAACCAAACTAGTTCCATAATTCCATTGATATACCGTGGGTTTTTTGTGGCTCTACAGCACTTTGTAAATGAGGCTCCACAGTGGATTTCCCAGAAATCTGGGTCTCTCACCCTCCTGCCTCTCCCAGGACCCTTCACAGTTGGAATTTTTTCCAAAAGAGAGGATCCTCCTTCCTGCCAGCTGGGGAAAGGACATGAAATATTCCAAATGGGATTGGGACCCTCCAGTTATCTCAGTAGAGTGTTGCTAAACAAGGGTTTTGACATTATTTATTTTTGAACAAAATTTTGGCATAAAATCAGCTGCTCTGTGCTTTGTTAGAACTTTTGATTGGACTTTAGGGGAGGTTCTGGGAGAAATTTAGGGAATATCTTGCTTCCTGTCATAAAAATCACCACTGAGTAAGATCATAAAATGATGGAATGTCCTGAATTGGAGGTGACACACAACGATCATTGGGTCCAACTCATGACCCTGCACAGGACATCCCCAAAATCAGATGTTGGCCAAGAAATGTTTTCTCAGGTACACCCCATCTCACCATAACTTGGAACTCCAGGGGGAAAACTGAACCAAAAGTGAGATGAGACTTTGTTATTCCCGGACTTTCTGCTCCTTTCTTCATCTGCAGCTGCAGTGCCAAAAAAAAAAAAGCTACACAGAGGATCTGCCCCCAAGTTATTTAATGAGTGACTCCTGGAGGGAATAATGGAACTGAGGTGTAGCCATGTGTCCTTGCTGACTGGTCAGACCAGGCCTAAAGGACTTGGCCTTAAACCCCATTTTTACAGCAGACGATCTGCATTTGTCATTCTTTCCCAGGCACCTTCTACTTTTTCAATATTTCCAGGAGCTTTTTCCTGTGGTTGGATCAGAATTCCATGAATTCATGTATATGGAAAGTTCTATCAAACATCTCATTAGAGACATCAGAGTCCTTCCCTCCCCCAGACCAAAACAAACACACCAAACAAGGTTTCAAGCTTTTAGTTGCTAAAGATAAAGGTTCCACACAGCCTGAGATTAAAAGTTCTGAGAAAGCCCAAGGAAGGGACACCATCACAATATCAGCATCCAGCAGAGGAGTGGGGTGGAGAGTCCAGGGATGGTTGTGCAGTGAGAGCTCAGGATGATGCACAGCCCATCCAGACCAGTGGTGACAGCAGGAAAGTCCCATTGCCCCTGACAATGAGGGAATGTGTTCATCCCGTTCCACTGGTGAGATTTTGCGTCCAAGTTTTACTTGTGGGCAGCATCTCCAGATGAACTTGAGCCACTTCCATAGGCAGACCAGTAACATGGGCTTGGAGAAGACCACCCTCCTCCTGACCTGTGTTCCTCTGTCTCATCTCTGCAGATGGGTGTCCCATCTCCACTAGTCCCTGCTCCGTAGTAACTGTCCCCTACAGAGCAATCCCAACCTCTTTCCCCACTACTGCCAGGGCTGCAGGTGCCAGCAGAGCTCAGTCCTGAAACTCCAGAGATGGAGTTTCCTCCTCCCCCAGAGACTGACCCTCTCCTACCTGAGCTTCCTCCTCCATAGCCTGAAATTCCCTCATACCCAGAGTTTCCTACATGCCCTGAGCCTCCCCCATATCCAGAGCCTCCACCACATCCTGACCCTCCTCCAAACCCTGAGACACCTTCTCCCCCACAACTGCCATAAGTGGATCCACTATAGCCTGAGCTCCCTCTTTCTCCACATTCAGATATGGAGCCTCTCCTACTGGAACTTCCTCCTCCAAACCCTGAGCTCCGTCCATATACTGAACCACCTTCTCCGCCACCAATGCAACCACCACTGCCATAACCGGACCCTCCATAACTTGAGCCTCCTTCTCCTCCAGAGATGGAGCCTCTCCTGCCAGAGCCACCTCCATATCCTGAGCTCCCTCCATACCCTGAGCCTCCTTCTCCACCAACACACCCACCACTGCCATAAGTGGATCCTCCATGACCCGAGCTTACTCCTCCTCCAGAAATGGAGCCTCTCCTGCTCGAGCCACCTCCAGAGATGGAGCCTCTCCTACCTGAGCTCCCTCCATACCCTGAGCCTCCTTCTCCACCACCAATGCAACCACCACTGCCATAAGTGGATCCTCCATGACCCGAGCTTCCTCCTCCTCCTCCAGAAATGGAGCCTCTCCTGCCAGAGCCACCTCCATATCCTGAGCTCCCTCCATACCCTGAGCCTCCTTCTCCACCACCAACACACCCACCACTGCCATAAGTGGATCCTCCATGACCACCAGAAATGGAGCCTCTCCTGCCAGAGCTGCTCCCACCACTACCAGAGCTCATCCCCCCACTGTGGGGGCTGCAACTGCCACTGCCAGAGCCTGATCCATATCCACCAGAGCTGTGACCACCTCCAGAGATGGAGCCTCTCCTTCCTGAGCTTCCTCCATAGCCAGAGCTCATTCCTCCCCCAGAACTGCTCCCTCCACTGCCAGAGCCCGATCCCAACCCTCCAGAGCTGTGACCACCTTCAGAGATGGAACCTCTCCTGCCAGAGCCACCTCCATATCCTGAGCTCCCTCCATACCCTGAGCCTCCTTCTCCACCACCAACACACCCACCACTGCCATAAGTGGATCCTCCATGACCTCCAGAAATGGAACCTCTCCTGCCAGAGCTGCTCCCACCACTACCAGAGCTCATCCCCCCACTGTGGGGGCTGCAACTGCCACTGCCAGAGCCTGATCCATATCCACCAGAGCTGTGACCACCTCCAGAGATGGAGCCTCTCCTACCTGAGCTCCCTCCATACCCTGAGCCTCCTTCGCCTCCACCAATGCAACCACCACTGCCATAGCTGGATCCTCCATGACCCGAGCTTCCTCCTCCTTCTCCAGAGATGGAACCTCTCCTGCTCGAGCCACCTCCAGAGATGGAGCCTCTCCTTCCTGAGCTTCCTCCATACCCAGAGCTCATTCCTCCCCCAGAACTGCTCCCTCCACTGCCAGAGCCCGATTCCAGCCCTCCAGAGCTGTGACCACCTCCAGAGATGGAACCTCTCCTGCCAGAGCCACCTCCATATCCTGAGCTTCCTCCATACCCTGAGCCTCCTTCTCCACCACCAATGGAACCACCACTGCCATAAGTGGATCCTCCATGACCCGAGCTTCCTCCTCCTCCTCCAGAAATGGAGCCTCTCCTGCTTGAGCCACCTCCATATCCTGAGCTCCCTCCATACCCTGAGCCTCCTTCTCCACCACCAGCACACCCACCACTGCCATAAGTGGATCCTCCATGACCTGCAGAAATGGAGCCTCTCCTGCCAGAGCTGCTCCTACCACTACCAGAGCTCATCCCCCCACTGTGGGGGCTGCAACTGCCACTGCCAGAGCCTGATCCATATCCACCAGAGCTGTGACCACCTCCAGAGATGGAGCCTCCCCTACCTGAGCTTCCTCCATAGCCAGAGCTCATTCCTCCCCCAGAACTGCTCCCTCCACTGCCAGAGCCCGATCCCAACCCTCCAGAGCTGTGACCACCTCCAGAGATGGAACCTCTCCTGCCAGAGCCACCTCCATATCCTGAGCTTCCTCCATACCCTGAGCCTCCTTCTCCACCACCAACACACCCACCACTGCCATAAGTGGATCCTCCATGACCTGAGCTTCCTTCCCCTCCAGACATTGAGCCTCTCCTGCTTGAGCTTCCTCCATACCCTGACCCTCCTCCATACCCTGACCCTCCTCCATACCCTGACCCTCCTCCATAACCAGAACCACCTCCATACCCTGAAGCACCTTCTCCACCACCAATGCATCCAGAGCTTGATTCTCTACTGCCTGAACTCCCTCCATACCCAGAACTGATTCCTCCCCCAGAACTGCTCCCTCCACTGCCAGAGCCCGATCCCAACCCTCCAGAGCTGTGACCACCTCCAGAGATGGAACCTCTCCTGCCAGAGCTGCTCCCACCACTACCAGAGCTCATCCCCCCACTGTGGGGGCTGCAACTGCCACTGCCAGAGCCTGATCCATATCCACCAGAGCTGTGACCACCTCCAGAGATGGAGCCTCTCCTGCCTGAGCTCCCTCCATACCCTGAGCCTCCTTCTCCTCCACCAATGCAACCACCAGAGCTCAGTCCTCCACTGCCTGAGCTCCCTCCATACCCTGAGCTCATTCCTCCCCCAGAACTGCTCCCTCCACTGCCAGAGCCTGATCCCAACCCTCCAGAGCTGTGACCACCTCCAGAGATGGAGCCTCTCCTGCCTGAGCTCCCTCCATACCCTGAGCCTCCTTCTCCTCCACCAATGCAACCACCAGAGCTCAGTCCTCCACTGCCTGAGCTCCCTCCATACCCTGAGCTCATTCCTCCCCCAGAACTGCTCCCTCCACTGCCAGAGCCTGATCCCAACC
Source organism: Poecile atricapillus (assembly GCF_030490865.1). Taxonomy (NCBI): domain Eukaryota; kingdom Metazoa; phylum Chordata; class Aves; order Passeriformes; family Paridae; genus Poecile; species Poecile atricapillus. Next base: position 910,453 of record NC_081283.1, on the reverse strand, counting down.
CTCCAGAGCTGTGACCACCTCCAGAGATGGAACCTCTCCTGCCAGAGCTGCTCCCACCACTACCAGAGCTCATCCCCCCACTGTGGGGGCTGCAACTGCCACTGCCAGAGCCTGATCCATATCCACCAGAGCTGTGACCACCTCCAGAGATGGAGCCTCTCCTTCCTGAGCTTCCTCCATACCCTGAGCCTCCTTCGCCTCCACCAATGCAACCACCACTGCCATAGCTGGATCCTCCATGACCCGAGCTTCCTCCTCCTTCTCCAGAGATGGAACCTCTCCTGCTCGAGCCACCTCCAGAGATGGAGCCTCTCCTTCCTGAGCTTCCTCCATAGCCAGAGCTCATTCCTCCCCCAGAACTGCTCCCTCCACTGCCAGAGCCCGATCCCAACCCTCCAGAGCTGTGACCACCTCCAGAGATGGAACCTCTCCTGCCAGAGCCACCTCCATATCCTGAGCTCCCTCCATACCCTGAGCCTCCTTCTCCACCACCAACACACCCACCACTGCCATAAGTGGATCCTCCATGACCTGAGCTTCCTCCTCTTCCAGAAATGGAACCTCTCCTGCCAGAGCTGCTCCCACCACTACCAGAGCTCATCCCCCCACTGTGGGGGCTGCAACTGCCACTGCCAGAGCCTGATCCATATCCACCAGAGCTGTGACCACCTCCAGAGATGGAGCCTCTCCTGCCTGAGCTCCCTCCATACCCTGAGCCTCCTCCTCCTCCACCAATGCAACCACCAGAGCTCTGTCCTCCACTGCCTGAGCTTCCTCCATACCCAGAGCTGATTCCTCCCCCAGAACTGTTCCCAACACTCCCTGAGCCTGATCCAAATCCTCCAGAAGTCTGTCCACCTCCAGACATGGAGCCTCCATGACATGAACTTCCCTGTGCTCCATCTCCAGATATGGACCGTCTCCTGCTAGAGCTGCTCCCCGTTCCACAGCTCATGCCCTCATTGTGTGTGCTGCTGCTGCCACTCCCAGAGCCTGCTCCATAACCTCCAGAACTCTGTCCACCTCCAGAAATGGAGCCTTCATGACATGAACTTCCCTGTGCTCCACATCCAGATATGGACCCTCTCCTCCCACAGCTACTCCCACCTCCAGAGCTCATTCCCCCACTGTGGGGGCTGCATCTGCCACTGCCAGAGCTGGATCCATAGCCACCAGAGCTCTGGCCACCTGCAGACATGGAGCCTCTGTGACAAGAACTTCCCTGTCCTTCACCTCTGGAGGTGGACCCTCTCATGCCACAGCTGCTTCCTCCTCCTGAGCTCATCCCGCCACTGCGGGGGCTGCATCTCCCACTGCTGGAGCCAGATCCATAACCACCAGAGCCCTGACCACTTCCAGACATGGAACCTCGATTCCCTGAACTTCCCCCCCCATATCCTGATCCTTTCCCTTCTCTACAACTCGACCCGCCACCACCAGAACTGGATCCTCCACCTCCAGAGATGCTGCTACCCTTGGATATCGACCCTCCACTACCTGAACTGGATCCACCCCCTCCAGATCCTGAACCTTTCCCTCCACCAGAAATGGACCCACCTCCACCAGAGATGGATCCTCCACCTCCAGAGCAGCTGCTCCCCTTGGACATGGAGCCTCCACTGCCAGAGCTTCCTCCTCCTCCACAGATGGAGCCTCCACTGCCAGAGCTTCCTCCTCCATATCCTGAACCTTTTCCACCTCCATAACTTGACCCACCTCCACCAGAGATGGATCCTCCACCTCCAGAGCAGCTGCTCCCCTTGGACATGGAGCCTCCACTGCCAGAGCTTCCTCCTCCTCCACAGATGGAGCCTCCACTGCCAGAGCTTCCTCCTCCATATCCTGAACCTTTTCCACCTCCATAACTTGACCCACCTCCACCAGAGATGGATCCTCCACCTCCAGAGCAGCTGCTCCCCTTGGACATGGAGCCTCCACTGCCAGAGCTTCCTCCTCCTCCACAGATGGAGCCTCCACTGCCAGAGCTTCCTCCTCCATATCCTGAACCTTTTCCACCTCCATAACTTGACCCACCTCCACCAGAGATGGATCCTCCACCTCCAGAGCAGCTGCTCCCCTTGGACATGGAGCCTCCACTGCCAGAGCTTCCTCCTCCTCCACAGATGGAGCCTCCACTGCCAGAGCTTCCTCCTCCATATCCTGAACCTTTTCCACCTCCATAACTTGACCCATCTCCACCAGAGATGGATCCTCCACCTCCAGAGCAGCTGCTCCCCTTGGACATGGAGCCTCCACTGCCAGAGCTTCCTCCTCCATATCCTGAACCTTTTCCACCTCCATAACTTGACCCACCTCCACCAGAGCTAGATCCTCCACCATATCCTGAACCTTTTCCACCTCCATAACTTGACCCACCTCCACCAGAGATGGATCCTCCACCTCCAGAGCAGCTGCTCCCCTTGGACATGGAGCCTCCACTGCCAGAGCTTCCTCCTCCTCCACAGATGGAGCCTCCACTGCCAGAGCTTCCTCCTCCATATCCTGAACCTTTTCCACCTCCATAACTTGACCCACCTCCACCAGAGCTAGATCCTCCACCATATCCTGAAGCTTTTCCACCTCCATAACTTGACCCACCTCCACCAGAGCTAGATCCTCCACCATATCCTGAACCTTTTCCACCTCCATAACTTGACCCACCTCCACCAGAGATGGATCCTCCACCTCCAGAGCAGCTGCTCCCCTTGGACATGGAGCCTCCACTGCCAGAGCTTCCTCCTCCTCCACAGATGGAGCCTCCACTGCCAGAGCTTCCTCCTCCATATCCTGAACCTTTTCCACCTCCATAACTTGACCCACCTCCACCAGAGATGGATCCTCCACCTCCAGAGCAGCTGCTCCCCTTGGACATGGAGCCTCCACTGCCAGAGCTTCCTCCTCCATATCCTGAACCTTTTCCACCTCCATAACTTGACCCACCTCCACCAGAGCTGGACCCCCATCCTCCAGAGCTGCTGCCACCCTTGGTCATGGAGCTTCCCCCACCAGAGCTAGATCCTCCACCATATCCTGAACCTTTTCCACCTCCGTAACTTGACCCACCTCCACCAGAGCTCGATCCACCTCCACCAGAGCTTCCACCTTTTCCCCCTCCAGAGATTAGCCCTTTCATTCTGGTCCCACTGGTACCATCAGAGCTCATTCTCCCCTTCACACTTTTTATGCCTCCAAATACCCCAGGAGCTCTGCTGTCGTGGTCAATGATACCTGCAAGAAATGGAAATTAGGTTCAATTTCTTATTTTTACCCCAAAAAATTCTGAGCAGGGCTGGTTTAAATGTCATCCTTCCTAACTTGGTGGTCATGGAAATATTTTTGAAGAGGCCAACAAGAATCTCCCTTAGCAGAGTTCAGCCTATGGAATATTTTATCATTCTTCTTGGTTTTTAGCTTTTTTGAAAACACAATTTATGTCTTATTCCACACATGAACACTCAGTGCAGCCCAGCATTTGCAGAGGCCAAGATTATGTTTCTCTCTCCTTCAGCTTCCTTAACTTTTCCACAAATTTTAGGACTAGTTTTTATTTCCTTCCCTTCTGCCCTGCAATCAAACAGACCTATGGGTTAAATGTGCTGTTTCCCATGTCCTCCAAATTTATTAGATATTAGCCAATAATTCTAAAGCCAGATGTTATATTAACATGTGTTCACAAATTCCCGTTTGCATCCTTTCCTGAATTAAGATGGGAACTGGGATTGGTAGGTCCAGTGATGTCAAGATCACAGTCAGAACAGTTTCCTTTAAAAAACACTGTGAAAATCCCTGGGATACTCACATATCGTGGCCGGTGATCCTTCCTGGATCCTGTGGAGGAAAAATTACATTGAGGTAAAGCAGCCAATAAAATCAGAATTAAAATTCATGTTTAACCTGAATTTAAACCCATTTATCAATTATCTGCAGAAAGGTGATTCCTCCCAGTCCCAGTCCACCTCAGAGATCCCAGTGACAGATCCATGGACACACTACTTTGTCTGGGTTTTTCTTCCAGCATGGATTTTGCCCCCACCTGTTCTCCTCCTCCTCAAGGAGTGATCGATACATGGCGATCTCAATGTCCAAGCCCAGCTTCACATTCAGGAGCTCCTGGTAATCATGGACAAGCTGAGAAAGGTCATCCTTGGCCTGTTGGAGTGCATTTTCCAGCTTCTGGAGCTTTTCCTGGCTGTCCCTGATGGCCAAGCTCCCACGGTGCTCAGCATCTTTAATGGAGTCCTGGAGGCTGAAATTCTGAAGAGGGGAAACAAGGGAATATGACCATGTCCCATCTGTGGGGAGGATTTTATAACAGAATCATAGAATATCTATAGTCAGGAGGGAACCACAGGAATCATCGAGTCCAACTCCTAGACCAGCACAGGAAAACCCCAAAAATCCCTTATTTTCCACACCCTCCTAGAATTCCTTGGAAATCAAAAGGCTTTCCTCAGTGACAGAACACCAAGAATATATTAGACTGGGTAAATTAACACAATTAAACCGCAATATAGATCCCAAAAATCTAAATCTGCTTCATTGTGAAGAGAAAATTTCATCCCTAAGTTTGCCTCCAAATGATTGGCTGCCATATACTGCATTGAGGTCCCATGGAAAAGGGACTTAAACAATTTAATCTTTCTGAAAAGTATCAGCTTTACCCTTTTCCTTGCAATTTCAATTTCTGGTTGGAGTCTTTGGATCTGCCTGGCAAGTTCCTGGATTTCCTGGTGACTGTTCCTCAGCTGCTCTCGTTGATTCGCCCACATGTTCTGCAGGTCCTGGTACTGATGGGAAGAGGACACAACACATATTTAATTTCTTTTCCAATGAGGAGATTTATGCTCCTGTTTCCATGGTATCCACTCACCCTGCGCTGGTACATGGCATCCACTTCAGCTGTGCTCCTGTGGGCCATCCCCTCATATTCCTGCCTGACCTCCTCAATGATTCCTTCCATGTTCAGGTCCCTGTGGTTGTCCATGGACAGAATAATATCAGTGTTCCCAACAACCGTTTGCAGCTGGGACAGCTCCTGCACGGAAAACCAGGTTAGGGATTTTAACAGTCATTGTGGTCAGTCCAGGTCAGTCCCAGAAAAAATGGGACCTTGTGGCAAATTTCCCACTGGAATTTCTCCACCTGCAGCCCCCAGGAGCCACTGTACCCCTACCACCTGTAATTTTCAAGGTCTTCCAGCCTTCAGGACACACCATACCCCATTTCACTCATGAAAGTCCAAGGATAATTTATTCTCCAAGCCAAAAAATCCCACCCAAGCAAAATTTCTGGGAATTTCTAGGAGACATGTCCTTCAAGTCCTGAGGGTAAGATTTTAATCACTCACAGCTTCATATAAACACCGAAGGAATTCCAGCTCCTGCCTCAGGATATCCACTCGGACATCAAACTCCATTTTTCCCATGTAGGCACTATCCAGTTCCTGTAAAAAAAAACCAAAACCCATTGGAATATTTGTATTTTTTTGATCCAAATGCTCCACTGAAGTGCTATTCTTGTGATATTTCTATAAAACCTTCATTCCTGGGATCAAATAATGGCCTAGAGATCTCAGATTTCATTTGAAAAGCAATGGGAACAAAAGGAAAGCATTTAAGATGAAAAAAAATTGCTGGGAAATAAGTACCCCAACTGCAGCAGTAAATTGTTCCTGGGGAACATGAGAAATGGGAAAATACCATTTTTATTCATATTTCTAGTAAAAAGTTGCTTAAATTTTCTCTTCACAGACAGTTTTATTCTTCTAAGACATCTACAGACATTACTTAACATAATAACAATATTCTGCCTGGACTGGGATTGAGTGAATAGGGAAAAAACAGCAAAGGTCCTACAAAGGGCCAGTTCATTCTCTAGAGGAAATAATTCCTCCTCAGTCTTGTTCTGGTTTTCAGTTACTTTGGTTAAAATTAAACAAAGCTCAGTAAAGGCTTCAGCTTTTGAGAACCTTGTTAACCACCCAGATATTGTTTTATTTCCAAGGCTTTGATTTTGCTCAGGGTGTCGGGTTTATTCACCTTTTTAAGCTCCACAAATTCTTCCTCCATGGACGTGCGTTTGTTGATCTCATCCTCAAATCTGGGGTACATAAGGAGTTAGATTATTATCTATCATCTATTATTAATTAATCTATTTAATTAATCTACCCATTATCTTTAATTGTTTGTCTTAATTTTTAAGCCAAGTGGACCATTAAACAACAGAATCATCCAAAGACTGGAATGCTGAGTTTTCATTTTACTTTAATTGCAATTTCTGGCAAGTGCAAACCCTCTTCAAAGAGAGGTACTAAAACAGCCCAAAAAATGGGGTCAGTACTGAGCAGTCCTAAATTTAGTAATTCTGAGCTAAACTTTCCACTTCTCAGAGCTGTGGGTAGACATAAATTATCTAAGCCAGAAAAGGTGACAACTCTCCCCAACTTGACCCCAAGCTCAGCTCTGTCCCTCCCCACCAGGGCCCCGCAAATGGAATCCTGGGTCACTCACTGCTAGGGGGAGAAAGGAGTCGGGGAAGGAAAAATTATGGGAGAGATCATCACAAATTTTGATTTTCCTCTCATTTCAACTCTTACCAAACTCTTCCATCATCAAAGTCAAGCCCTGTAATGCACCTTCTGCAGAGCAGGGCTAAGAAAATCCAAACTCCTGCAGATGCAAAGCTGAGCTTTTACAAGGGCACAATGAGCATCACCTGGGAAAATCCCAGCACCTGCTTTCCCAGATTTGTGACTATTCACCTGTTTTTATAATCCTCAACAAGCTGGAGCATGTTGTAGGCTTCAGGATCCAGCTGCTCCTTCTGGCTCTGGAGTGTCTCAAGCTGCCGCTGCAGGTTGGTGATGTAGGACTTGAAGAAGTTGTTGATGTTCCTGCTTTCCTCAGGGCCAGAGCTTTGCTGCTGCAGAAGTTCCCACTTGGCCAAGAGTGCCTGATTCTGTCGCTCCAGACATTGAACCTGGAAGGGAAAACAGATCCAGAGGGGCAGTATTCCTCCCGTTGGCATCTCTGCCAAGGAGATGGGCTGTTAGAGCTGGGGATGTTCATTTGGAGAGGAAAAGCGAAAGGAGACCCTGGAGCCCCTTCCAGTGCCTAAAGAGGCTCTAGGGAAGCTGTCTTGGGACAAGAACCTGGAGAGAAAAGACATGGGGGAATGGCTTCCCACTGCCAGAGGGCAGGAATAGGTGAGATATTGGGAAGAAATTCCTCCCTGTGGGGGTGGGGAGGCCCTGGAATGGTTTTCCCAGGGGATTCTCCATTCCTGGAAGTGTCCAAGGCCAGGTTGGATGGGGTGTGGAGCAAAGTGGTCTAGCAGAAGGTGTCCCTGCCTGTGGCAGTAATGGGATTAACTTTAAGGTTCCTTCCAACCCAAATCACTCCACAATTTCTATAATAGTGACCTGGACACCCAAAAGTTTAGGAGGGAAAGAAGAGTCACTGACATGCTAATTTTCAGGACTACGGAATCTTAAACCTCCTCAGTGTAACCAACACCTCATGTCTGGTGAAACAGGAAACCCTGAAGTCTCCACATGTAACAGAGAGAAGCAGAGACAGAGACACCTCCCAGATACAATGGGGTGGAAGAGCTTTCGTGGCTGGTTTGAGCAGAAGCAGAAGGGAAGGCAGAACTGGAGAAATGGAAAGTCATGAAAGACCACCTAATAGAGAGCAGGGCTTCCAAACCAATAAATGTTTTGTTTTATAATTCAGAGAAATTGAATTAACTTGCAATTTCTGGCAAGTGCAAACCCTTGCAAGAAGATGCACTAAAACAGCCTGTTCTTGCAAGGTCTGGCTTTGCTTGAGAAAAAATTCTAACTCATCAAGATGTCCATCACCCATTTTTCCTGCTGGCATCAACAACCTCCAGGCACTAGAATATAGGAATATATATTCCCAGAAGCCACTTTCCTCAAAAAAGGAGTGAGTCTATGTGCCGGTGATATGCCAGCATTTTATTGTCCTGATACAAAAGACGACTCCAAGATCTTTATCCCAAGGCAAAAAGTGATTCACACAGCAGTGTTAACAATGACCCATTGTGAGCTTCACAACAGCCTGTGGGAATTCAGCCACTGCTGGGATTTTTGGGGGGAGAAGATGGAACATGACAGTGTCCGCATGACCCACACCTACCTTACACCTCCCCCTTCCCAGATAACACCACAGAGACCAAGACTCACCTTCTCGATGAATGATGCAAATTTGTTGTTGAGAGATTTGATCTGCTCCTTCTCATCTGAGCGCACTTGCTGGAACTCGGGGTCCACCTGGAGCTGTATTGGCCTCAACAGGTTGGTGTTGACATGGACCTCCTCAATGCCTCGGAGAGCTCCAGCCTGTCCCAATCCCTGTCCAGCCCCTTGTTCCCCTACTCTAAGGCCTCCTCTGAGCACCTCCCTGCCTGAACCTCCTCTGTAGGTGCCACCAAGCCCTGTTTCACCACACTGAAAACCTCCTATGAAATATCCTCTTCCACCAAAGCCCCTCTCAGGTTGTCTCCAGCCACCAAACCCAAGGCATCTCCCATATCTTACTCCTTCTCCTCCATAGCCTCCACCAGTATAGACATTCCTAAGCCCTCCAAGGTTGTGGAGGCTCCTGCTGCCATACCCATGCCCAAACCCTCCAAATCTCCCATCTCCACCACCAGTGATCCCACAGTGAGTGGAAGAAGAACTGAAATTCCCGTTCCCATGTCTGGAGAAATATTGTCTCATGGCAGCACTTCCAGGTGGGAGAGCTGGTGGAGGAGGTGATGAAACAGGAGGAGAAATGAGAATGAAGGATCCTCAGCTACTCCAGAGGAGTATGGAAGTTCTCCTTTATACGTTCTGGAGGAGCTTGTCTCCATTCCGTGGTAATTAGCAGGTCTCTAATGTTGTTATTGGGTTTGGTTAATCAGGCAGCAATTAATGGCTGCCCGGAGAGGTCGGATAAACACCAACACCAGTGGGGCAGTTGTGAAATTCCCCAAATCCTTCCTGACTCATGAGCTTTGCTGACAGATCTCCTTATCTCATTAGCCTCCATCCGTAATTACAGTTATCCTTGCTCATATTCTCTCCCATAATTCCCCACCTCTTTTGGTATTTCAAGGGGTGCAAGACCTTGATGGTCCTTGGGGGTGTCTGACCTCCCTTCACCACATCACAAGGAGCACCTACTGTGCTCTTTGTTTTCCATTCATGTTCTTTTCTTATTCCCAAAATATCCCAGGAGCAACTTTTGCTTCTTATGGGGAGGATCCATCCCTCTCCCCATCCCTATGTCAGACTCCACCTTTCCAGCATTCAGTGGCCATGGACATTTGGAAAAGCATTTGGGAGCCAAACCCTACAGCTGGCAGCACCACTTGGAGGCTCCAGTCCAGATTAATTTCTCAAGAAGTCACTAAGATGAGGTTCCTCCAAAACCACCTCTGGAGCCACTTCCCCATGGGAAGAACCTCCTCTTTGACCCTTACATGACTTTAGGAGGAGCTGGACTTCACCTGGCAGGATCCTCTTCCTCCCAAAGGAGCTGGATGAAGCCAGTTTGAGAATCCATGAGTTACACAGAGGTCCTGTGGTCAAGGCTGTGCAATCCTGGCTCCATTTGGAAAAGACCTAATAACTTCCTTTAATTAGGGGTTTGTAGCTAGAGGTTATTAATACAGCTGGAATAGACAAGACTTTGGATATTCAGTGACTTTTCTCACCTGGAAACAGTGTTTTCCAGGAAAAGAATTGAGAAATCCACTTTTCCCTTCTGAAATCCCCTACCTCACCTTACACGAGGAACAGCCAAACTGGTATCTCAGACCTTCCTTTTGTGCTAATTAAATTTTACTAATTTTTTACATTTCCTGAAAAAATTCAACCAGATTTCCAGCTGATCACTCCCTTTTTACAAACCTGTGTAAAAAAATCTGACTTAGATTGAGAATTCTGTCTTCTGCAGGAATTATGATGAACATTAAAAATGGTGCAATTAACAGGATTTTACAAGTGAGGGAGAGGGGAAAGAATTCCTGACAGAGAGTGCAACAGTTGGAGCCAGGTGGGGGTCTGACTCTTCTCTCAGGATATGAGTGGTAGAATGAGAGGAAATGGCCTCAAATTGTGTCAGGTTTTGGTTGTAAATTAGGGGAAATTCCTTCCTAGAAAGGGTTGTCCAGCCCTGGCACAGCTGCCCAGGGCAGGGGTGGAGTCCCCATACCTGGAAGTGTCCAAGAAATGTGTGGACGTGGCACCTGGGGACACGGTCCATGGTGGCCTTGGCAGTGCCAAGGGGAACCATTGGACTTGATTATTCCAACCTAAATGATTCTTTGACTCTGAAGGGCTGGTAGTGGCTCCAATATGATTCCCCTCTCCATCTTTCCTCTTCCCACTTTGTGAGTGCCTAATTCTGGAGTTGCGCTGGGCAACACTCCAGGTAATCCCTATGGATCATGGAAGGAAGTGTTGTGACCCCAGAGAATGAGCAGCCACAGCTCCCTGTGAAACATTAGTGAGAGATGTGTCCCTCCCTGTGCAGCAGCAGAGGCAAACCAAGCATGAATTCAGAGCTTTCCATGGCAGCTGGAGCCCAGAGCTGGAGTGAGGAGAGCAATCATCCCACCCCACGTGCCTTAATCCAGAGCGTGGGCAGCTGTTGTGATCGGAGCTGGCACTGGATCAGCTTTGGCAGCATATCTCAACCACACCTGGACCTGTCAAACTGGCTCCAGAAACAGGGATGCATCCCAAGAGATGTCCATGCATCCTGTGAATTAAGGGGGAGCTTCCTGTCATTCCTTCCTCTTTCTGACATAGCTGGGACAAAGGAGTCACCGGTTCATCCATCATCCTTCCCAGGGAGATGGGTTTTCATGGGATCAGAGTGTTACAACCACGGGCTCAACCTGGCTCATTGTCTTTGGATTTTAAGGATGAATTAAATTGCATCCCAAAACCTGATCCATTAAAATTATCTGCTGGGCCACTTGTACAGCTATTGGAGCAGGGACTGCGGGCCCTTGTGTTGTCATGCACATCTGAAGCAGTCCGTGGGGCACTTGGAGAAGATGGGGAAGTTCCTCCCACATGGAAAAGCCTCTGAGACAGTGACAGAAGTGTGACATTTTGTGGACAATGAGGGAACCAGGAGAGCGCCAGGATGGACATGTTGGAAACATCCAGAAATTTAGAGGCAAACCCTCTAAGAGCTTTTTTTTAGAGCTTTTTGAGCACAACTGGGGCAGGAACCTGCCAAACTCCACCACCTTCATGCACCACCATCCACATTCAACTCAAACCCTAATGGGACTAATAAATCCCAGATCTCAGGGGGATACTCAAGGAAACACCTCAACATTCCCGTAGGATCATCTAAATAAGCTCAAAATAAGGTAATGAAATGGTCTGGGTTGGGAGGGACCTTAAAGCTCATCCCATTACTGCCACAGGCATAATGCTATGTGCACAACTTCCAGGGTGCTCCAAGCCCTGTCCAACCAGGCCTTGGACACTTCCAGGAATAGGAATAAAGGATCCTCTGGGAAAAACATTCCAGGGCCTCACCACCCTCACAGGGAAGAATTTCTTACCAGTATCCCACCTATCCCAGCCCTCTGGCAGTGGGAGGCCATTCTCCCTTGTCTTTTCTCTCCAGGCTCTTGTCCCAAGACATCTCTCCTGGAGCCCCTTTAGGCACTGGAACTGACTCCAGGATCTCCCTTCCACCAGACGGGTAGCTCCAAGCCCCATCCAACCTGTCCTTGAGCACCTCCAGAGATGAGCCAGCCATAAACACTTTAGAAAATATAAATAAAAAGAACTAAAAGAAAGGGGGGGGGGGGGGGGGGGGGGGAAGAAGAACTACAGAAAAGACAAAACCTAAAATTACTAAAATCCTGAGGGTATCTTGCAAAACCAGATCCTAAATATAAGGAAATAAGGATCTTTATTATAAAAATATATAAAATAAGGAAAGAAGGATCTTTACAAGCCCCGCCATCAGAGCACAGTGAATAAATAAGGATATCAATGCACTTTTGACTGTTTGAGAAGTAATTGCCAGAGCCATACAGTAGCACATTAAGAAATCCAGTATTTAAATTTAATAACTGCCCCAATGAAGGAGATAAATGAGCACTGAGAGAGATCTTGATCTCCAGCTGCCAAAGTTCCTGCATAATTAGGGCCCTCAGTCACTTGGAACTGGGGCTGGGATGACACAGACTCATAAAAATGCTTTTAGCCCACAGACTTTCCTTTTCTCCCCCACTCCTTCCCTGGGATAACCACAACCTCTCCCTGTGGTCAGTGAAGGCAGCAAGGACTTGGAGAAGAGGAAAAAAAAAGAGAGAAATGTGAGAAACCTTGTGTTTTTTGCAGAACAAGAGGTGAAACATTGGTACTCTTCCAAAGCTGAGAGTATTTTTATTACTATTTTATTTATTTCTATTTTAATCTGAGGTTTCCCAGCTGCAAGAATATATTGTCCTAATGATACAGATATTCCAAAGTGAATCCCACATCCATCATTTAGAGGACAGGGAGATCAGATGGAATTTCCCTCACACAGATTTAGAGCTGGGTGAGACTGGAAGATGCTATAAAACCACAAGAAAAAATCCCTCTATCAGGAAATTTTTTAATTCCATGAATTCTCAACACTTTGTGGTAAATAGTGAAGCTTCCTTGTGAGAGAACAGTAACTGGGGGGGGGTCTGGGAAGGCCCTAAATGGGAGAGATTTTTCTTGTGCAGACAGACAGAGCTCAGGTGGTTGGGAATGATTTTGGTGGGGGGATATCTTCTTTTGCCTTTGTTGAACAGCAGTGTTTTATAGAAGCATTAGAATTCTGTTGGAATTGGCAGGATCCAGGGCAGAGGGTGGAGGGAGGAGAAGGGGCAGTGCTGGACACTCCAAACAGGGCAGATAAGGAGGAACAGGACCCATCACTGGGTCACTCCATCAGGAGCTTCTCCAAAAAACAAATGGAAGGAAGCAGCCGATGGACCGCAGAATTCCAGAGCAGGAGGAACAACTCTGCTGCCACAGAGGAATTTTATTTGTAGGGGAAGGAGGACACGAGTAGATAAAATGGAGACCAGGATCTCTGGGGCAGCATGGAACAACCTGGTAGAGGTTGGAATCAAGTCCAAGATCCAATGAGAGTGAGGGAAGCAAAGGTGATGAGCATGGGAAGTACTGGAATGCCCTCACAGAGCAGGAAGACCTTCCCCAGAGCCAGAAACATCTGTGCAGGGAATGGTCACAACCTTTCCCTGTGGTCAGAAAAGGTGGGAAGACTCTGAAAGGAAGGGAAGCGAAATGTCAAAAATGTGATCATTTTTGCCGAAAAAAAGGTGAAATGCCATGGTGACGGCTCCAGACTGGAATTTTGATGTTGAGGAGGCCAGAGGGATCTTCCAGGGTGGATTCCACCCACAGTGGGGAGGGAGGTCACCAGCTCTAGGATTGGAAAATCGTTGTGTCCCCAAGGGAAGGGTCTCTGGTGAGGCTCATTTAGGGACCAGCAACCCAAAATCTGACTTTAACTTGCAATCTTGTTAACAAGGGACTGATGACTCTTTTAATGTTTTTTAATAAATGATTCATTATTTGGGGTTGACAGGAAGGTAAACAAGCCAATAATATCCTCAATAATACCCTTGATATTAAATCATCAATTTAGAAAATAACAACATAATTATGATATCTGTTAATCTCCTCTTTCCCTGACAATAATGTGAAAGTTTATTAATTAAATTTAATATGATTTGTGAATAAACTGAAGTAATTTTTCTATTGCTGTTATTATTAACAATGGTGGTGAGTGGACAAAGGAGAAGCTCATTAATTTTTTGCTTCACTGGCTAATGCCAAACATCAGCCTTTGATCTCTGAGATCTCAGACAGGCTGAGCGTGTCCCGGTGCCTCCACACACAGCTGATGCCCTCGGGCTCAGGCGGAGGTGCTGGAACAAGGCAGAGATAAACTCCAAAGGGTTTCAGAAGGAGGAGGTGGAGATGGAAAGGCACGACCTGAAGAGAAAAAAAGATTAAAATAAGGAAAAAACCCATAGAGGATGAGGAGGAAACTGGGTTGAACTCCAGGTTAAAAGCACAGAGACATGAGTTTTTTTGCTATGTGCACGTGTTCCTCAGCAAAAAATGGTCAATGGACGTGTCAGTTATGATAAATTTGATTTTTATTTCTATAAAAATTAGGGCAGGATTTTGATATGGATCTCCAGGTGACCAAACAATCAGAGGTCTCAAGAATGGCCTCTCCAGCAGTTTGGAACCTCAGGAACCTATTCACTTGGTTCCCAAGGTAAAGAAGAGAGTGTTCAGCAGCTTCAAAAGCTGCTGTGTGAGTTGAGAATGATTTTAATTGCATCCTGTCCCACAGGAAGTTGAAGCAGCTGGAGTTAATTCTGGCAGATGTTCCAAATCCAGTAAACAAGGTGATTACCAGCCTCCCAGTGAAGTGGGTCCGGTGCTACCTTCTTGGGGTAGAGTCAGCAACAGGAGGGTGACTACACCCAGCTCCACCTGGGTTGGACTCCAAGCTCATAATTAGCCCAATCAAGGTCAGACTTTGTGATCAATTGAGTAAATCCCTCTATTGATGGATCCAAATTGCTGTGATTGCCTCTGCAGCAGCCAAAGGAGCAGCCACTGGACAGTGAGGCAAGTGCAAAAAGGTAAAGCTGTACAAAAAATACCGAAACCATGATGATTCCAGTGTAAATCTCCTGCCTGGGTGTTGGGGAGGATGAAACAGAGAAACCTTATGAATATGATTGTTTAGCAAAAGCTTCTGAAAATATGAAGCCTAGAATCAAAATAGAAATGAGAGCTAGCTTTGAGTCACAGGATACTGAGTATTAGTTGCTATATAACCAAAGAACAATAGCTTAGCCAGTGAAAGGAGAATCTCTGTTGATGAAACAATGCCCTTCTTCTTTGTGAATCCAAAGGTCAAAAGCAGCAATAGAAGAATTTGAAAGGTAGCTTTTAGAGTTTAAAATGTAATACTGTATGGTAATGTAGTAGTTCTTATAGGCTATATGTAAATCCTTTAGAATGTGTGTCATGTACTGATTGGTTACTGGGAATTAGAATGCTCACTATAGAAAAGGATATAATGTATTGTAACAAGAACTTCGCACTCGTACCTCTTAAGCTCTTTTAACTTCCATGCTTCTCTTGCTCCTAACTTCTCACCCCCCTCTCTCCCCTCTTAAGCTCTTAAACTTTCTCCCCTAGCACTTGAACTCTCTCTCTCCACTCTCTCTCCCCCCCGACCACGTGTACGCCACAGCTGGCAGCAGAAATGGGTCTCTTCCTCCCTCTACCCATATAATAAATTGCTTATACCTGAACAGCTTGACCCTGGAGAAATCTCTCACCACGCGTGATTTGTACATCTATACCTGGGGAGGGAAAGGTCTGAGGATGGGGTGGAGAAGGTCAGTTTAAAGGCTTTGACAGGTATGGAATCCTAGAATATCTCGAGTTCTGGAAGAGACAGACAGGGATCATCAAGTCCAACTCCTGGCCTTGATCAGGAGAATCCAAACAATTCCATAAATGGGCCTGAGAGCCTTGTTCAATATAGGGAGGATATGGGGCTTCTGGAGTGAGTCCAGAGGAGGCCATGGAGATGCTCCAAAGGCTGGAACCCCTCTGAAGACAGGCTGGGAGAGCTGGGGGTGTTCACCTGAAGAGGAGAAGGGAAAGGAGGCCTTGGAGGCCCTTCCACTGCTAAAGGGGCTCCAGGAGAGCTGAAAGGGGACTTGGGACAAGGCATGGAGTGCCAGGACAAGGGGAATGGCTTCCTACTGCCAGAGGGCAGGGTTAGGTCAGATGTTGGGAAGAAATCCCTCCCTGTGAGGGTGGTGAGGCCCTGGAATGGATTTCCCAGAGGATGCCCCATGGAAAGCAATCCAGGTGAAGGGCTTGACTCCTTAGCTGCCAGCCCAACCTTTACTCCAGGGAGTCACAAACACCTGCAGAGCCGCCCCAGAAAATGGGAGAACTCATTCAGCGAGAAGTTTTCTGGGGGAGGAGGGAGAGAGGCAGCTCCAAGGTCCCCCAGTGCCAGCAGGATGTCCTTGTCCAAGACTAACACACAGAGCAGTTCCCATTTCAGCTGATTCTGGCATCAATCCTGAATGGATCAAACTCAGCAGAGAACTGCCAGCCTAGACAGACCCACCACAAACATGAGCACAACCCACCTCTTCTCCTGTTACCTTCCTCCTGATTGTCAGCTGGAGTCATGAACTGGAATGGTGGTGCATTTGTACCCAACCCAAAATTCCCGTCTCAGCCTGACCCATAACTTATTGAAAAGTCAATTTGTCATTGACCTGGAGGACAGTGACAGGTTCTGGTGTCAGAGCAGCACCTGGAGGTCACTGGCAGGTTCAGTTGTCAGAGCAGGATGTGGAGGATGGTGACAGATTCAGGCAGGTCAGAAGGTGTGGAGGACAATGACAGGTTCAGATGTTTCACAGCAGGACCTGGAGGACAATGACAGGTTCAGGTGTGTGAGGAGGGGTCTGGAGGTCACTGACAGGTTCATGTGTGTCACAGCAGCACCTGCTGGTCACCAGCAGATTCAAGAACTGTGTCAGAGAACTTTCCCTTGTACAGGCTCCAAACCTTCCAGTGACATTTTGTAGCATTTTGTGGTCCTGTCCACCCCCACCAGACCAGCTGAGTCCCCAGGCCACGGGAGAGATAGCACAGATTCAACCCATGCTCCAACAGAATTGGTCAGATAATGAGGGTTTTGGGATCATGCTTGTAAGCTCTATGGAATATCATTCCACTCCAAGGACAGAACTAGGGAATATGGAAGGAGGATGAAGGTCAGGGAAGCACCACCATCCCAACTGAAATGGGTGGGAGGAGGAAGAGGAGGTGCAGTCTCTGTCAGCACCAGGTGCGGATGGTGCAGTTGCCGTAAGTTGTGCAAATCCGGCTCTACCTGTCCCACTTGGAGCTGAGGCAGCCCTGGATGGAACAAGGCTGGGAGGAAGCAGGAGGCACCACATTCCCAGGCAGCTCATCCAGGTTATGGAGGTGGGTGGGAGTAGCTGCTTTGTTCAGAGGAGCAGGGTCAGCATCCAACAGGGGCCAAGTCCAGCAGGAAAAGTGCTCAGATGTCTGCTCAACCTGTCTCAGCAAATCTGGGGTGAATATTAATTAGATGAAGGCTCCAAATTTTTCTGCACAGCCGCAGATGATGCTCTGGGACACAGATTCCTCTGGAGCCCCGCACAATTCACCTGTGGAGACCAGCAGTGGATTCACTCACGAGGAACCCAAGGCAGGATCCAAAGAGCAGGAAAGGAGGTGATGGAGTATCCAGGATTAAACATCAGGAGCCCAGCATGGAAAGCAAAGGGAAGAGCTCCCCTTAGCTAAATTTCTTTGGAAGTTGCACAGCTTTAGATACCTTTCTTAATGTATTTGCCCATAGGAATTTTAAATCTCCTTCCAAGCCCAGATACAGTGACCATGGTGGTCACTGCTTCCATGGGCTGCTGATTTTAATCTCTCTTGAGGAGGTCTGAGGGTTTTCTGGTGCACATTTGAGCTGTTTTTTTAGACCAGTTAATTTGGAGGTGAGAGAACTGGGGGTGTTGCTGTTTGAAGTGCAGAGAGGGCTCCAAAGGATGCTGATCCCCACTTTTAATCTCCTTTAACCTCTCTGTTCCTCAATTCCTTCCCCTGAACATCCCATCCTCAAGATCCAAATGGACTGCAGTGAGAAGTGTGACAGATAAACCCCAGTCTGGAGGATGCAGAGGGAGGTCACCTCCCAGGCGATAAACCAGTGTTTCTCACAAAAGCAAATATTTCCTGTTCCCCAGCTGTCCACTGTCCCCTTGTGAGCCCACACTGGGGGAGTCTCCTCCATGTTTGCACAATGACTCCTGAGGCCCTCCCACCATAAATATGATTAGAAACAATTAAAAACTCATTACAGCCCTAATTACAGCCACTTGGGTTAACTTCCCAAGGAGCTCATAAAACATGGCACCGATTCAGTTTCTTCTTCTTATATTTGTTCTAATACAAAAAGTCCTGCACAGCCCATGCCCTGACCCCAGAAAAGCAGTGACAGTTCCCTGCCCTCCAAACCCCACCTGGCTGCACCCTTCTGTCAGGGAGTTCTGGGGAGTGAGGTGATCCTCCCTCAAGCCCAATTTTTTCCAGGCTGAGCCCTACTAGCTCCCTCGGCTGCTCCTCAGGAATTCTCCAAACCCTTCTCCTTGTGTTCCAGCCCTTCCCCAGCTCTGTTCCTGTCTCTGAACATGCTCCAGCCCCTCAGTGTCTTTCTTGGCATCCCTGGATGGGATCCAGAAGCTCTCACAGTGCCCCACAGAACAGGCAAAGGGGATCCCAACCCTTTCATCCCAGCATGATGCACTTGAGCAGTTTCCTTCAACTCCCTCTTTCATGAGTGCAGCAGATGGGAATGATAAACCCTAGCACCTCTTATCTTCTCTCCAGGAAAAGCTCAGGGAACTCAGAAAAATCCTGTGGTTTTTGTCAGCATGATGTCAGCACCTTTGGTTTCCTGGGCTTCAAGAGGCTGGAGATCTTTGTCCTCTCTGCCACCATCCTGAGGGTGTTCCCAGAACACTCCTGGGCTTTGAACCACCTGGGTCCAAACCTGTCCCTGGACTCTTCCCTGGGATGAAGAAGATGTTTTCAGACTCTTCCCTGGGATAAGGAAGAGGGCCATGACTTTTTGGTCTTTCCCATCCCAACCTATGAATTTTAGAGTCAGAAATGTCATTTTGACTCAAACAGGAGGATAAGACACATTGCAGCCTGGTATAAACATCATTTAGAAGTCAGAAGGGTGAACTGGAAGGAACTTTGGGATAAATAAGAAAACCAGCAGAAAAGTAACACTGGTTCAAATATAAACAATCATTTCTTCCTTAGTTTGCTCATTTAGATGGCAAGGACTTTAAATTCCCACAATATTGATCTCCATTTCCATATTATATCTGCACCAGATCAATCATAGAATCATGAAATGGTTGAAGTTGGAAAGGACCTTAAATCCCATCTGGTCCCACCCCCCATAACACACACACTGCAGAGAAGTCAGGGGTGATTCACCTCTCGCTCCTCCCAGAGCTACAGAAGAACCCAGTCAGGCATTAATCAAATTAATTTGGTTGCAACGGGATGTAATTTGGAGAGAGCTAATGACTAATCTGGCTGAGCAACCTGGAGCTGTGATGGCAGGTTCTGGGCTCTGGCTTATTCCTTCGTGCTGGATTTTTTTTCCTTTGTGAGTAATTTGTGTTCACTCAGAGTTGTCAGACCTTCCCACCTCTCACAGATGAGGAGCCGGTGTAAGAGCCCAGCCAGACAGGCAGAGGGTGCTGCTCATCCTAGTGCCAGCCCTGGGAAGATTTATCCTCCTCACCTTGGCTCCAACCACCCACTGGAGACTCCTTCATGGCAGGAGTTGGAATGAGATGTTCACAGAATGTGGGAAGGAATCCTAAAGCCCATCCAGTTCCACCCCTTCCCAGGGGAGGGACACCTTCCATTAGACCAGGTTGCCCCAAGATCCTGCCCACCTCCAGCCAACCCAAACCCTAAATGGGAATAATGTTCTCAGGGTGATGCTCAGGAAAGACCTTGTCATTCCCACAAGATCATCTAAATAAGCTCAAAATAGGGTTGGGAAGGCTTTGGGTTGGGCAGGATCTTAAAGCTCATCCCATTCCACCCTCTGCTATGAGCAAGAGCACTTTCTCCTATCCCAGGTTCCTCCAAGCTCAGTCCAGCCTGGCCTTGGACACTTCCAGGAATGAGGCAATCTCAAGAAAATCCATTCCAATGCCTCACCACTCTAATAGGGAGGAATTTCTTCCCAACATCCCGTTTAACTCTCCTCTTTTCCATTTCAAAGCCATCACCTCTTGTCCCATCACTCCCTTTCCAAGTCCCTCTCCAGCTCTCCTGGAGCCCCTCAGAAGGGGCTCAAAGGTCTTCTTTCCCTTCTCTCTTGGTGAGCACCCCCAGATCTTCCACCCTGGCCCCAGAAGAGCTCCAGCCCTTGGAGCAGCTCCATGGCCTCCTCTGAACTCTCTTCAGTAGTTCCACGTCCTCCCTATGCTGGGGCCCAGGGCTGGAGTAGCTCTGCAGGTAGGGTCTCACCTGAGCAGGACAGAACCCTGCTGCTGCTTATGTTGGAGGCTCAGCTCAGGCTTGGGGGTCTCTGGACAGATCCAGCTCTCACCCTCCAGCACTCCCAAGTCCTTCTCCCAGGGCTGCTCTCAATTCTTTCTCCGTTCAGTCTGTGTTTGTCCTGCAATCACCCTGATCCAGGGCAGACCTGTGTTTCCCCTCCCCTGAGGAACATCGAGTGATGAGACAACAAAAAATATCTTCATCTCTCTGCAGTTTATTGGTACTGAAGGACTCTGGGGCCAGGGCACTGACAGGAAGCAGCTGATTCACACAACAGAGGGGGCAACAGGGCCAAATGCTCCAGGCAGGAAGGAGAGGAGGGAAAAGGATCCATAAAACATTAAAGCTGCCAAATTACTCCACCTGGTGAAGGTGGGCAACTCCAGAGACCTGTTTCTCACTCCTAAATCTGACTGGGACATCATCCCCTTCCTTCTGTTCATGTGCGCTCCTGACACAGCTGGAGCAGGATGCTGGGCACCCATGGGGGATGTGGGGGGAAACAAGAGCCTTAAAAAGTGACAGGAAAGAGCAGTTTTCCACAGGCTCCTCCTCAGCTGGTGCAGCAGCCCCGGGGAGCTCTGCAGTGCCAGGGACCCATGAGGGAGATGTTGCACCCCAGTGGGGCTCAGTGAGGCCCAGGCTGGGCCAGAGGGATGTGTCTCATTTTCAATCTCACTTTGGGGACATTTCCCCCAGAAACAGTTTGTTGCCTCCTGCATACGGATGGGGATGGAAGGGGCTGTGCTGCTGGTGGGAGGAAGAGGAAGGTGCTGCTTTCCCTGAGAGAATGGAAGCGAGGGCTCAGTATTTGACCCCAGAGGATTTGACCGTCGTGGTGGTGACGCATCTCCGCACAGAGGAGGAGCCCCCACTGGCCATGAAGTTACCGCCTGCAGTGCTGCACATCCTCCCACTCCCAGAGGAGAAGCCACCACTGAGGATCCCTCCTCCCACAACACAGCTGCCACCAATGACATTGCCACCGCCAACCGTGCACACTCCTCCACCCAGGCCATTGCTGGCTCCAAAGCTGCCAGATCTGCCTCCGCACATGGTGCTTCTGCCCACTACAGCTGGAAGAGAGGAAGAGGCTCATTGAACACCAGTCAACATCCCAGGAATCTTCACAAAACCAAAGATAAAGGTAATTCTGCAGAGAAAACAATGTGCGAATACTTACAGACATTCACGTTGGATGGGTTCTCTAAGCAGAGCCTGTGTAGGGAGAGGAATATCAGTTGTAAATCTATATACAGTTGGAAGCAAAATGCTTCCCCAAAAATTCCTTTTATATCCTGTTTCATATAAGATCAATCAAGGCCCCTGAGAAGTATTCCCCATGGGGACCATGTTTCTGTTTTGGGCTTCAAAATTTGGAGGAAAAAAGGAAAGTAATCAGATTTCAATGTTAAATGTATTTCAAGGGATAATTAAGATGAATGTGACCCAAGGGGGGACAGAACCCTCGCACAGCCAATGGTGGGAGGTGTCACCTGTTCTCCTCCCCCTCCAGCAGCTTCCTGTACATGGCGATCTCAACATCCAGCGCAATCTTGATGTTCAGCAGCTCCTGGTACTCCTTCAGGAGGCGAGCCAGATCCTCCTTGTCCTTGCTCAGGGCACATTCCAGCTCTTCCAGCTTCCTCCTGGCATCCTTGATGGCCATCTCCCCTCTCTCCTCAGCCTCAGCAATGGCTGACTGCAGATGATGGTTCTGTGGAGAAGAAAATAAATTTCTTAATTCCCTCTGCCCACCCTCTGCTGGAGCCTTCTCATGGCACAAACTGGAGGGGAAACAGGAGGAACCCGTGAGACATTGGCGAACCCCACCTGCTTCTTCACATTCTCAATCTCTGTTCGCAACCTCTGGACATTCCTGGACAGCTCCTGGATCTCCATCTTGGTGTTGCGGAGGTTGTCCCCGTGCCGGCCAGCTGTGCTCTGGAGTTCTTCATACTGTAGTTATGGGAACAAAGATATCCATCAGGGACACAATGGCCAAAAACTCAGGTGTTTCCTGTGCCCCAGGTAACTCAACCCCTTCCCAACTCACCCGGCTCTGGTACCAGGCCTCGGCCTCAGCCCGGCTGTTCTGGGCGATCTGCTCGTACTGGCGCCGGACTTCCTCAATGATGCTGTCCAGGTCCAGGTGCCGGTTGTTGTCCATGGACACCACCACAGACAGGTCCCGGCTGATTGTCTGCATCTGAGACAGCTCCTGCAACCAAGAAATTAGTCAGAAGCACCATCTCAAGCCTAAATCCACCCAGGCACCCCATCCAGCCTTGATGTTTGGCCTCCATATTGCAACTCCAGCCCCCCCAGAAGAAAGAGAGCTCCTACCTCCTCGTAGATGCACCTGAGGAAGTTGATTTCATCTGTCAAAGCTCCCACCTTGGCTTCCAGCTCAACTTTGGTCATGTAGGCACAGTCCACGTCCTAAAGGAGAGATCTCAGAATTAGACCATGGCTTCCTCTCATTACACAAGAACTGTTGGCTCTTCCTCTTGGGATCTGCCCATCTTGGAGCTGAGTCCTTCCCATATCTTTACCTCCTGTCCCCCCTCACCCTATCCCTGGTGGTGCCTCCAGACTCACCTTCTTCAGCACCACAAACTCATTCTCAGCAGCCGTGCGACGGTTGATCTCCTCCTCATACCTGTGGTGGGGACAGGACAAGGTGAGACTCTGAGACCTCTGGTCACTCCACCCGTAGGGCCTCCCCACCAGCTCCGCTCTCCCAGCTGGTCCCTCCTGTCTGTCCCCACACTCACTTGGTTTTGAACTCCTCCACATACTGCCGCATGTTCTGCAGCTCCGACTCCAGCTGGCCGCGCTGCCCCAGAAGAGATTCCAGCCTCCTCCGCAGGTTCTGGATATAATTCTCAAAGATCACATCCAGATTCTTCCTCGGCCCTGATGGCCCTTGCTGCTGAAGCAGCTCCCACTTGGTGGAGAGCACCTTGTTCTGCTGCTCCAGGAAACGGACCTAAAGCCAATAAAGGGTGTGTGAAACATTTGCCAGACAGACATCCCACTGCTCAAAACTCCTGGAGCTTTGGAAGGCCATGGGAATCATTCCCCAAAACCTTAACAGGACCATTGTTTCCAAGGGGAAAATTCCTCCATTTTTTCTCCATTTCTTCACTATTATCCTTAAATTCCTTCTATTTTCTCCTCCTGTATTTCTGCTTTTTTTTTTTTGGTGGGGGGGGCGGGGTGGGATGTGTGCAGCTGTTGAAATGCTTCCATTCTAATCTTACAAATTATTTCCAACACCAGACAGGATTTTTGACATTAATTTTCAGGAGCATCAAATCCTTTTTGACCTTCCAGTGAATGAAATCCCGTTAGTCTCTATATTCAAGAATATTCCTCTTATCAGAAACAGAAATTATACCATATACATATCATATATTTAAAAAACATGGAGCACACTTATAACCAACATTATCCCAGTTCAGATAATTTAAAGGGAACTCATCTGTACTTAAACGGAAACCAGAAATGGTTGGGGAATTTTTAAAATTTTATTCCTAGATTTTAAGTCCCTTGAGAAAAAATTATCCCAGAAAAAGGACAGACTTAAACACTTTAATCACTGAGTATATCCCCATCCCTTTGGCCTGTCTTCACTGGATAGAAAACCAAAGTGCTTCCACCAAACCTGGAGAAAATTGTTCATTTTCTCTGTGGATGCTAAATTTTGACACTTCCTCAGGAGGAAACCAGATGGAACCCAATGGAGACAATCACAGCCCAATACTGAGCTGAGAAGGACAATATTTCCCTCTTCAGAGCACAAGGAATTTCTGCCGTTTTCCCATTCCCAAGCAAATCCAGCTCTAACCTCTCACCTTGTCAATGAAGGAGGCAAACTGGTTGTTCAGAGTCTTGATCTGCTCCTTCTCCTGGCATTTCACTTGCTGGATCTGAGGGTCAATGTCAACGTGGACTGGCCGCAGGAGGGTCGGGTCCACCTGCACTGGTTGGATGCCTCCAGGGAACCCAGGGCCACCTCTGACAGGGCCACCAAAGCCGCCCATTCCGCCACCAATGACACCTCCTCCAATGCCCCCAAATCCTCCTGGAAATCCTCCACCAAAGCCACCAATTCTACATCCGTAGCCACTGCCATAAGAGCTGCCCATGGAAATCCTTGTGCTGCCCCCCATGTTGTGGAGGCTCCGGCTGCTGAATCCTCCACAGTGTCCACTTCCACCTCCAATCCCCCTGGATGTAGAGAATGAGCTGTAGCTGATCCTGCTTCGACCACTGCCTCCAAAGCCGCCACCAACAGCAGAGCAGGAGCTGAATCCCCTTTTGCTCCCAACTCCGAAGCTCCTGCAGGCAGACTGACGAGACATGACTGATTCTCCTCAAAAGAGCCAAAACTGGGGAAGATGAGGAAATCAACAGAGCTGAGCTGGTGCTGAGGGCAGAGAGAAGTGCTCAGAGTCTTCTCTGGCTCCAGCAGCTCCAGGCATTCCCTTTTATCTGCTCCTGGAGGTGGGCTGGGACAGCTTGGGCGTGAAGAGGAAACAAATTTATTGTCTTCATCAGCTTGGTGCGGTTAACAGATTTTTGCCAAATTGGTGACTCCACCCAGAAATCCGCTTCACTGTGCAGAAGGAAAAGCAGGAGCACCGAGGCAGGTCTCTGTGAGTAAGTGGACTCCCATATCTTTATGTCATCTGGAAAAATATGTTTTACAATGATGTTGTCATGTTCTTCCCTCCTCCCATTTCCCTGCCTGCTCCTAACAACTTCACAGGTTGTCTGACTCCAGATTTTTTCCTGACACTCCACACCAGGCAAGGATTCTGGTGAAACCCACACAGAATGAGACTTTCACAATTCTGCCAAGCACACCCCAAATCTCCTTGTTAAGCAGAAAATTCCCAGTGGCTTTCCAAGTGGAACAATGCCGCATCACTAACATTTAACAGGGGTCAGCATTTCTGTTTTATCTGGAAAGGAGCTACTTAGTTCCTTCCTAAGAGCATCAGGTGGGATTTTTCTCTCCAAAATGTGTCCCAGTCCCACAAAATCTTAGACAACCATGTCCTGGGATTCTGAGCACCAGAACAAGAGAACAAGGATATTCAACTTTTGCTTTTCCAATGGCCACAGGGGTTGCCAAGCCAGAAAGGATGCTCCAGGCAGTAGATGTTGTAATGATGACAGACAATAATGTTTAATTTCATGCACAAGCTCCACAGCAATGGATTTGGACACTCACATGAAGGACATCTTGCAGGTGCCTTCTGAGCCTCACTAATCAAATAAATATTTTAGTTACATCTATTAATTTTTGTTTGTAAAAAAACACTAACATTTCCTTCTTTCTTATTTCCTGAAAATCATTTTAAAAAGTCAAGGGAAATATATATTTCAAAGCACTTCAACAGTCAAAAAATACCCTGTTTTTGAGCTTTCCAACTGCATGTGTTGAGTTTTCGTGGTCACACAGATTTGAGCAGGCAAATGTGGTTTGAAAGCATCCCTAGGAATCAGCTGGTAGCCATAGATACAGCAAACACTTTGGAAAACCAGCCCAGGAAAACACTTCCAAAAGCCACTGGAGGAATCAGAAATATGAATGTCATTGACTGTCAGTGGGATGAGATTTCTGGAGCCACAGACTGTGTGGAATGGGAGAGAGGGGAGGACGTTACCCTTGATGGGGATTCAACTGTTGGCCAAGATTATCCTACCCTTAGGGGCTCAACAGTTGGCAACAGTTATTAGGCAATTGAAGGACACAACAGTTGGCCAAGGATTATCCCACCATTAATAGACTAAACAGTCGATAGGCGAAGGGCAATCTCACCCTTGAGGGATACAAGTCATGGTTGGCTAAGGGTGTTCTAGGTATGTGTTCCTGCAGCTGGAGAATGGACAGCATCCCCACAGCATGGATGGAACACCTTCCCTTCCAAAAGCAGCTGCAATCAAGATGGGCTGGTTTCTCCATGGTCATCTCCTAGATGGAGATTTAAGCTCTCCAGACCATCCTGCAGCCCAGCACACTTGCTCATGATGAGCAGCCCAGGGGAGCTGTAGAGTGGCTCAGGTTTAGGTGGAGAAAACAGGTTGTCCCTTCTCCTGGCCTCCCTCCCAACTGCCAAACCCATGGTATGAAGGCACCAGGACTTCACTGGAACATCCCACGAGGAGGTTCCACAAGGAGGAGGAAGATCTGCAAAGTCAGCCAGATGCCTGGGTGCTGACCACACTCAGCTGCTGCAGATAAGACGCTCAGATTGAGTCACTCTGACGTCTTCAGACAAGATGTGCAGATTATTCCAAACCTGGAGTCACCTGAGCCTCCTCCAGGTAAGACTCGACAGGCAGTTGGGCTCCAGCCGTGCCCTCAGATCTCTTGCGCAAGGAGCTGCGCACAGCAGAATCATCGACACCAGCGAAAATGTGAGCTCGGCAGAAAACGTGGATGGAGACCAAGCCAGGCTCTGGCTTCACATCACCCAGCCAAGAGCACAGAGGAGGTGTCGCAATGACTCTTCACACCAGCGCTACAACGCCATGTAAAGTTTGTTGTAAAGTTTAGAAGAAACAGGCTCTTAAAATTCAACACTGAAACAGGTGATTAAGCACCAAAATAGGTGACTCTTGCCCCAAGCCAAACCTCAAAGTGCTCCTGGCACAACACCAGCTTTGCACAGGCATTGCCTACTCAGCATCTTTATTTGGGCCAAACCCAGCCACAATCCCAGTTCCAACACCCTTCAAAGCAAGGAGAGCTCCCTTTTCTAAGAGCCCTCTGCCTTTCCTGCACCTCTTCCTCAGTCTGCAGCTTCCTGATCCACTCTGAGAATATCAGCAACTCCCAGAGGCTGTTGTGGGACTCCTGAACCACCACTGACAGCGTTTTCTGCCTCTTTGATCTCTCCGGGTGGTGAAGGAACCATAGCACAGTTCAGATCAAACACTCCAGACTCCCCTCCCAAACCTCTTCCTGAGCTGCTCCAAATCTCTCCCTCCTGCTTTTGGAGCATGGATGAGCCGCTGGGGAATTAATTGGCTTCTCAGGGAGAGGATGGTACCTGAGCTCATGGATGGGGGTGAATCACACTTTCCCAGCCCATCATGTCAAAGATGGCACATGGCTCTCCAGTACTCCCCCTTCTCTTTGGGTGCTGAGCTGTGCATCCCACCTGGCCATCCCACAGCCCAGGTGTGCACCAGAGGCAGGTACTTAACCAACATCCTGGACCATTGTTATCCATGTTCACCAGCTCTCCCACCCAAGGGGCTCCAACCCAGCCATCCCCTCATCACAATCCAAAGACCATTTGGAGGCACCTTAACTCAGATGAGACTGATCCAATGTCAGCTCCCACCTGCTGCTGCTGATTTTCATCATCCATCAGCCCTTGTGGGTCTCTACTGGTCTGGTTACAAGGCACTGGGAAGGTTCCTGCCTAAATCCCAGGACACGGGTTTCAGCAGACCCTTTGCAGAGCTTCCAAAACCCAAGAGGGATTGAGAAAGTCCCTTTCCTAGAGCTTCAAGAATTGGAGTGTTGTCACGTCTGGAGAGAGATGTGATGTGGGCACTGAGCCACTGAGTGCCTTTGTGTGCCTAAAGCTGAGCCCAAAAAACTGGGGCAGGGCAGCCTGTATTAGCTCAATGACTGGGAAGAAACTGGACCCTTCTGTGCTGGAGGTTTCCAGACCAAAGAATTACAGAAATCTTCTGTGGGAATAGCACCACAGGATTCCAGGGATGAACTGGGTGATTCACTATGTCAGGAGATGCCTAAAAATTGAGCAGGCTCCTGTATTTCTTGGTTTGGTCTTCTGATGACTCAGAGTTACTGAGCATTGTGTGAAGTGAGCATCCAGCACCCACCACATGGACTTGTGTCTTCAAGTAAGTTAGTCATCACTTGAGCTGTGACACCTGGCTTGGTCCATCCCCACCTGTTTGGCTCCATCAAAGCACAGCTACGACACATGGAGAAAAGAGTGACCCCCAGCTTGCCAACAAGCTGCTTCCCCAAAGCACGAACCACCCTACCCGGAGTGGCTCCCGAAGCAGTGACACACAACATCGTGAATGTTCTCTGCAATTTATTGGGAATGGCAACATCCCAGGGGAGGGCACAATGCACACATAGAGGAAGGGAGGCGGGGACACAGAAGAGGAGGGAAGAGGAGGGAAGAGGAGTTTTATACACATTTGCCAAAAGAAATGTACAACACAGCAAGGAAGGCAGAGCAGCCCCTCCTGCCAGGCAGCTCCCAGTGCCAGGACACCCATGGCATCACCACCAAACCCCCGGGAGGGACCAGGAACTGGGATGAGCTGGGTGGAAGGGACACAGTTCATCCCATTGCAGGACAACAGAGCTGGGCTTCAGGAGGCTGGGCTGCTGTCAGGAGGAGAGAGGAGGTGCTTCTTTCCTTGTCAATCTTCGGGGCTCAGAATCTCACTCCCGAAGATTTCACCGAGGTGGTAGTGACGCATCTCCGCACGGAGGAGGATGCCCCGCCAGAGCCGCACATCCTTCCGCTTCCAGAGGAGAAGCCCCCAACATACATTCCTCCCCCCATCCCACAGCTGCCACCCATGCTGCCTCCTCCAAAGCTGCTGCCTCCTCCGCAGATGCCGCCTCCTCCCATTCCTCCTCCCATGCTGCTGCCGCCTCCAAATCCTCCTCCCATTCCACAGCTGCCGCCTCCAAATCCTCCTCCCATGCCGCTGCCTCCGAATCCTCCTCCCATGCCTCCTCTGCCTCCAGAGACAGTCGTCCTCCCCACCACAGCTGGAAGAGAAGCACAGGTTATGTTTCCATTACCCAGTCTCGGGCTCTGACTCTGAAAAAACAGTCTGAATCTTTTTCTGAAGGACTTCAGGGTAGATACTTACAGACATTGACGTTGGACATGCTGTCATTGCACAACCTGTGAGGGAAAATAGGACCAGTTATTCCTCTTAGAAGTGCGCTGCTCTTCAGCTGAGAATTTCCCTTTTTTGTACAAGTTTATATTTCTCAATTATTCTTAAAAAAATTAACAACTTTTTCAATATTTATTTCAGAATTTCTCAATTATTATTTAAAGAAATGAGAAACTTTACCTTCATATTCTTTTAAGATGGAAAACCGACTTAAGTAAGTTTATGCTTAATATAATTAATATATACTTGGGAATTAGAGTATGAATGACACAAAATCAATATTTAGTGTGGATTTAAGGGTTTTACCCACACATTTTATAACATGTCAAGAATTTAGTCAAATAGATGCCAATTAAATACCTGTTCTCCTCCCCCTCCAGCAGCTTCCTGTACATGGCAATCTCAACATCCAGTGCAATTTTGGTGTTTAGCAGCTCCTGGTACTCCTTCAGGAGGCGAGCCAGCTCTTCCTTGTCCTTGTTCAGGGCACTCTCCAGCTCCTCCAGCTTCCTCCTGGCATCTTTGATGGCCATCTCCCCTCTCTCCTCAGCCTCAGCAATGGCTGCCTGAAGCTGCTGGTTCTGAGGAAGAGAAAGCCAGAGTGTGAGATCCCTTCTGCCCACCCTCTACTGGAGCATTCTCATGGCACAAACTGGAGGGAAAACATACAAAAATAATCCATCTCCTCCAAAGGGCATGAATTTTCATGAATGCTTTTCCTCTCACCACCCAGTCCCATCCTGACCCAGCACACAGCTGTTACCCAGCAAGGTGCTGACAGTCCCTTACCTGCTTCTTCACATTCTCAATCTCAGCCCGCAGCCTCTGGACATTCCTGGACAACTCCTGGATCTCCATCTTGGTGTTGCGAAGGCTGTCGCCATGCTTTCCAGCAGTGTTCTGGAGCTCTTCGTACTGGAGACGTGGGGACAAAGACACCCATCAGGGACGCAATGGCCAAAAACACAGATGGTTCAAACAGCGGGGAATGTCCCAGGAGCCTTGACCCCTTCCCAACTCACCCGGCTCTGGTACCAGGCCTCAGCCTCAGCCCGGCTGCTCTGGGCGATCTGCTCGTACTGGCGCCGGACTTCTTCGATGATGCTCTCCAGGTCCAGGTGCCGGTTGTTGTCCATGGACACCACCACAGACAAGTCCCGGCTGATTGTCTGCATCTGAGACAGCTCCTGCAACCAAGACATGAGTCAGAGGCACCATCTGATGAGGGGAGAGAAGAGCAGCAGCTCCAGATCGAACCCACAAAAATTCCCAGTCCAACATCAGTGTCTTTGGCCACCACACCCTCATTAAAACTTCACCCAGGGGAAGGGAGAGCTCCTACCTCCTCGTAGATGCACCTGAGGAAGTTGATTTCATCTGTCAAAGCTCCCACCTTGGCTTCCAGCTCAACTTTGGTCATGTAGGCACAGTCCACGTCCTAAAGGAAAGATCTCAGAATTAGACCATGGCTTCCTCTCATTACACAAGAACTGTTGGCTCTTCCTCTTGGGATCTGCCCATCTTGGAGCTGAGTCCTTCCCATATCTTTACCTCCTGTCCCCCCTCACCCTATCCCTGGTGGTGCCTCCAGACTCACCTTCTTCAGCACCACAAACTCATTCTCAGCAGCCGTGCGACGGTTGATCTCCTCCTCATACCTGTGGTGGGGACAGGACAAGGTGAGACTCTGAGACCTCTGGTCACTCCACCCGTAGGGCCTCCCCACCAGCTCCGCTCTCCCAGCTGGTCCCTCCTGTCTGTCCCCACACTCACTTGGTTTTGAACTCCTCCACATACTGCCGCATGTTCTGCAGCTCTGACTCCAGCTGGGCTCGCTGAGCCACAATTGATTCCAGCTGCCTCCGCAGGTTCTGGATATAATTCTCAAAGATCACATCCAGATTCTTCCTCGGCCCTGATGGCCCTTGCTGCTGAAGCAGCTCCCACTTGGTGGAGAGCACCTTGTTCTGCTGCTCCAGGAATCGGACCTAAAGCCAATAAAGGATGTATGAAACATTTGCCAGACAGACATCCCACTCCTAGGTGATTTGAGAGCCCAGAGAATCACTCCCCATCTATGTCTCATTCAGGCATTCAAGCTCCTGAAGTGCATGAGAAGCATAATTTAATTTATTTATTATTAGACAATTAAGTTTTGAGTCATTCTAAACTTCTCCCTTGGGGACAGAGATGTTGACAGTAGAAAACATCATCCCAATTTTCTATAGCGTTAGGGTTGGACTTTGCCTTCATCTTTCCATCACTGAAGTCTAGAAAGATGAATTTCTTATTCCTTAACTGCCCATGCATTCTCTTGGGAGTGATTCTCTATTTCTTTATCTTCTATGTGAAATGAAAATTGTCCAAGAGTATTGAAAAGAGGTTTAATGCTTTGGAGTTTCTAAAATGAGATTTTGAGAAGAATGTCTCATCAAAAAGAAAATCCCATCAATGAGAACTCAGGATGATTAAATTTACAATGATGACTTTGCCCTGAATCACCCAAAATGAGACTGCAGAAATGTCTTGGCAAGAAAATCCCCAGAATACCCTGCAGATGTTCTCTTTAATATTCCATTAGCAGAAAACCTCCCCTATTGTTTGGTGCTACTTAGTAAAATCTAACTAATTACAACTTGATGCTTAGGCATTGGTTTGACAACTCCAACAGCTGTTGGTAAGTGAAAAAAGTCCCATTCCACACCATGCCATATGGCATTGTTTGACATGCCACCGCCAAAAAATCCCAGTCCTAAACTCTCACCTTGTCGATGAAGGAGGCAAACTGGTTGTTCAGGGTTTTGATCTGCTCCTTTTCCTGGTTTTTGACTTGCTGGATCTGGGGGTCAATCTCAACATGGACCGGACGCAGGAGGTTGGGGTCAACTTGCACAGGTTGGATGCCTGGGCCACCAAAGCCGCCCATTCCACCCATTCCCCCACTGCCCATTCCACCACCAAAGCCACCCATTCCTGCCCCACCACCCATTCCACCACATATTCCACCACCAAAGCCACCCATTCCCATTCCGCCACCACCCATTCCACCACCACCCATACCTCCACAGTTCATTCCTCCACCAAAGCCACCCATCCTGCCACCGTATCCACCACCACCATAACATCCGCCCATGGCAATCCTTCTGTTGCCCCCCATACTATGGAGGCTCCGGCTGCTGAACCCCCCGCAGTGTCCTCCTCCACCTCCTCCCCGGGATGAGGAGTACGAGCTGTAGCTGATCTTGCTCCGGCTGCCACTGCCTCCAAATCCACCACCGACAGCAGAGCAGGAGCTAAATCCCTTTCTCCCTCCGACTCCAAAGCTCCTGCAGACAGATTGGCGAGACATGGCTGTTTTTTTCCAAGCAGAATCAAAATCCAGGAGAGCAGAAAGACCAACGGAGTTGATGAGGGCAGAAAGAAGTCTGCAGAGTCTTCTCTGGCTCCAGCAGCTCCAGGCATTTCCTTTTATCTGCTGCTGCAGGTGGGCTGGGACAGCTTGGGCGTGAAGGTGGAAAGCAATTTAGTATTTTCATCAGCATGGGGCTGTTGACAGATTTTCCATGAGCTTTGCCGTATTTGGGGCTGCCCAGAAACACACCCTGTAATCTAGTGGGGAATAAAATAAGAGCATCGAGGCAGTTCTTCATGACTAAGTGGACTCTCATATCTTTATGACATCTTGGAAATCAATTTTGTCCATAATCCCCTTTTCTGCAGCCCCTCATTGGATATCCAGCCCTCATTAGTCACTTCCAATAATTCCAGATAGAGATCTTCCTATCAAAGCTCCACAGAAAGGCAAAGTTTTGATGAAATCCCAGCTATAATATGGCTTTCACAATTCCTCACACACACCCTTAATCCCCTTTTTATATGTTAAATTGCCTTTGGAGTTTCAGGAGATGTTTCCCAATCCTGAATGGGAATTCATGACACCAAAATTTGAGGAGACTCAGCATATTCTCCTGCTAGAGAGGAAAAACATCTCCTTGGAGCATATGGTGTCACTATGGTGGGAGTGTCTTCTGCCTGTAGACTAAATTCCCTCCACTTGCAACTCTGCAAATCTGGGACAACCAGCTGGAGCTTTGGATGATGCTAAAGCAGAGGGAAGAAGAGGACTCGAATCATCTTGCTCTCCTCAGTGTTCTGAGGTTGACAGGGAATGAACTTGAGGAAGAATGAAGGGACACATTGGGAGCCCTTAGGGTGACAATGTCAGGGACAGACAGACAAACACTATGGAAGAGGAGAGACAGACAGACAATTCGAAGTGCTGAGGGGGTCCTGCTGCTCTGATGAATACCATGACCTGATTTACCTGTTTTTTTCGCAAAAATGAGATGACTGACATGGAAAAAATGGCTGAGAAACGGAGCTGTTACAACCCCCAAGGCAGAGTATAACCTTTTGCTTCCAAATAATTTATTGGGAAAGGATTGTGGTTTAGGAATGTGGTTTAGAAATGTATTTTATAGGGTGACTCTGAAATAAACCCCTTTTTTGTGTGCATTGAATGTAAATGAAATTTTAATTAATTACAGAAAATACAAATAATATCAATGCATTCCAAAAATGTAGATTCTAGTTTAAAAGGAAGCCAAGTCTGTACATACTATTTAAGAGGCATTCTAAAGACTTTGTCTACCTGGATATTAACAATTGAATACCTGAATGATTTAATGAATTAAATACAAAATGAATGTTCACTTTTTCCTAGACAACAGCACAACACAAGTAATGAAAAAATCAAAGAAAATGCACATTCTAGCTCTTGAAATACTTAAAACATTAATTTAAGGCCATTCAAAAGACCTGTGTATGAACAAAGACCTTCAGAAGGAATTTTCAAAGTCTCCAATGAGATCTAGGCAACTAAATGTGGTTTGAAAGTTATCATGAGGCATCAGAAACAAAAATGTTCCTGTCTGTCACTGGGACAGGTATACTGAGTCCCCTGGCCTGCATGGAATAGGGTGTAAGGGAGGGGGCAATATTATCCTTAAGGGAGTCAACAGTTGGCTGAGGGTTATTCCACTCTGGAGAGACTCAGCTGTTGTCCAAGGGTTACCCGACTCCTGAGGAACTCGGTAAGAGTTGGCCAAAAGTTATTCCACCCTTGGGGGCTCAGTAACACTTGAACAAGAGTTATCCCACTCCTAACTCCTGCTTGGTCAAGAGTTATCCACCTCTCAAGAGATTCAGGCAAGAATTGGTCAAGGATTGTCCTACTTATGAGGAACCCAAAAAATACATATCCAAGGGTTATCCCACCCTCAGTGGACTCAGGTAGAGTTGGCCAATGTCTATCCCACCCTTGAGGGACAAGGTTATCCAGCTTTGAGGGGGACCAGTGGTTGGTCAAAGGTTACTGTGTTCCTGCAGCTGGAGAATGGACAGCATCCCCACAGCATGGATGGGACACCTTCCCTTCCAAAAGCAGCTGCAGTCAAGATGGGCTGGTTTCTCCATGGTCATCTCCTAGATGGAGATTTAAGCTCTCCAGACCATCCTGCAGCCCAGCACACTTGCTCATGATGAGCAGCCCAGGGGAGCTGTAGAGTGGCTCGGGTTTAGGTGGAGAAAACAGGTTGTCCCTTCTCCTGGCCTCCCTCCCAACTGCCAAACCCATGGTATGAAGTCACAAGGACTTCATTGGAACATCCCATGAGGAGGTTGAACATCCCACGAGGAGGTTCCACAAGGAGGAGGAAGATCTGCAAAGTCAGCCAGATGCCTGGGTGCTGACCACACTCAGCTGCTGCAGATAAGATGCCCAGATTGAGTCACTCTGACGTCTTCAGACAAGATGTGCAGATTATTCCAAACCTGGAGTCGCCTGAGCCTCCTCCAGGTGAGACTCAACACCAACCTGATCTTTCAGATCTCTTTCACGAGGAGTTGAATGTTGTAGTTTAAGGCCTGGCGATCTGAAGAACTCGGGATGTTACGGAAAGTTAGCTAACCCCCCTCTCTGTTAGGATAGTAAAACCTTCTGCAATTAGCCAATAGCACCTAGGTGTGATGTAAGCAAATGGGAGTAACACAGTGACCCCAGACTATAAAATGTTAAGTTTCCCTGCAATAAATTGCCATATTGCCATCCATCACATTGATGCAGTGGGATGTGGACCGCACGGCTGAGGATAGCCGCCCGTGCTGGTTCCAGCCAGGGTACCAGCCTTGCTTGACCCCGACAGTTGAACATGGTAAGATCAACCCCAGCGAAAATGTGAGCTCGGCAGAAAACATGGATGGAGATCAAGCCAGGCTCCGGCTTCGCATCTGACCTAGACAAGAGCTTCTGTCTCAAATCTTGCACAGAGGAGGTGTTGCAACAACTCCTCACTTGGCACTACAATGCTGTGTTCTGGATTTTAAAGCTGAGGAGAAACAGACTCTTAAAATTAAGCATCAAAACAGGTGACTCTTGCCCCAAGTCAAACCTCAAAGTGCTCCTGGCACAACACCAGCTTTTCGGCACCTTCTCAGCATCTTCTTGTTGGGCCAAACCCAGCCATGTTCCCCAACCCTCCTGCTGGGCTTCCAATGGGAGAATTCTCTCTTCCAAGAAGCCTGTGGTCATTCCCTGTTGCCTTTCCTGGACCTCAGTCTGCAGCTTCCTGATTCACTCTGAGAATATCAGCAACTCCCAGAGGCTGTTGTGGGACTCCTGAACCACCACTGACAGCGTTTTCTGCCTCTTTGATCTCTCCGGGTGGTGAAGGAACCATAGCACAGTTCAGATCAAACACTCCAGACTCCCCTCCCAAACCTCTTCCTGAGCTGCTCCAAATCTCTCCCTCCTGCTTTTGGAGCATGGATGAGCCACTGGGGAATTAATTGGCTTCTCAGGGAGAGGATGGTACCTGAGCTCATGGATGGGGATGAATCACACCTTCCCAGCCCATTGTGTTCCCACGGCTAGAATCATGGCTTACTGGGGCAGATGAAGTGTCTGACTGCAGCCAGTGGCAGGTGCTTGGCCAGCATCCTGATCCATATTCACCTGCCCTCTCACCACTGCACACGACAACACTGGTGCCATCTCCTTCACCTAACACAGGTCAAAGTCTCCTCTACCTGGAGATGATCCCAAAGGAACCTCAGAAGCAGCAACTTAATTACATTGGTTGGTCCAAGGGGTGCAACACCTCCCGTCTAGCGGAAGGTGTCCCTGTTCATAGCAGGGGGTTGGAATGGGATGGTCTTTAAGGTCCCTTCCAACCCAAACCATTCCATTATTCAATGATTCCAATGATTCCAGATCTCCGACCTGGGCTCTTATTTCTCATTTCAGCTGGAGGATCCACACCCCCTCCATTCCAGATACAGGCTTGTGCCTCCAAGTGAGAGTCAAAAGCATCATCTGAGCTGGGGCACATGCCCTGATCTACCCCCACCACTGATCTGCTCCCTCAAAACACAGGGAGAGGCAGGAGAACAACCCCCTCTCCCACCCTGCCCAGAGTAGCTCCCAAAGCAGCAACAAAACATCATGAAT
The DNA here is from genome assembly GCF_030490865.1 of Poecile atricapillus. NCBI lineage: Eukaryota > Metazoa > Chordata > Aves > Passeriformes > Paridae > Poecile > Poecile atricapillus. The sequence goes on along the minus strand of NC_081283.1, from coordinate 873,779 downwards.
ATTCTCTGCGATTTATTGGGAATGGCAACATCCCAAAGAAGGAGGACAGCCCACAGAGGAGGGGGGGAGGTGGGGACAGTACATCTCACACACACTGTGTCATGGGACCAAGGCACTGAAAGACAATTTTTGTCTCCTTAGGTATAGTCCAGGTGTGTGAAGTGTCCCAGGTGTCACTGAGAACCGGGACAAGTGGAATGGAAGCTGGAGATCCAGGGAAGCTCCTGCTGCCAGCACACCTTGGGCTCCCAAGTGACCAAAACTGCCCAGAGGCACCACCTAGGGCCAGCTCATCCCTCTGGCCACCACCTGAGATGTCCCCTCCTCAAGGGACGAGTCCTGCTTGCCCCACACCCACCCTGACCCCAAAGGCCTGCAAAGGGAATGGCAGGATGGATACATACAGAAGCACCCCAGGGACACAGAAAAGGAGGGAAGAGGAGGGAAGAGGAGTTTTATACACATTTGCCAAAAGAAATGTACAACACAGCAAGGAAGGCAGAGCAGCCCCTCCTGCCAGGCAGCTCCCAGTGCCAGGACACCCATGGCATCACCACCAAACCCCCGGGAGGGACCAGGAACTGGGATGAGCTGGGTGGAAGGGACACAGTTCATCCCATTGCAGGACAACAGAGCTGGGCTTCAGGAGGCTGGGCTGCTGTCAGGAGGAGAGAGGAGGTGCTTCTTTCCTTGTCAATCTTCGGGGCTCAGAATCTCACTCCCGAAGATTTCACCGAGGTGGTAGTGACGCATCTCCGCACGGAGGAGGATGCCCCGCCAGAGCCGCACATCCTTCCGCTTCCAGAGGAGAAGCCCCCAACATACATTCCTCCCCCCATCCCACAGCTGCCACCCATGCTGCCTCCTCCAAAGCTGCTGCCTCCTCCGCAGATGCCGCCTCCTCCCATTCCTCCTCCCATGCTGCTGCCGCCTCCAAATCCTCCTCCCATTCCACAGCTGCCGCCTCCAAATCCTCCTCCCATGCCGCTGCCTCCGAATCCTCCTCCCATGCCTCCTCTGCCTCCAGAGACAGTCGTCCTCCCCACCACAGCTGGAAGAGAAGCACAGGTTATGTTTCCATTACCCAGTCTCGGGCTCTGACTCTGAAAAAACAGTCTGAATCTTTTTCTGAAGGACTTCAGGGCAGATACTTACAGACATTGACGTTGGACATGCCATCGTTGCACAGCCTGTGAAGGAAATTGGACATTTTTATTACCCAATAAAAGAGTAGTTGTAAAAACTTTAAACCATGTTTCCACTATGAAACAATTTTCCTGGTTTACCCTCTCAAGCCACTTTGGAATCACTAAAAATCAGAGGAGGGAAGGGGTTGGCAATTCCTCTTTACAATGAGATTTCTCCAGATTTGAGGTTCATTAAAAACTCAGCAGTGACAGGGATGGGGCAGCAGCTCTGCCACCTCTAGGGAGCCTGTTATGGGTCCTGACCCCCAAAATAAATAAACAAAATAAATAAATAAATAAAACACAGCATCAATCACAACATCTATTTGTTAGACCAAAGAATTGGTTTGGGATTATAGTCAATATTCCAGCTGTCCAGTGTAGGTCACAACACCCAATGGGAGTTCAGTTATTTACCTGTTCTCCTCCCCCTCCAGCAGCTTCCTGTACATGGCAATCTCAACATCCAGCGCAATCTTGACATTCAGCAGCTCCTGGTACTCCTTCAGGAGGCGAGCAAGCTCCTCCTTGTCCTTCTGCAGGGCACTCTCCAACTCCTCCAGCTTTAACCTGGCATCTTTGAGGGCCATCTCTCCCCTCTCCTCAGCCTCAGCAATGGCTGCCTGCAGCTGCTGGTTCTGGGGAGCATAACAGGAACTTTCTCAGACCTCATTTTGTCCCTAATGATCACTCCTCAGGCCCCCAAGAGGAGAAATCAGAAGGCAAATAAACACCTGCATGAAGTGGACTTGGGGTGATGGAAGGTTTCTGCCCCACTCATGGTCATTTGTGATCGAACATGCTACCATCTTCCCCTGAGACACTAATCAGCCCCTTCCTTTCTTCATGTCCTCGATCTCATCCCCAAGATACCAACCAACTCCTACCTGCTTCTTCACATTCTCAATCTCAGCCCGCAGTCTCTGAATGTTCCTGGTCAGCTCCTGGATTTCAATCTTGGTGTTGCGGAGGTTGTCCCCATGCCGGCCAGCCGTACTCTGGAGCTGCTCGTACTGATGGCACCAAGACAGAACAACCCATCAGTAATACATGATGTCTCTAGGCAGATTTGTCCCCAGTTTCAAGGCTCGGGTGACTCTATGAGGACCCACTGCACTGCCAATGAATTCACAGCTCATTGTTCAAGGTGGATCTCGGACTAAGTAAAAGGTTTTGAGCTTTGAAATGGATCTTAGAGACACTAAAAAGCATCTCTTGGCTTCTGAAAAGCCACTTGGGCTAGAATTTTTTCATTAAGGTACATTTTGGGCCATTTTTATTGAGAGGTTTTGATGCCTAAAGTTTTAGCTTTCATATTTTCCAGACTCTGTACTGCATTAGTATATAATTGAAATTCATATAAAGTGTTAGCATGTTCTCCTCACATTTCAATCAGACAAAACAATCCTTTTCCAGCCCGAGAACCAAGGACACTGTTGCAGCTTTAGGCCCAAAAAGTATAAACAACATCAAATTGAGGGCAGCAAACTGAGAGGATGGGACTTCATAACCTGAAGCTGTAATTGAACAATTAACTCCAATATGGAAATGAACCAAAACTTATAAAAGTGTGAAAACTTGTGATCCATCATCCATCTTGGGAAGAGCCACAGCTGGGCTCTTGTACTGCCCAAGGTGTATCCTTTGAAGGCCTTTTAATACATACTTACTTTATTCCTTTAACACGGTCTAGCATCTGTTCTAGGTAGCCTCTGAAGGCATCAGTTCGTGCCACACACCGTGGTGGGTTTGGGATGCATTGGGAACAGTGAGTCAGATCCCTCAAAAGCAGCTCAGTTCCTCTAGACCTTCCTTGAACCACGAGCTCCAGCCCCGTTAGCTTGAAAAAGTGTTTCACCCAGCCATAAATTATTGTAAATCACCCAGCCACACCCAGGAGTCTCAACTGCTCCCTGACTCACCTGGCTCTGGTACCAGGCCTCGGCCTCAGCCCGGCTGCTCTGGGCGATCTGCTCGTACTGGCGCCGGACTTCCTCAATGATGCTGTCCAGGTCCAGGTGCCGGTTGTTGTCCATGGACACCACCACAGACAGGTCCCGGCTGATTGTCTGCATCTGAGACAGCTCCTGCCACCAAGACATGAGTCAGAGGCACCATCTCAAGCCTAAATTCACCCAGGCACTCTGTCCAACCTCAGTGTCCCTGGCCACCACACACCTGATGAAAATTTCAGCCCCCCTAGAGAAGACAGAGCTCCTACCTCCTCGTAGATGCACCTGAGGAAGTTGATTTCATCTGTCAAAGCTCCCACCTTGGCTTCCAGCTCAACTTTGGTCATGTAGGCACTATCCACATCCTAAAGGGAAAATCCCACAGAAAATGGTTTTGTGAACTCTTGGGAATCCTTCAGGCTTGTGGGAATTGCCTTCTGTGTGGAGGGTTTAGTGTTATTCACTGAGACATCATTATGATTACATATAATTCTATAACCATATATAAAAATAATCAAAAATAAAGTTATGGTGTCATTCAGTTATGCAAACTGAATATAAGGAATTCTGGATATCAGCTGGAAGACCTTAACAATTCCACAATTTCCATTCAAGCACAAGTAAAGCCAAATATTGAGGGATTATTTTGTGATGCCTCCAGACTCACCTTCTTCAGCACCACAAACTCATTCTCGGCTGTCGTGCGCCGGTTGATCTCTTCCTCATACCTAGGGAAAGGAAAAGTGCAAATTGAGTTCCTGGACTTTCCTGCCTAAGGCAGTGAGAAACAAAAAGAAAGGGAAAAAATCCTAAATTAAAATATTAAGGCTGAAAAACTATCTCCACTATCACCATAAAAAACAGTTGGAGGAAATGATAAAAGCATTTGGGGAAAATTAAAGTGACCAAAAAGCTGCTTGAGCTGCTCCTGGCTCCACACTCACTTGGTTTTGTAATCCTCGACGTACTGCTGCATGTTCTGCAGCTCCGACTCCAGCTGGCCCCGCTGTGCCACAATTGATTCCAGCTGCCTCCGCAGGTTCTGGATATAATTCTCAAAGATCACATCCAGATTCTTCCTCGGCCCTGATGGGCCTTGCTGCTGAAGCAGCTCCCACTTGGTGGAGAGCACCTTGTTCTGCTGCTCCAGGAATCGGACCTAGAGCCATGACAAGAGGACCCACCATCACACGGGAACAGCTCCCACCAAAAAATCTCTTGCATCACTCAGAAAGATTTGCATGGTGATCAGAGAACCAATTAACTCTGTTTTTTAAAATTTCTGTTGGTGCCTAAGCTGCAAAATTGGGAAAATAAGGAAATTTCTAAAAATTTTCTACTCAAAGGAGCTTTTATACACTGCCCTTAATCCAAGTCAAGTCACCCCACCATAGGCAGTGTGGAAATCTCATCTCCAGCCTAGATTTAAAAGCCTAGAGATTTGAAAAGAAGGAGAAAAATACATAAATTAATACTTAAATGGGAGGTTGTTTGGGCAGAGAGTGGTAGAGAAGGGAGAATCTGTGCCCGAAACCTGCAGAGGTTGGAGGTGTTGAACCTGCTTGCGAGATTAACCTCAGAGTACAGCTTGGTGCAACAGGGCAGATGAAAGCCCTGGAGACATTGCTTTGATCTTGTGTGGAGGAGAGATTCCCATCTCTTCCCTTAATGAAAAGGCTCTGCTCAAGCTTCTCTGCCTGCTGGGATTTAGCTCTAGAAGGACATTTCTGTGCAACTGGAAGTTACTCCTAATTTTGGCTGTAATCAGGCACAATCCCACCCTCTCACCTTGTCGATGAAGGAGGCAAACTGGTTGTTCAGGGTCTTGATCTGCTCCTTCTCCTGGTTTTTAACTTGTTGGATCTGGGGATCAATCTCGACATGGACCGGGCGCAGGAGAGTTGTGTCAATCTGCACTGGCTGGATCCCAGGGCCACCTCTCCCAGGGCCACCCATGCCAAAGCCTGGGCCACCAAAGCCACCCATTCCTCCACCACCCATCCCACTACCAAAGCCACCCATTCCTCCACTGAAGCCACCCATTCCTCCTCCACCACCCATTCCACCTCCACCCATTCCTCCAAAGCCACACATTCCTCCTCCTCCTCCACCCATTCCGCCCCCAAAGCTACCAAGACCCCCATAGCTCCCGCCAAAGCCACCCATCCTGCCGCCATATCCGCCACCATAGCACCCAGCCATGGACATCCTGGCACTGCCTCCCATGTTGTGGAGGCTCCGGCTGCCGAAGCCCCCACACCGTCCTCCACCTCCGAAGCCCCTGGACACAGAGTATGAGCTGTAGCTGCTCCTGCTCCGGCTGCCGCCTCCAAAGCCACCACCGATTGCAGAGCAGGAGCTAAAGCCCCTTCTGCTCCCCCCTCCAAAGCTCCTGCAGACCGACTGACGAGACATGGCTGGTTATCCTCAAAAGAGCCAAGAATGGAGAAGCTGAGGAACTTGACAGGTTTGTGGGTGAGGAGGTGGGTAGAATAATGAAAGGCAGTCCCTCTGGCTGGAGGGCAGCGGATGCTCCCTTTTATGCGCTTTTGGAGGTGGGCTGGGTCTGCATGGGCGTGAAGGAGGAGACAGGTCCTGTCTTCATCAGCATGGCGTGGCTAAAGATTTCCATCTCCAATTTGCCAAACATTGACCCTACCCAGAAACACACCCTCTAATGCAGAAGAAAAGGCAAAAAAGATCCAACTGCGGCTCCCAGCACTCTATGACTAAGGAGTGCTACACTTTGTGGAGCAGCACAAGCCTCCCTAGGATACACCAGACATTTTTTTTCCACCTTTCATCCACTGGGGTTGTTTCCATGCTTTTGTTTATCTTTAAATCTCTCACTCCAAAGCTCCATTGCAGGCAGGCACTGCTGCTCATGCCAAGTTGTAGCCTGGCTTTCACAATTCCCAAAACACACCTAAGTTACACCCTCAGCCTTCTTTTTACTTGGAAAATTGCCTTTGGCTCAGAGAATTGAGTTTCTCAATCTACAGCCAGGGCTCAGCAAATTGCATTTTGATGAGGCTCTGTACCTTTTTGATAAATAAAACCTCACCAGTGATGAGACGCTGGTGCTGGCACTGGAAATTCATTTATTGTTGGACTGAAGCATGTCCCACTGTCTTCATGCCAAGATAATCTCAGCACTGGTGAGGAAATACCCTAACTGGGAAACCCACGTAGGATTTTCTGAAAGCTTCAGGACCATGAGCAGACACCAGGCACTGCCTGACATGGTGGGATGTGCAGGAAGATGGAGGGACAGCCCCAGGAACGGAGTGGGAGGAGGGATACCAAACCTGGTTGCCCATATCACATGCCCTGGAACAATTTAAATGCAATTAATAGAGCTCAACTAATTTATAGAGATGTGGAAATGAAGAGAGTACAAGGCTTGGAGGAATCACCATTCTTCTCAGCTGTTTCACTTATTTTGGTGTTTATATGCAAATATATCTTTGGCCAAGGTAGATTTTAGGAAGGCAAGAGTTTGTCGGAATCCTCCAGTTCCTATCCCCAAATGAGGATGAATTCAGCCTATGGTCCATCACAGAGCTCCAGAATGGCTTGGTCTGGAAAGGACCTTAAAGCCCATCTCGTTCCACCACCTGCCATGGACAAGGACACCTTTCATTATCCCAGGTGGCTCCAAACCCACTGTCCAACCTGGCCTTGGACATTTCCAGGGATTGGGCATGCACCAGCCTTCACAGAATCAGGGAATGATTCAGGCTGACTCTGTAAGTCATTTAATCCAATCCATCACAGATCCACCCTTTTGTTTTGCTTGTCAAACAACAGTTAGTCTCATTTCCTTTTTTTTATAGAGAAAATCAAATCTTTTATTACTTTTCAACATTTTAAAGCCACCTAGAACATACTGAAGTCCAAACCCACAACTCTGGAGGAACCTAACTGTGCTGGCAGCCATCTGGTGCAGGTCTCAGTATTCTCATAGGACACATGTTAATTAAGAGCTTCTGGAAAATCCACACGAGCAACTTCTGGTATCATCAGATGTTTAAATACCTCTAAAAATATCACCCAGACACCCATTTCCAAAAGTGCCTTGGGACCCGGACATGCAGCTAAACTGGCATTTCCACTGGAAAACGTGACATTCCCTGTGTTTATCCCTCCTCCAGGACCTGTGTGGATCTGGGAGGACTCAAGGAGATGGACTGGGGGGGTAGATAAGGCTAAGAAAAATCATGGAATCATAGGATTGTTAAAACTGGAAAAGACCTTCAAGATCATCAAGTTCTACTTTTGAAAAAGCAAATATATATAATATCAAAACCTCACTGTAAGAGCAAAAGAATGGGGGTTTGGGCACTGGACAGAGGGTTTTATAGGCAATAAATCAAAAAATAGACAAGAAATCAATATACAAACAATAAAAATGGGGGCTGAGGCACTGTCCCCCACTAGCCCAGTCAAGACCTGCCTCCCTCAGCATTGTCAAAACTCTGGTTACACTTTACTGGGGGATTTTGATTGGGATTTTTTTCTCCTTCTGTGGGTGAGATGACACGATCTGAAAGTTCTCCTGTTCCCAGGGGAGGAGAGTTCCCGAGTCAGCAAATGGCAGAGCCCCGAGCGACCATGGAGAGATAACACAGAGCGTTGAGTCACAGCCACAACTCCAGCCAAGCTTAGGAAATAGAACTGGGATTTGAGTATTGATATCACCTCCTGGTTCAAACATGATGGGCAGAGGTTGAATTGCTTGGGTGGGAAAGGAGTGGAAAGATCATCCCATCCCACCCCTGACACGGGCAGGGACACCTTCCACTGGACCATATCACTCCAAGCCCTATCCAACTTGGACTTGGGCATTTCCAGGGATGGGGCAGCTACAGCTCATCTGGGAAATCCATTCCAGGGCCTCCCCACCTTCACAGGGAGGAATTCTTTCCTGATATCCCATCTAATCATTCCCTCTTCCAGCTGGAGTCATCACCCCTTATCCCATCATTTCACACCCTTTCCAAGTCCCTCTATAGCTCTCCTGGAGTCCCCAGTGAAGGAAAATGACCTTCAGAGGTCACTTCCCACCCAAACTGTTCCATGATGCTTTGAAAATAAACAGGCCTTGAATAACTGAGTGGAAACCATGAAATCACAGAATCATGGAATGGTTTGGGCTGGAAAGAACCTTAAAGTTCATCTTGCTCCATCCCTTGCTATGGGCAGGGACAAACCCTGATGAATCCAATCCTATTTTCAGACCATAGAAAACATTTTCTCTCCTCCAACCAGAGGCAGGAATTATATCACCCCTGTGTCCAGCCTGGGAGAATTTTTCCCTAATTGCTGGTGCAGGAACAAAAGGGGAGGGATTTGTAAGTATGTTTGTTTTAGCGATGTCCTTTGTGCTCCTGGATAAGCCCTTTGCCTCTCCTCAGGCAGGAGTCACTGCTGGAAGCGAGTTTGGATTGGGGTGACTCCGAAGGATTGGGGTGACTCCACGGGAAGTCCCATGCCTTTTCATTCAACACCACTTCAAGTCACTTTTACAACTTCCCGAATGTTTAACCATCTCTCAAACCATGTCCCCACCCATCAGTGACAAGCCCATGCTGGCAGCATTGTGACATTCCATTGTGACATTCCACCTGTCACTACTGGTATTGGATGTCTTCAGCCAGAATAGAACATGGGAGAAATGGGATGAGTCACCCCAAGCACAGTCTGTGGTTGGCCAAGGATGTGATTCAAGGTCTCCTGAAAAGATAAAACCACAGCAAGAGTTCGGGGATCAAAACTGATCCAAATACTTGGCTTTTGGGGAACGGTGGGGTTTTCCCCATCATTTCAGTTAACTTTTGGAGTTTTGCCTTAAGAGCAATCCACGGATCCCTGGTGGGATCAGTAGGAAAAGTTGCAGGGCTGGCTCCAAACTCATGGATACCATGGAATTAGCTCCAAATTATTTGGAGGGGTGATGACCACTCTTCCTTCTCCCATACCAACCATGGCAGGATGCTCCTAAAGCACTGGGAGTTGTGCAAAGAGTGTCCCTGGGAGCTCCAGCTGTGGCACTGCAGTCCTGGGGCCACCTCGGAAAACAGGGTGGGCAGTTGTTTGGTCAGGCACAGTGGCCAGGGAGAGGTGGGATAGATGTGGAACATCCCAAACTGGCTAACTCCAGCATGGAAAGGGCTTAGGAAGAGAAGGAGGAAGGGAAGAGTCTCCTAAAATCCACAGTCTGAAAGTCTGCTCAGATCTGGTGGGGACAGTGGTGGGACAACAATCTCTGCCATGTCCGGAGATCCTGCAGGACAGAGAGGAGGATCCAGGGGCTGTCTCTTTCTGCCAGGAGTGGGCTCATTCCTACGGCTGTCACCAAAGACACCCTGAGCTGTGTCACTGTCACAGCACCCAACATCCCTCCAACCTCCCTAGTGAGACCCTCCTCATTCCTGCAAAACTCACAAACTCCCCACATTTTTGGAGACAGAGAGGGGTGAGAGAAGACCTGGTTGCACCCTCACTTGAGTTCCTTTAAATGCAGACTTCAAAGGGCAGGAGAAAGTCAGGAAATGTTTTCAGATCTCATCAGAAGACGAGACTTGTTACAACACGAAACTCTTTGGTCAGGGAAAAAACCACACCAGGTTTCTGCCTCTTGTATTTATTGGGGGATGGCACATGCCAAGGAGAAAGACTTAAGCATACACACACGATTGTTCCCATGGTCCCAAGGAAAAGGTGAACCCTGAGTAAAAATAAACATTTTACTACAACAGCCTGAGTGAAACTTGGGGGGAAAAAAAGAAAACTAAAAGTCAGTTGGGTGAGAAACATCTTCAGCTGGGCCAAGGCACCAGGAGGAAATTCCTGTTTTAGAGCTCGAGGTGCGGCTGATGAGTGGCACTGATTAAAGTTGCACCACAGCTGGATCCAGCACAAGAGCTTGAGAGGAGCCGAAGCTTCCCTCCACACTCGGAGCTGCACTTGGATCCATCCCTGTTCCTGCCTGTGGTCAGGTACACTCTTGCTTTGAGAGTGCTGCTCCACAGGCTCATCCCAGCCCTGTTTGGGGTTCCCCATGAATGGGCAGGTCCTGCTCCCGAAGGAGACCTGGGCACATTGATGTCCAGCAGCTGGAGAGGAACACAAGGGATTGAGCTGTTCTCAGCTGGTGTTGGGAATCTCAGTCTTTAGCAGGTGGATTTGGCCATATTTGTCTCCTACCCACAGTTTGATTGGTGGTTTAAGGTGCCACCAGTGCCCATCACTCAGTGGTCACTGGGGGATCATCGTGCAATGTGCTTCATTTCTCCTCTGGGTACCAGGGCTGGGGGGTTGATCCTTTTCCTATGCCCTCCGGCCAGTGGGGCCACTGTTCTTCAGGATGGTGCCAGATCCCCCCACCACCACTGAGTTAGATCCCCCACCCAGGGAGCCAAATCCACCCCCAGCACCAAATCCACCCCCTCCCAGGCTGAAGCATAAACCAGCACTGCCTGTGTTGCAGCTGCCTTTCCCACTTCCAAAGCCAATTCCTCCTCCTCCAAGGCACAATCCGCTGCCGTATCCACCTCCCACAGAGCTGCTGCCGCCCACCATAGCTGCAGAGAGGAACAAAAGGCACCAGGTTACCTCTGAGGCCACTAAGAAGTTTGAGGGCACCAATCCCAGCCCACCACGTTCCCATGGGAACAGTACTTACAGATGCTGACAGAGCTCTGGCACTCTCCAGACATCCTGCAAGGAAAAGAGATGGAGTGTCAGATCCAACCAGAACATCTGGAGTGGTCCAGCTCCATGAAGTCAGGATTGGTCCACTGGCACAACCACAGGAGCATGGTCCACGACTCATGACAGCACCATTAATGTTTTATGATGGTGGCACACATTTTTCCCATTGACTGATCAGGATACATGGGAATTCTTGCTGTATCCCACCCACCTGCACTCCTCGCCCTCCAACAGCTTCCTGTAGGTTGCAATCTCCACATCCAGGGCTAGTTTGACGTTCATGAGCTCCTGATATTCCCTGAGCTGTCGGGCCATCTCAGCCTTGGCTTTTTGCAGGGCTGTCTCCAGCTCAGCCAGTTTGTCTCTGGCATCCTTGAGAGCCACCTCCCCACGCTGCTCCGCGTCCGCAATTGATGTCTGAACAGTCTCACACTGGAGGGCAAGACATAGGTGGGATGAATGGGGTAAGGGCAGCCCATGAGAGATTAAACCATGATCCCAGATTAGAGAAACATGTAATGGTTTGGGCTGGACAGGATGTTAAAGATGATCTGGAGCATGACCAGGGACACCTTCCACCAGGTTCCTCCAAGTCACATCCTACCTGGCCTTGGACACTTCCATGGACGGAGCATCCATAACTTCTCTGGGCAGCATGTGCCAGAGCCACTCAGGCTCAGCTATTCCCAGGTCCCTCCCAACAATTCCCACCACTCTTATTTCCCTTCAGAGAAGTTCTAAAGGGCATAACCAAGAGGTCCTCCCCATTACTCAAAAAACATAACCCCCACCTGCTTCTTCACACTCTCAATCTCAGCTCGGATCCTCTGGATTATGCGGTTGAGCTCTGAGATCTCGATCTTGGTATCCTTGAGGCTGTCCCCATGTTTGCCTGCAGTTGCCTGCAGCTCCTCATACTGGTGGGATGAAGCAGAAAGAGCAGATTGAGTCCACTGTGACCTCACAGCTGCTCCCACATCACCGCAGGGAAGCCAAGAAGAGCAAGGACCACTCTGGATGGACCAGCACCAGCAACACTCCAGATCTTGCCATGGTCTGAGCTCTCCCACCCCCTTAGACTCTGGACAACCCCAGCAGTGTGTGCCTTCCTCACCTTGCACCGGTACCAGGACTCGGCCTCGGTGCGGCTCCGGTTGGCGATCTCCTCATACTGCACCTTGACCTCAGCGATGATGCTGTCCAGGTCCAGGTTCCGGTTGTTGTCCATGGACAGCACCACTGAGGTGTCAGACACAGTCTTCTGCACCTGGCACAGCTCCTATAGGTGACATCCAACCCAGATTTAGCCCTTCCAGATCTTTCGTATGGCACCTCCCCCATCCCAGTGTCCCCAGAGTACTCACTGCTTCGTAAAGACACTTGAGGAAGTTTATCTCATCTGACAGAGAATCCAGTTTTCCCTGGAGCTCCACCTTGGTCATGTAGACTCCATCCACGTCCTGTAGCAGAGATGGGATGAGAAAAACTGCCTGGCACACACCAGTTAATCTAAAGTTTCATGGAATCATGGAATAGTCTGGGGTGGAAAGGGTCTTAAATGCAATTCCATCCCCTTCCATGGGCAGGGACACCTCCCACTATCCCAGGCTGCTCCAAGCCCCATCCAGCCTGGCCTTGGACACTTCCAGGGATGGGGCAGCCACAGCTCCTCTGGGAAATCCATTCCAGGGCCTCCCCACCCTCACAGGGAGGAATTTCTTCCCAATATCCCATCCAGCCCTGCCCTCTGGCAGTAGAAAGTGATTCCCCTTATCCTGTCACTTCAGGCCATTGTCCAAAGTGCCTCTCCAGCTCTCCTGGAGTCCCTTTAGGTAAAAAAAAAAGGACTTGACCTTCTTCAGGAGCACAAATTCATTCTCAGCTGCTGTCCTTTTGTTTATTTCCTCCTCGTACCTGTGGATGGGAAGGAGGGAGATGGAATCTGGCTGCTTGTCTTGGCTCCAGTTCAGACTAATGAACATTGCTGGCCTCAGACTCATAAACTCAGCAAAAATAGATCTGCCATGAGGGAGATTTATGGACAGGCAATTGCACCTCATCTTTCAGGACAAGCCCTGGCTCCTGCATCTCCAGCGTCTGGATGAGGAAAGCCTGGAAAGAGGAATTCTGGCTCTAAGTGAGTTCTGGTGCTTGCAGCCACTCCACGTTCCTTCTATGAGATCCAAGAACCTTCAGCTCCTCACAGGTATCATGTAATCTCCTGATTTGGAAGGGACTTACAGGGATCATCGAGTTCAGCTCCTGGCCCTGGTCCAAATGGACTCAAAGTTTTCAGATGCTCATCTCCAAATATGAAGTCAATTTTTACCCAACAACCTCTGGTTGATCCCAGGTTTTGTGGATTCCAATGATTCCTGGATTTCCTTGCCCACTGTCTTTTTTTAATTCTTCAAGTGAATTAATTTCTCCAGTCTTTGCTCTACCTTTTCCAACTGGACACATTTTATGTTTATATTTATAGACAAAAATAAATTATATATTATAATAAGTAACAGCAGGAAAAGAATATTTATTTTTCCTTTCTTTTTTTACTTCATGTCAACCCTCCACAGCAATCCTCAAATCCTGAATGATATTATGTGAAGGAATCATGAAGAAACCCATAAGGAAATTAGAGTTTGGTTTAGCAACTGATTAATTCATTAAACCATAATGTCACTGATTCTTAAGGAATTCCTTCTTGAGGAAGACAAAGAGAGGAGGATCCTCCTTCAGGAAGGAGAACAATTCAAGCAATATATTGAGAAAATCTGAGAAAAGTTGAGAAATACCTTGAAAAAGCTTGAAACCACTTTTCATCCAGACTTTCCCCAAAGCATTTTACATTTTCTAACCATCAGGGAAAAAATCAATATTGACAATTATTATCAATATTTCATTTTTTTGGCTGTTTGAAGTGAGTTTTTTCTCTCTGTTTATCCACCACTAGACATCCCAAACAACCTACTTTGTCTTGAAGTCCTCCACCATGTCCTGGAAGCTCTTCAGCTCCATCTCCAGCTGGTGCTTCTCACTGGAGAGACAATCCAACTGCTTCCTCAGCCCACTGATGTAAGTCTCAAAGAAGGGGTCCAGGTTCCTGCCCCCTGTTCCTGTACCGCCCTGTTCCTGCAGCAGCTTCCACTTGGTCTCCAGGACTCGGTTCTGCTGCTCCAAGAACCGGACCTAAACAGGTGGGGAATGAGTCAGGTTCTTCCTTCAAAACCCCATTTTTTATTGATTTTTCTCCCCATGTGTTTTCCATATTTTATTCTCATTTAATGTCTGATAACTCCCCAGTCCTACAGGACAGGTAGGACCACAGTGGATGGGGTGAGTGGGCAAAAGAGGGTCACATCCCCTCCCCAATTTTGGAGCCTCTAAATGGAAGAAATACAATGAACTTCTTGAGTTTGGCGTCTTCTTGTTCAAAATAGCCAAAAAAGTACCAACATCTTCAAAATAGACCAAAACATTCAAAAAGTACGATTTCCTTAAAAATAGCCTAAATCACTACATATCCCATCTTCTTCTTAAAAATAGCCCAAAACCCCTCAAATCTTAACATCTTAAAAACATTCCCCAAAAAAATCCAACCTTCTCCTTTAAAATAACCCAAGTCAACCAAAATCACATCTTCTCCTTAAAGGCAGCCTAAAGCACCCAAACTCTTATTAAAAATAGCCCCAAACACCCCAAAAATTTCACCTTCTCCTTCAAAGCAGCCCAATGTTCCCCTTAAAATAGTCCATTTTCCCCCTAAAACCAGCCCCAAACACCTTCAGTTTATGGGGATTTGGGCAACTCCCAGCTCTGGGTGCCACTGGATGAGCATCTCACAGTCATTCCCACCCTCCAGAGCCAATCCCAGAGTGAAGCCCCTCCAAACCTTGTCGATGAAGGACGCGAACTTGTCATTGAGTTTCTTGATCTCCTCTCGTTCCTGTGTCCGAACCTTCTGGATCTCAGGGTCAATCTCCAGGTTGAGGGGGGCCAGCAGGCTCTGGTTGATGGTCACCTCCCTGATACCACCCGGGGGGCACAGAGGGAAGCCCTGGCCCCCCATCCCACCATCAGATCCTCCACCAAAGCCACCAAAGCCACTGCTGAGGCCGCCACCAAAGCACCCTGCACCATAGCCACCCCCAACTCCTGCTCCTGCCCCAAAGCCAAAGCCTCCTTGGCCACCAAAGCCTCTGCAGGTGCCACCAGCCCCACCGAATCCTCCCAGGGAGGTGCTTTTACTGCCCCCCAGAGAATAGAGGCTCCTGGTGCTGAATCCACCGGCACCCCCAGATCCCCGGCATCCCCCGCGGGGCATGGAGCTGAATGTGACCTTGTTCTTGCCCCCGAAACACACAGAGCTGGAGCTGAACCCCCTGCCAAGAGCACAGGACTGCCGAGACATGGTGAAGGGTCCCCAAAATCCTGAGCAAAGAGCTGAGGCTGGAGCTTGGGAGGCGAGAGGAGCCAAGTCCTGTGGGAGCAGCTGCTGGGTCCCCCCTTTTTATGGGCACAGGGAGTTGGTCGGTGCCAGGGGGGAGTGGAGATGTCATTTTTTGGGGGTTGTTTCATTCTCTTCATTGTTTTCAGATTTGAAAGGACGCCTTCCTCACTTTACCACAACCATGACCTGCCTGCAAACACTCCCCAAAGAGCAAATAAAAACAAAAGTATTGTTGGTGTTGGAGCCAAACTCCAACTCAAATTCCCTGGGTCGCAGGCTGTCGCTCATCACAAAGCCCTGTGAACTCTCTGATGCATCACACCCTTGAGGGAAACCCTTGTTGTAGCTAAATCTGTCATTTTCAGCCTGACACCAGGGGCTGGGTTCACTGAATTCCAACAAAAACCCAGGCTTCCAGGCACACCCTCAGATGCACTCAGTTTCAACCTCCTGCTCCAAGGAGCGTGACGTGGGTTGTCCAAACTATTTCACAACTGAGAGCATTAGTGTTTGGCAGGGCTCTAAAACTACTTTTGTGTCAATAAAGACAATTTTAAAACCTTCTTAAGCCTTCTGAAAGGGTTTTGAAATAATTCTGGATCCCTCTGAGTGACGTGTTGGGCTGGGCAGGACACATTGGGATTTGAAGAGACTGAAATATCCTAATGTATCTGTGTTGGGCCACACCCCAGCAGGGTCAAGACTGTTCCCTGCCCAACAACTTTGAGAGGTGATCACATCCCTCCTCTGAGGAACCTTCCAGGGATTTGGGGATGTTTCCTGAGGATCCCTGTGGGTCTCCTGTCCCTCCACAGCATGTGGTACTCAGCAAAGCCGCTCCCAGCCTACCCCATTGTTAAAGTAACACAATTTAATTGCTTAATTGCTTTAAATTTTTATTTAAATGTGTTGTTGAGCTGCCTCCATTGAGGATCCCGGCCCCAAAACTTCCCCCAACCAATAAAATCCAAACAACCAAACAACCCCCACTGCCAATAAAATCCAGCTCT
The DNA here is from genome assembly GCF_030490865.1 of Poecile atricapillus. NCBI lineage: Eukaryota > Metazoa > Chordata > Aves > Passeriformes > Paridae > Poecile > Poecile atricapillus. The sequence goes on along the minus strand of NC_081283.1, from coordinate 857,467 downwards.
GGATTATCCTGTTCACTGGGAGAGGTTTGTGGAACCAGTTTCAGCTCCAAGACTGTTCATCCCCCGCTTTTTTTTTTCACAGAAAATATGCAAATCTAGGTCTGGGTGCATGTCCCAGTGTTTCCTCCTGAATCGCATCAGAGATCCTGAAGCTCCAGGATTTTCAGCCCCAGCAGATTTGCAGAGCAGGGAACATGGAAGTTGATGTTCCCCTTGGACAATGTGTATCCTGCACACCCAATCCCACCTGGAAACCCTCTCCCACTCTCCAGGGTTCCCCAGTTTTCCAGCTGGAGAAGAGAAGCAGTTTGAACGAGGGAAGGAGGTGGCGGCTGCACCTCCTGACCTTACGCAACCGGCAGAACTGCCCCAAAACTGAATGAACCTGTTGGAGCCCGGGTGGAGAGCATTCCTGCCAGGAATTCCCAGGGTGGCTCCAGCACCAGCTACTGGACCAGCTGCTGGCCTGTGGCCAGCCCAGCACTTGCCCAAGCAGCTGCTGGGCCAGCAAAGCCATGCCCCGCCCTGCCACCAAGGGGTGGAGACACCTAACTGGGACATGGGGTCGGTTCTCAAATCCTCCTGAACTCCAAGGTAGAGCATCTCGATGCTCCAGTGCTGGCTGGGATAGAAATGCATCAGGAGCAAAACTGAGGGCCCAAGGTTGGCCACTGTCACCCAACCATTGTTGGCCAACATCATTGACCCAGTGCTGGCCACCATCACCCACGCACTGTTGGCAACCCACCTAACACACTGTCACCTGTGTCACCCGTGTCACCTGTCCACTCTACCATGGAGGGCCATCCCTCCCTCAGTGTTAGCCACCATCACCTACCCAATGTTGGGCACCAACCTCTGCTCAGTCTTGGCCACTGTCACCCACCCAACACTGGCTACCATCACCCACCCAAACTAGACTGTCATCAGCCATCCAGCACCCCAACATCCCAGCTTCCTGGTGTATCCCATGGGAGCAGGGACCAACAGCATGGCTACCCAGCAGTCCCAACCAGGGAAATGTGCAGCAGAACCACAGTCCAAATACAGCTGTTTTCACCCCAGAACTGCGCTGGGACTGGGTTCAACTGGGAAAACCTCAGATCCGGAAACTCCTGGCTGCTCTGTTAACAGGCACCAACCCAGGAAATCGCAGGGCTGGGAGCAGGAATGGTGACGGCTGGAACAACAAGGTGGGTCCCTGGGAGATCAAAGCAAGTGTTGCAGTAGACGGGCGGCACCCTGGGACTGCCGAGAGACCTGGGCACCCTGGGATCCATGGTGGGAGCGGAGCTGGCAGCATGGTGCTCATGGCACCCCCAATCCCAGGATTTACAAGCCCCAGGAGTGGGTTGACTCCCATTACTGTTGTGATGTCATTGGGGTCACCTCTCCTGCTGTCCCACTGCCCAGGGATGGGACCCTGCATCATGGCCAGCCATAGGGAAAGTTCATCCCAGACCCAGTGCTGGGAAACAGATTCCAGGGAATGAGGATTACGGAGCATCAGGGAGGTAGCCCCAGGAAGGAGCACCCACTTGGACTTGACAGCCCTCACAGGATCCCTGTGAGGGGGTGAGAGCCCTTCTGGGGGTTATCGGGCCAGGGTGGGCCCCAGGCAGGGGTAGGGCTGACCCTGGGGGTCCCATGGGAATCCGTGTGAATATCCCACGGGAATAACAACTCATTGGACACCCAGGTCCCCCTGTTTCTTCCCACATGGGAGGCAAACAAGGACACCAAAATGGGATGAATTAAGTGATAAAAGGGTCAGGGTGGGTGCTTAAGGTGGGGGTGATCCCATGTTTTTGAGGGAAACCATTGGGATTGGGGCAGTTGGACCCAGTAAGCCCCTCAGGTGCAGTACCACCCCCTCCCCAAATTCCTGAGGGTGGGAAACAAGGGGGCTGCACCCCAGGGTATCTCTGTATCCATCCTTCCCCCACCTTCCATCACTCCCTCCCCAATCCCTTGGTATCCCAAATCCAAAACACCTTCTAAAGGGCTGGAATGTGCCCCAAAGCCCAAACAGGCTACCAAAAATGAGACCACACCCCAAGCCATCCCACCCTCCCCAGTCCCCCCCCTCCTGGGGGTTCCCCAACTCCCAGGATCACTCCACATCTCACCCCACTTAAGAAGGCAACACTGACTCAAAATATGCTGGGTCTGGGGGTGCAGAGTCTCAGAGGGCTGTGGGGGACGTCAGGAAGCAGAGGGAGGTTTGGGGTGCCGGGAGGGGAGGAGTGCAGGGGTGTGCGTGTGAAAGTACCAAGAGTTTGGGTGGCTCCTCCCGACGCTAATTACAGGATTTAATTACCCCGACAGGCCCCGGCTTGTCACTGCACCCCAAAACCCCATCCAGGTGGCAGCCAAGGGACCAGCCCCCAGTATGGGGCAGGGACACCCCACTATGGGGCAGAGACTTCCTCATAAACACCCTGGACACATCTATGTGCAGAGATGCCCGCCTGAGCACCTGGATTTTGAGAGTCCCTCCATGGGGAGGTGGGTTTTAGGGGGAAGGAGCCCATTCAGGAAGTGGATTTGTGGGGGGCTGAGCTTGGGGGAGTCCCACAACGACAGAAATGGGGGTTGAGGACTCCCTGATCCAGGAAAATTTGGGGGTCAGGAAGTGTCTGTCTGAGCCCACAGATTTTGGGGATCCTCTCCATGGGGAGGTGGGGTTTGAGGTGAAGAAGCCCATTTGGGAGGTGGATTTGCGGGGTCTGAGCTCGGACCGACCCTCAGTGGTGGAAATGGGGGTTCAGGTTCCCTAGCAGGAAAATTTGGGGGGGGGCACAAACCCCCAAGCCCCCTGGGCTTGACCTCATCCTCAGACACAGGGGGACCCCCATAGGGCAGGGTCCCCCCCTTTCCTCCATCACCCTTCATGAGGTCCCAGCACCCCCCACAATGGTTCAGTACCCCCAAACCCCTCACCCCACTCCCCCTATCCCAAGAGGAACCCAGGTGACCCCAAAAGGAGCAGGGATCCCCCAATCCTGTGAAAACTCAAATGCCCTGAGCTCGACCCCACACCCAGAGGACTCCCATTTCCCCCAGTACCTCGCCTGGGCTCAACACCCCAAACCCTTCACTCTGCCCCCAAAAGGGACCCAAAGGGACCCCAGTGTCTGGGTCGCCCCTCCCGGCTGCCTCTCAACGCCCCAAAAGGCTCAGGGACCCTCCCAAACCTGGAGGCCCTCAAAGTGGGGCCCACTGAGCAGGTGAGTCATGGCCCCACCCGTGGGTGAGCTGGGTCAGGTCTCAGCCTGTCTCCCCCGCCCGCCGTGGGGGGGGCTCGACGTCCCGGTCATGAAACCGCAGGGTGGGTTCGGGGTCAAATCCTGCAAGACGTCCCCGTGCCTCAGTTTCCCTCCTTGGACACCACCAGCACCCGCAGCTCCAGTGCTGGGAGGTTTGGGTGATGGGGGAATTAAACTCCCTCCTCAGGACCCTTTGGGGGCCCCGACACCCCTATCTACTTCTAGACCCTCGCAGATACCTCCAGACCCCGCACAGAGCCCCAGCTCCCCCCCAGACACCTCAGCACGCCCACAGCACAGCAGACCCCAATACTCAAACCCCTCCAGACAACCCCAAACCCACCTCCTGCCCCCCCCCAGGAACCTCCAGATCCACCCCCAGATTCTCCCAGACTCCCCGACAACCCAGACTCCCCCAGACCCACTCCCGACCCCCCCATAATCCATCAGACCTCTTCACGCCCCCAGATCCACCCCCTCATGCCACTCCCCCCGCCCCCCAACCCGCAGATTCTCAGTAGAGCCGGGCCCGGGCGGGGACTCCCCATTCTCGATCCCCATTCCCGATCCCCATTCCCGATCCCCAGATCCCCATTCCCGACTCCTCATTCCCGACTCCTCATTCCCGATCCCCATTCCCGACTCCCCATTCCCGATCCCCAGATCCCCATTCCCGACTCCTCATTCCCGACTCCTCATTCCCGATCCCCATTCCCGACTCCCCATTCCCGATCCCCATTCCCGATCCCCAGATCCCCATTCCCGATCCCCAGATCCCCATTCCCGATCCCCATTCCCGATCCCCATTCCCGATCCCCATTCCCGACTCCCCATTCCCGATCCCCATTCCCGATCCCCAGATCCCCATTCCCGATCCCCAGATCCCCATTCCCGATCCCCATTCCCGATCCTCATTCCCGATCCCCATTCCCCAGTCCCCCCCTCGGCAGTCCGGAGGGGGAGGCCATATCCCGCCTCCTGCCGCGGCTCCATTCCCGCTCCTCTGCCGCCCTCCAGCGCCCGCGAACCCCAAAATCACCGGGGCGGGAGGGGCAGGGGGGCGCTAAGGGCTGCTGGAGAAAGCTGGGGTCCCCAAACTCCTCAAACCCCTCCCCCTGCAAAGAACCCTGTGAGCCCCCAAACCAGCCCCCTGCCCCCCAAAAATCAGGGAGAGCCCCTCAGGGAGACGCCCCCCAAACCGGACACAGAATCAGGAGGAAGTTGAAATGGGGGGGGGGGGGCAGAAAAGGGGGTGCAGGGAGGTGACCTAAATTTAACCTTCCCGGGGCGGGCACCGCTGATCCCACCCCCTTTTTTTTAACGGGGGCTGTGTTACCCCCTCGCCCCCGAGATCCAGCACCCCCCTTTCACCCCAAAGGCCCCACAAAAGCTCAGGTCCCCCTTCCCCCCCGAATCTCAGGGGCTCCCGAGGGGCCCAGAATTTGGGGGTGCTCACGCTGGGTCTGAGGGAGCCCTTCCCGGTTTTGGGACCCCTCTCCACTCCCCCCGCACATCTTGGAAGGGTCCCCAAACTCCTTGGCTGCGAACTGGGGAGACCTGAGGGCTCCATATACTGTGGGACTGCAGGCCTTCCTCAACTCCTTAATTAATGAGTGGATTAATTAATTAATCGTCTGCCGGCAGTAATTAGGGGTCACCCCCTTCCCACCCGCAGATGGAACTGGGGGGGGACACCCCAAAATCTGCAACACCCCCAGACCCTTTGGAGACTCCCAGCCCGCCCAACCCTTGGAGAGATCCCCAAATCTGCACTCAGCCCTTCCCAGCCCCAAACCCTCCCTCCCGCCTTGCTCGGGCCTCGTTGGGTTAATGATTAACGGGGGACAAAGTCCGCGGTCAGCGCTGATTTGGGGGGGGTTCGCCCTTCCCCTCCACCCCGTGGAGACCCTCCAGGACGGCTCTGAGCCCCCCAAAACGGCTCTGAGCCCTGCCATGCCCCATTCCCCCAAATCTCTACCACCACTAACCCAAACACCCCAGGGCATGACCCCGAAACCCCCAAACCAGCTGAGTGGGGGGGAAAGGACCCCCAAACCAGGCTGCTGCCACCCCTCCCTGCCGCTACAAAGTGGGGGGGCCCTAGAGGGTACCCAGGGGTTTTGGGGTGCAGTAGCCCCCCTGGAGGGACACGGGCACCCCAAAGCAGACCCTGATACCCCTGGATGAGAGACCAGGAAAAAACCCAGGCACCCCAGAATAGATTCTGGCATCCCAAAAGGGGTCCTGGCACCCCAGAACAGACCCTAGCATTTCAAAATAGACCCAGTCACCCCAAAATGGACTCTCACACCCCAGGATGGGTGGTTGTACCCCCAAACAGATCCTCCTATCCCCAAGCAGACCCAAGTACCCTGGAATTAGTTCTGGCACCCCAGAGAGGTCCCAGGAACCCCAAAACAGACCCAGGCATCCTGAGATGGGCCCTGGCACCCCCTGAGGGAACTGGCCACCCCCAAAAAGACCATGGCGCTTCAAGATGGATCCTGGAACCCCAGAAAGGACCTTGACACCCCAAAACGGGTCCTGTCATCCTGGGATGGGTCCTGGTATGCCAAAACGGTCCCAGGCAGCCCGTGATGAGAACAGACACCGTGAAAGTGGTCTGAACATCCAAAAATGGACCCAGGAACCCCAAAACAGGGATTGGTATCCCAAAACAAGTCCTGGCACCCCTGGAAGGGTTGTGACACCCCAGGAAGGACCCTTTTATCCCCAAACATATATTGACAGCCCATGATGGCTCCTGGTACCCCAAAACACAGCTGGACATCCAAAAACAGACTTGGGCACATCAGCATGGTCGCAAGCACCCCAGGAGGGGCCCTGGTGCCCCAGGATGAGTCCTGGTACCCCAAAACAAACCCAGGCACCCTTAGATGGGTTCTGGCACCCTGACACAGACCCAGGCACCCCAAGATGAGTCCTGGCACCTGGGAGGGATCCAGGGAACACAAAACAGGTATTGGCACTCTGGGGTGGGTCCTGGCACCCCAAGGAGGGATCTGGCCACCTCAAGATTCCTGGCACTCTAAAACAGATTCTAGATCCCCAAACAGACTCAGACACTCCAAAACTGCTCTGGGAACACCAAGATTGGTCTCAGTCCCCCAAGACAGACTCAGGAACCCCAGAACAGCCCCAGGCACCCTGAGAGGGATTCCACCCCACACACCAAGCACCCCAAGATTGTCCTGGCACCCCAAAACACCCGAGGCAGCCTGGGATGAGATCAAACATCCCAAACCAGGGCACACACCCCTCCCCCCCAATTATCAACACTCCCAAATTTCCAAGGTTTTATTCCAGCAGCGAGCAGAACCCCCAGGGGAGGCCCTGACCCCCCAGTTCCCACCGTACAGTCTGAGAGGTGACAATGGGGGGGGGGGGGTTTGGAGCCCTCCAGGGGACACTGGGGGGCACTGGCTCAGGTTCTCAGTGGAGGGTGTGTGGTGTCCTGTCTGGAACTGGGGACCCCCAGGGACGGGGCCAGGAAGGAGTGGGGACACACCAGGCTGGGGGGGGATTCAGCTGGTCAGATGATGGGAATGGGGGGATCCCTCAGGAAAGGAATGGGCTCAGCTAGCTTGGACAAGGGGGTCCCTCCCCAAGACCCCCCCAGGACATGGACAGGACCCCCCAGGAAAGGGGGCTCAGGTGGCCTGGACTTGGGGGGACCCCCCGGGCAGGAAAGAGGGGACTTGGGGGGGGGGGGGCTCAGAAGGTCAGGACATGGGGGACCCTTCCCGTCACTCCAGGTAAGGGGGTTCAGCTTGGCAGGACATGAAGGGACACCCTGAGAAGGGGAGGCCCAGGGGTGCTTAGCTGGGCTGGACATGAGGGACCATCCAGGACACAGAGAGACCCCCAGGAAAGGGGGAAGGCTCAGCTGGCCTGGACTTGGGGGGATGCCCTCAGAAGGAAAAGGGGGTCCAGGGGAGCTCAGCAGGTCAGGTCATGGATCCCCCCAGAAAGGGGGGTGCTCATCTTTCCAGGACATGGGGGGACATGCCAGGATGGAAAGGGGAGGCACAGCTGGGCTGGACATGGGGACCTCCTCTCAGGAAAGGGGGTTTGCCTGGTTGGGACTTAGTGGGAACACCCTGGGAGGACAGGAAACATGGAGGATCCCCCTGGGAAAGACGGGGTTTGGTTTGTGGGGACATGGAGGACACCCCAGAAAGTGGGGCCCTGGGGGGGCCTCAGCAGGTCAGGATTTAGGGTCTGCTCAGGAGAGGGAGGGGCTCAGCTCAGCTGGCCAAGCCAAGAAATGGAGGTCCCCGAGGAGAGGGGGTTCAGCTTTCCAGGATGTCGGAGGACTCAGACACAAGTTTCCCATCACGGGTCTCGATCTTCTTGATGACAATGGCACGGGATTTGGGGGGGGGCATGGCCTCGGGGGGTGGGGGGGGCACTGAGTACCCCGAGCTGACCACAGCCCCCCCAAACGCCCCCCCAAATTCCCCCCCGAAACCTCCCCCAAATCCACCTGTGGGGAAGAGGGATTAGCTGTGAGGGGGGGCACATGGGGGGGCACCCAAAAGTGGGGGGTTGTGGGGACCCCCCAAACTCACCCAGGTACCCTGAAGTCTTAGTGTGGATGCTCAGGTTCTGCACAGCAGCCTCAAGCCTGGGGGGTATTTGGGGGAGTCCCCCAAACAGGATCAGTGATGGAGGGGGGGATAGAGGACATGGCCCTGGGGGGGAAATCGGGGGGGGGGGGTTTGTCCCCCAAAACTTTCCCGTAAACAGGAGCAGTGACAGGGAGGTATCTAAGGGACATGGCCAAAGTGAGGGGGGTTGGAGTGTTTTTGTGGGGACAGGAATAAGGGACATGGTCAAGTGGGGGAATTTGGGATGTTCATGGGATATGACATGGGACATGGAATGTCCATGGGATATGGGATACCCACAGGATATGGAATGTGGGATATGGGATGTCCGTGGGATATGGGGTACAGAACGTGAGATGCCCATGGAATATGGGATACTTGCAGAATATGGGACATGGAATATGGGAAGTTCATGGTATCCAGGGTGCCCATGGGATATGAGATGGAACATGGGACACCAGATGTGAGATATGGATGCCCAAAGGTAATGGGATGTGGGATGCCCATGGGATGAGGGATCCAGGATTTGGGATCAGGGCTTCCTACCTGCTCTCCTCGCCCTCCAGCAGCTTCCTGTAGGTTGCAATCTCAATGTCCAGGGCCAGCTTGACATTCATGAGTTCCTGGTATTCCCGGAGCTGCCGGGCCAGGTCCTGCTTGGCCTGGGCCAGGGCCCCCTCCAGCCCCCCCAGCTTGGCCCGGGCATCCCTCAGTGCCAGCTCCCCGCGTTCCTCGGCCTCTGCCACTGCCGCCTCCAGCCCAGAGCGCTGTGGGATGGGACAGTGAGCCCAGGATCCCCCTGGACCGGTGTCTCTGTGACGCAACATCCCCAGTATCTCAATATCCCTCACCCCCTCAGTGTCCCCATGTCCTAGTATACCCAGTGTCTCAACACTGCACATCGTGTCATCCTCTGTGGTCCAGTGTCCCCGTGTACCAGTATTCCTCATTCCCCAGTATCCCTCACAGCTCACTATCCCTCACCCCCTCCTCCCCCCAGTATTCCCAGCCCACCCAAAATCCCCCCCATCTCCGAGCCCTCACTCTCTCCTCCAATTTCCTGGATGAGATCCCAAGGGATACTCAGGGATCCAGTGAGGGGGTTCCCAGGGGTGCTGGGGGATGTGTCAGGGAGGGGCAGGCAGTATGTCTTCAAATTTCCATCCAGCTTGGATCCCAAACCTGATTTTTCAGAGCCTCAATTTCTGCCTGGATCCGCTGGATCCGCCGGTTCAGCTCCTGGATCTGGCTCCGGGTCTGGCGCAGGTCGTCTCCCTGCTTCCCAGCCGCCGTCTTCAGCTCTTCATACTGGAGACACCAGAGAGGGGATGGGAATGTGGGGCATCCCCCAAAGCCACCAGCACTCCAAAATTGGGAAGAAAAAGCTGGGATGTGGCCAAACTTGGAGGGATAGTCCAGTGTGGGATGTGGTAGGTCTGATTTGATTTGGCGCTGGGATCTTGAGGGGGATGGAAATGGGGGTATCCCCCTTTTTACACCAGCGCCTCAAAAATTGTGAGGGAAGAGCTGGGATGTGGTGGAGGCAGGTGGGATGCTTTGACAGGGATGTGGTAGCTCCAGTTGGAATTTGGTGGGTCCAGCTGGGTTTGGAAGTGGTATCTTGGAAGAATGGAGATTGGGGAGGACCCCTATTTTCCCCAAAATTTGGGATGGAAGAGCTGGGATTTGCCTGTGTTAAGAATGATGTTCCATCTGGGACCTGGGATCTCAGGGGCATGGAGATGAGGTGACCCCTTTCTTCCCCAGAACACCAAAACCGAGGAGGAAAGAGCTGGGATGTGGCCATATCAGTAAAGATCCCCCAGCTGGGATGACCGTGGGTCTGGTTTGGAGTCAGGGTCTTGGTGGGATGGGGAGGGGGAGGGAGGAACCTCGCTTTTCTATCAGCACCCCAAAAATTCAGAGGAAAGAGCCAGGATGCAGTGATGCTGGGAGGGATGATCCAACTGGGATGTGGTGTCCCTCATTGGGATGTGGTGGGTCCAGCTGGGCTTGAATCTGGGATCCCAGTGGGATGAAGCCCCCCACTTTCTACCAGCATCCCAAAACAGGGGATGAAAGAACCTGGGAAGTACTGGCACTGGGATCTGCACCAGGAATGGAGATGGGAGCTCCTCCCTGCCCCGTGGCACCCAGGACTGCGATGAGCCCATGCCTGGGGGAACACTCCAGGCTGGGATGTGGCAGCTCTGGTTGGGTTTCAAGACAGAGTTTCTCCCACGCAGCAGCCACTCCCTCCAGGGCAGGGAGGAAGAGGAGGAAGAAGAGGAGGAGGAAAAATTTGGGGCAGGGAGGAGGAGGAGAAGGAAGTTTCAGGAAGCAGAAAGAAGGAAGAGGATGGGGCAGGGAGGAGGAGGAAGATGCAGCAAGGAGGAGGACAAAGGTTCAGGGAGTAGGGAGGAGTAGGACAAGAAGGAAGAAGGATTGAGGTATAAGGAGGAGGAAGACAGAGCAGGGAGGAATGAGGAGGATGAAGGCTTGGGAATAAAGAGTAGGATCAGGGAGCAAGGAAGAGGATGAAGACTTGAGAAGCAAGGAGAGGGGGGAAGGCTCAGGGCAGGGAGGAGGAGAATTAGGAAGAAGGGAGAGGATGGGACAGGGAGGAGGAGGAAGTCTCGGGGTGTGGAAAAGGAGGAGGAAGTTTTAGGGAGCAGGAAGGAGGAGGAAGTGTCAGGGAGGAGGAAAGCTCAGTAAACAGTGAGGAGGAAGGATGGGGGAGCAGGGAAGAGGATCAGGGTAGGCAGAGGGAAGAAGGATTCGACAGGCAGGAAGAGGAAGAGGAAGGATTGGGGAAAAGAGAGGAGGAAGATGAAGGTTTGGGGAGCAGGCAGAGAGGAGGAGGATTGGTGGGTGAGGAGGAAGAAGATGAAGGAAGATGAAGGGAAGCAGGGAGGGGAAGGAAGAGGAGGAGGAGGAGGAGGAGGAGGAGGAGGAGGAGGAGGAGGAGGAAGACTTGGGGGGCAGCAAGGGGTTCTCTCCTGACCTTGACCTGGTAGAGACCTTCAGCCTCAGCACGGCTGCGGCCAGCGATATCCTCGTACTGTGCCCGCACATCTGCCAGGACTCCGGCCATGTCCAGCTGGCGGCTGTTGTCCATGGACACCACCACGGCCATCTCCGACACCTGTGTCCGCAGCTCCTGCAGCTCCTGCACACGTGCAGGGATGGGTTTAGTGGGGAAGCACCCCCTGAATCCAGGTACCCCAAATCCCAGGCATCCTCAAATTCAGGGCACCCCCAAACCTCCTCATAGAGCTGCCGCAGGAAGTTTATCTCATCTGTGAGGCTCTCCAGGTGTGATTCCAGCTCCACCTTTGACATGTAGGCTTCATCCACATCCTGCAGGAACACCCCTGTCACCCCCTGTTCCCAGCACCCCCAGGGACCCCCAGCAACACCTTGGTCTCAGGGACTCCCCCCGTGTCGGGGTCCCCCCTCAGTGTTGGGGTTACCCCACCTTTTTGAGCAGGACAAACTCATTCTCCTTTTCTGTGCGGTGGTTGATCTCCTCCTCATACCTGGACAGGAGGACACAAGGACAGGGGTGACAGGGGCACATGGAGAAATGGGGATGGGAGACATGGGGACAGGGGGAATATGGGGATGGGAGTTGGAGGATGTGGGCACTTGAGGGTAGGAGACATGGGAATGGGGTGAGGACATGGGGATATGGGAACGAGGGATGGGGGGACGGGGATATGGAAACAGTAGGGATGGGGACATGGTGACAGGGGGACATGGAGACATATGGGGACATTGGGACAGGGAGGGATATGAGGATGGGTGACATGGGAACATGGGAACAGGAGGATATAGGGACACCAGGGGATGGGAGGACATGGGGAAGGGGGGACAGGGGGACAAAGGGTCAAGGCAATGGGAGGATGTGGGGACATAGAGAGGATTTGGACCAGGGATGTGGGGGCATGAAGATAGAGGGACCTGGGGGGCCATCAAGGGCCATGGGGACAGGGGTACACAGGGATGAAGGGACATGGGGGTGAGGGCACACAGGATGGGGACAAAGGGGTATGTGGGGGAACACTCAGGGACACAGACATGGCCTTGAATTCCTCCAGGAGGTGTGGCCCAGGCAGGGTCAGCAGCAGGTGCAGCCCCAGGGGAGCTACAAGTTGGTCCTGGGGGGCTGTGGAGGGGTCTGGGGAGACATGGGGATAGCCAGAGGATTTGGGGGACACTCAGGGACACTGACTTGGCCTTGAACTCCTCAACGAGCCCCTGGACGTGGCTGAGCTCTGCACGCAGCCGCTGCCGCTCCTGCCCGAGTCCCTCGAGTTGCCGCCTCAGGGTCCCCACATAGCCCTCAAGGAGCCCTCCCAGGCTGCTGCGGGGTGGGGGCTGTGCCCGCAGGAGCCCCCACTTGGTCTCCAGGAGTTTGTTCTGTTGCTCCAGGAACCGCACCTGCAGATGGAGAACAGCACCCCAAAAACAGCCAAAATCACCACAAAATCACACCTGAGGGAAAGTGGGTCAGGAGCACTCCCACACTCCAGAATCACCTTAAAATCGCCCCACACAACCCCTCCATATCAAAGTCACCCTAAAATCACCAAAAAATTACCCCCACACCCCAAAAGCAGGGGCAGGGGCACCCCCATACCTCAAAATCACCCCAAAATCACCTCCACCCCCAAATCACACCTGGGGGGAAAGGGGGAAAAGCGAGTCAGCACCCCAAAATTACCCCCAAATCAACCCCCGGGGAATGGGTTGGGCTGGAGGGGGGCATGAAGTAGAAGAGTGGAAGCAGGGGAGGAGATTTGGGGTCCTGGGGCAAGCTGGAGTCTGTGTGTCCTTGGACAGAGTCAGCAGGGGGTCAGTGTCCCCAAGAGGGGTGTCAATGTCTCCAAGGGTCTCAGAAGGTCCCCAAAGGTGCTCAGGAGGTCCTGACTGATCCAGGGGGTCCCTGAAGGGTACCGGAAGGGTTTCTCTGTGTCCCCAGGGGTCTCAGGATGTCCCCAGAGGTGCTTGGGATGTCCTAGCTGAGATTCAGGGGGCCCCAGAGAAGGTCTCAATGTCCCCCAAGGGTACAGGATATCCCCAAAAATGTTCAGAACGTCCCAAGGAGGGTCTCAATGTCCCCAGGTGTCCCAAGATGTCCCAGGTGCCCCAGTAAGCCCCAGAAACCAGTCCCCAGGGTGCTCCCACCCCTCCTCGGCGTCCCCCCCAGCCCCACCTTGTCGATGAAGGCAGCAAATTTATCATTGAGTGTCTTGATCTGCTCCTTCTCCTCCCGCCGCAGCTCCTGCAGCTCTGGATCCACGGCCACGTCCAGCGGCGCCAGGAGACTCCGGTTGATGGTGACGGCCGTGATCCCTCCGCCCGCCACCGGGACCCACGAGGGACCCCCGAGCCCCCCGAAGCCGCCACGGAGCCCCCCGTAGGGGCCGAAGGCCGGGGCTGTGCTCATCCTCAGCGCTGGAGCAGCCGTGAAGGAGCGGGACGAGAATGAACGTCCCGGAACGGCCGAGCTGCTCCGGAGCGGCTGCCGGGGGATGGAGACAGACATCGGGGCCGGAGGAGACGGGAAAGTGGGAAAAGAGGCTGGGGAGAGCTTGGAAAGTGGGAAGTGGGAAAGGAGGTCGGCTGGAGGATAAGGAATCTGGAGAAGATTGGGAGGAGGCTGGAAGCTGGGAAAGGAGATAGGAGGGAGTTTGGAAAGAGGTTGGAAAGTGAATGAAGGTCGGGGAGGTTGGAAGAGGGTTGGAGGAGGCTGAGGGGGATGAGGAGGCTGCAGGGAGGAATGGAAAAGGTTAGAAGAAGGATGAGGAGATTGGAGGAAGTTTGGAAGAGGGTTGGAGAAGGTCCTCAGCTGAGGAGGACGAGGACGACTGGAGGAGGCTGAGGACGGTTGGAAGAGGCTGAAGAGGCTCAGGAGGATGAGGACGGCTGAAGTAGGTTGGAAGAGGCTGGAGAACGCTGAGGAGGACGGAGCCGAAGGCCGCGCTCGGGGCAGGGAGGCTCCAGCAGGACCGGCCGAACGGGTCGGGGCAGGACGGGCCGGGCCGGGCGGAGCGGCCAGGCGGGTTCCGGGCGCGTTCCCGGTTTGGTTCCCGGGTTGGTCCCCAGGTTTATCCCAGAGCCGGGGGAGGAGAAGGGAGGGGAGGGACCGGAGCTTTAACCCCTTCGGGACGTGGGATCCGCGGGATCACCGGGATCCGCCGGGATCGGGACGGGCGGGGGGCGGGCTTGCCCCAAAATGCGGGTCCCGGTGCCCCCCACCCCACTCTGCGACCCCTCCCGGAGGAGGAGACCCACCGAGTGTTCCCAGGGAGTGTTCCCAGCCCTGTGCCGACCATGTCCCCACACACCGATCTCCCAATCTGAGTCCCCAACTCCACGTCACCAAGTCCTGTCCACCCAGTTTGGGCCCCTGACCCCAGTCTGGGTCCCCCAGTCTCAGTCCCCAACCCCTGACCCAAGCCTACATCCCCAGCTCATCCCCCAGTCTGGGTCTCCAGACCAGTGTCACTACCCTGTGTCCCCCAGTCCATGTCCCCAGCACCACATCTCCAATCCATGACCCCAAACCCCCAACCCATGTCCCCAACCCCTGTCCCCCAGTCTTTGTCCCTGCCCATGTCACCATCCCAGGATCCCAAACTATGTCCCCATGGCACATCCCAAATCCCTGACCCCTGCCCCTGTCCCCAGCTTACATCCCCATGCCCCCCATCCCTGACCCCATAGTTTGGTGGACCACCAAACTATGTCCCCAACCCCATGTCCCTCAATGCAGGACCCCAGTTCCTGTCCCCAGCTCTGTGTCCTCAGCCCATGTCCTCACATCCAAGACCCCAAGCCCTGACTCCAGTCCTCTATCCCCAGCCCTGTGCCCAAATTACATCCCAAACCTGTGTCCCTAAACTCTGTTCCCCCACCCCAAAACCCCAAACCCTGTCCCAAACCCTGTGTCTCCGACCCCTGACCCCCAGTCTTTGTCCCCAGCTCCAATTCTTCAACCCCTGAGCACAGCCCCTGTCCCTAAATCTGGAGTCACAAGATGGAACTGCAGCCACATCACTCCCAATCTGGCCCCAGACCTGTCCCCAGGCCTCACCAAGGCCTGTCCCCAGTACCAAACTCAGCAGCAAAATAGGGAAAACATCCCAAAAAAGGCATGGGATGGATGGATGGATGGATGGATGGATGGATGGATGGATGGATGGATGGATGGATGGATGGATGGAGGTGAGTTCAGGTGTGTTCAAGCAGGTTCAGGTGTGTGCAGGTGGGTCTGACAGGTGCCAGTGCTTGCAGTGGTGGCTCTATTGGTGGCTCCAGCCCAGACTTGCCCGGCACGAGGGCGGCACACGCTGCGAGAGGGTGCGGCACCCGCAGCCCAACTCCTCTCCTTCCTTCCTTCCTTCCTTCCTTCCTTCCTTCCTTCCTTCCTTCCTTCCTTCCTTCCTTCCTTCCTTCCTTCCTTCCTTCCTTCCTTCCTTCCTTCCTTCCTTCCTTCCTTCCTTCCTTCCTTCCTTCCTTCCTTCCTTCCTTCCTTCCTTCCTTCCTCCCTTCCTCCCTTCCTCCCTTCCTCCCTCCCTCCCTCCTGCCTTCCCTCCTGCCTCTCTCCCTCCCTCCCTCCCCAAATCCATCCGGATTCCACTAGGAGGCGGAGGGGGGAGGGTCCCATAGGTCTGGGCTTCCCAGCCCCCACAGGTAGGGTCTCAAAGCCCCCCCAAATCTGCGACGCCCGGGAGGGGACACGATCTGCTCTCCCCTCTGTGCCCCCAGAGGCTCCCACTACCTCCAGCTCCTCCCTAAATCCCGTCCGTCCGTCTTATCAGGAAAGAATTTCCAGAGATAACCCTCGGGGGGGGTGGGTAGGGTGCAGACCCTGCAGGACACTCCCCCAGCCCCTCAAGACCACCGAGTCCCCCCAAGGAGCAGCGGGAACCCCCTGGACCCTTGACGGTCCCAGCTGAGCCCCCCATCGGCATCAGCTGGGGATACTGAGGCACAGAGGAACACAGGGGGGACACGGGGGGACGTGAGAGGATGGGGGACGGGGGGATGGGAGGACTCGGGGGGACACGAGGACTGGACACTGGGGGATACCGGGTGACACGGGAGGGACACAGCGTGGGGACATCGGGGGGTTACAGTGACATGGGGGATGTTTGGGGACCGGGGCACACAGGGGGAAGCCAGGAATGGGAACGCGCCGGGGCGGTGGGGACACGGGTGGGACACGTCACTGACCGGGAACGCCCGGAATGTTCCCGATAAGGCCCAAGATGGGAGCAGCCCCGACACCCTCGCCCCTCCCCCCGAGCCCTTCAGGGGGTCCCAGGGGATCCTCAAAGGGAGACGAGGCCGCTGGACCCCGGGCGGGACCCCCTGGGACCCTTGGGTCCGGCACCTCGGGGACCCCACGGAGAAAATGGGGAGAAAGGAAGGGAAAGGAGGGAGAAAGGGGAGGAAAGGGGAAGACAGGGCACAACAGGATAAAATGGGGCATATGTGGGGGAAAATTGTGAAAAATTGGGGACGAATGGGGCAAAATGGAGGGAATGGGCAAGGAGAAGGAATGGGCAAAGCCAAGAAAAACATGAGGGAAAACGGAATGGGAGAAAAAGGGGAAGGAATGAGGCAAAATGGGGAGAAACAGCAAAAAAATGGGGGGAAACCTGGAAAAACTGTAGAGATGGGGGAAAATCGGGAAAGAAAGGATAAATGGGATAGGAATAGGGTAAAACAGGGCAAGATCAGGCAGAAAGGGTTAAAGTGGGACAAGAATGGGATAAAATGACAAAATAGGCTAAAAATGAGTAAAATGGGACAGGAATGGGGTAGACAGAGCAAAAGGGCCACAAAACAGCAAAACAGGAAGATTTGGCATAAATGGAGTAAAATGGAGCAAAAAGAGGCAGGAATGGGAAAATGGGGAAAATGAGAAATGGGCAAAAATGAGGCAAAAATGAGACAAAGCAAGGCAAGGATGGGGCAAAAGTGGGCAAAAGTGAGTAAAAGGGACATGAACAGAGCAAAACAGAGCAAAATGTGGCAGGAATAGTGTAAAACAGGGTCTTGGGTCAGGCAGGGGCTGCAGCAGTGCAAAGGTCAGTAGGGTGATGCGGGGCTGGCTATGGGGACCCAGAAATGTGTGGGGCTGATCCCGACCCTGCCCCACATCCCACAGTTCTGGGGCCAACCCCTATTACTTCGTCCCCCACCCCACAGTTATGGGGTCGATCCCATCCCTCCAACTCTCATCCCACAAATTCTGGGGCTGATTCCTTTCCCTCTGCCCCCCACCCCACAGTTCTGGGTCTTCCCCCATTCCACCCACTCCATACCCCATAAGTTTTGGGGTTGATTCCTTTCCCCCTGCCCTGCACTCCCCAATTCTGGGTCAGACCCCCAAACCTCTGTCCTGTATTCCACGAGTTTTGGGGCTGATTCCTTTCCTTCACACCCCACTCCCCAAGTTTTGGAGTCGATCCCCTTCCATGTCCTCCCACCCCCAGCTGTGGGGCCGATCCCCGCAGGAACAAAGCCCTGGGCCGGCTCCAGCCGCACCTTCCCGGGAGCGAGGCCGTGGGGAGGTGCCGTGGGGCCGCTCCCGGCTATAAATCCCGGGCAGAATTCCCGCCCGGAATTCCATCCGTGCGTCCGTCCGTGCGACTCTCTGGCTCCCGCCGTCGTGTCACCGTCCCCATGAGCTTCTCCCGCCGCACCGTCTATTCCAGCTCCGTCCGCTCCGGGACCCTCGGGACCCATGGGATCGCCCCCGGCCGCCGCTTCGCCCCCTTGGGCAGCGCCGCGAGCGTGTACGCGGGGGCGGGGGGCGCGGGATCCCGCATCTCCGTCACCCGCACCCTGAGCAGCGCTGGGGGGGGCTTTGGGGCAGGTTACGGGGCCGGTTATGGGGCCAGCCTGGGGGGCAGCGTCTTCCTGGGGGCCTCCGGGGCCGTGGCAAACGAAAAGGAGGCGATGCAGGACCTCAACGACCGCCTGGCCACGTACCTGGAGCAGGTGCGGAGCCTGGAGCGGGAGAACCGGCGCCTGGAGACCCAAATCCGGGAGTTTATGGCCCAAAAGGGGCCCAGCGCCCACGACTGGAGCCCCCAATGGGAGCTGATCGAGGAGCTACGGGAGAAGGTCGGGGCGCGGGGGGGGTCCGGGTTAAACATTAACTGGGGGGGGGGGGGGTGAAGAACTGAACTTTGCATCTGTGGGGGGACTGTAAGTCCCTGGGGGGACATGGGGGAGATCTGCAAGTCCCCGCGGGTGGGGGGCACGGGGAGGTTTCCTCCCCGTGGGGCTGTTTTTGCGTGGGGCGAAAGGACGTGACCGAGGCCACCGGGATGGGGCGGTGTTGAAGGAGCCCCCCTCCATTTTTACCCCGATTTTTGGGTAAATGACCCCCCTCCCAGCCTCCCCAAAGCCCCTCCTGGAGCCCCCCTCAAGGTGACCGGCACCCCTACCCCCACCCCTCGGTCCGCCCCGCCCCGGGTTATCGCCGCTTTTCCGGGGCGAGGCCCTGTAGGGAAGGGGGATCAGGGAAGTAATCTTGCCGCGGTGACAGTGACACGTGTCCCTGTATCCCTGTGTGCGTCCCTGTGTCGCCGTGTCCCATGTGTCCCACTCACCTGTCCCCCCCATATCCATGTGTTCACCTCTGTCCATGTGTCTCCATGTCTGTGTGTCCACCTTCACGTGTCCCCCATCCCCATGTCCCCATATCCATGTGTCTCCCCATGTCCCCCCCTCCATCAGTCCCCATATCTCTGTGTCCATGTCCCCACATCCATATGTCCATTTGTCCCTACATGTCCCTATATTCGTGTGTATCCCCCGTGTGTCCTCTGTATCCATGTGTGTCCTCCTGTCCCCATCCCAGATCCTGGAGAGCACAGTGGAGAATGCACGGACAGTGCTGCAGATTGACAATGCACGGCTGGCGGCCGACGACTTCCGGGTCAAGTGAGGGCGGGATACTGGGAATAATGGGAATACTAGGAATAACGGGGATGGGAACACGGCAGGGATGACATGGGAATGAGGATGGAGTGGGAATGGGGATGGAAATGAGGGTGGGAATATGATGGAAAAGAGGGTGGAGATAGGGTGGGAATAGGGGTGGGAATGGGCACTGAGTGGGAATGGGGATAGAGGTGGAAATGGAGTTAGAAACAAGCTGGGAATGGAGATGGGATTAGGGGTGGGATTGGGTAGGAATGAGGATGAAGATGGGGGTGTGAATGGGGATGAGGATGGAGACGAGATGGGGATGAGGACAAGGACGAGGATGGGAATGGGAACAGGAGTTGGGATGGGATGGGATGGGATGGGATGGGATGGGATGGGATGGGATGGGATGGGATGGGATGGGATGGGATGGGGATAAGGATGATGAGAGAGATGGGATGGAGACAAGCATGGAAATAGGAGTGAGAATGGGAATAGGGTGAAAATGGATGGGGATTGGGATGGGATGGAGATGGGTGGGAAGGAAGTGGGTACAGGGATGGGAATGGGGTGGTGACAGAGACGAGGATGGGGCTGGAGATGGGACAGGGATGTGCACAAAGACCAGGATGGAAATAGGAGCGGGAACGGAGAACATGTGTGGACAGGGATAGGGATGGACTGAGGATGGAAATCAGGATGAGGACAAGGTCAAAGATGGAAACAGGAGTGGGAATGGGAAACTGGAGGGGGACAGGGAAAAGGACAGGCATGGGGACAGCTGTAGGTGAGAAATGGGATGGGACAGGAATGGAAATGGGATCGGGAGATGAAATTGGGAATGGGGACAAGGAGAAGGATGGGAATAAGGATGGGGACAGAGACAAAGATGGGATGAGTGTAGATGGCAGAGGGGATGAGACGGGAATAAGAACATGGATGGAGACAGTGATGGGATGAGGTCAGGCAGTGCTGGAGATGGAAATGAGGATGGGACAAGGAGATGGGATGGGACTGAAAATAGAGATGAGATGAGGATGGGGATGAGAATGAGGATGGATATGAGACTGAGGATGAGAATGATGGGAATGGGATGGGGATGGGACAGCAATGGGGAAAGGGATGTGATGGGAATGAAGATGATGATGATGGAACAGGGATGGGGAGAAGGATGTGTTGGGAATGGAAATAGGGCTGAAGATGACAGGGATTGAACAAGGATGAGGAAAAGGCAGTGTTGGGTTGGGGATGGAAATAGGGCTGATGATAGGGGTGGGGGACAAAGATATGTTGGGCACAGAAACAAGGCCGAGGACAAGGACAAAGTTATGAATGGGCATAAGGCTGGCTCAGCTCCATGTCCCATCCTGGCTCTGGCCTCACTTCTGTGGCATTGCCAGATTCGAGGCAGAGCTGGCCATCCGGCTGTCAGTGGATGGCGACATCATGGGGCTGCGCAAGGTCTTGGATGACACCAACATGACGCGGCTGCAGCTTGAGGGGGACATCGAGGCCCTGCGTGAGGAGCTGATCCTGCTGCGCAAGGACCATGACCAGGTGGGTCTGGGTGGCTTGGGGGGCCTGGGGAGGGCATGGGACCCCAAACTGACCCACTCTGCCTCCAGGAAGTGCAGGACCTGCAAGCGCAGGTCTCACAGTCAGCGCTGACAGTGGAGGTGGATGCACCACGGTCGCAGGATTTAGGGAAGGTCCTGGGGGAGCTGCGGGCTCAGTATGACACCCTGGCCCAGAAGAACCTGGAGGACCTGGAGAAGCAGTGGGGGCAGCAGGTGGGGAACCCAAAAAAACCCAAGTCCCACCCCAAAATGGTCCTCAAAATGGTCCTGGGGGAGCTGCATATGCAGGACAATGCCCTGGTCTTAAAATCCCTGGAGAACTAGAGGGAGTGGGAGTGGAAGTGGGAGTGGGAGTGGGAGTGGGAGCGGGGTGTCCCCAGGCTGGCATAGGAGGTTCCCAAACAAGCCCCACAAAGGGGAGAGGAAGGGGTGGAGTCTCCCCTGGGTGGAGACTTGGGATGTTTTCAGGGGGACTCCTGGGGTGAGCTTTCTGGGAGGTTCCTTGTTGAACCTTGGGGACACTTTTGGGGTGGCCTCTGTCCAAGGGGGCCCAATTTTGGAGCCCATCCTAGGGGATTCCCATGATGTGGGACCCTCATGCCTGAGTCTGGCTCCTCTTGGGATGGTCTCATCACCCACATCTCCACCAGGACTTGGGGTGTCCATGGTGGTTGGGACCAAGGCTGCTGCCCCCCAGACCCCAAGGGTGTCCCTGAGCCCTCCCAGACCCCTCCTTTCCCTCCCAGATCACGGAGACCACCCTGGAGGTGACACAGAGCACAAAGGACCTGGACACAGCACGAGGCACTGTTGGGGTCCTGCGTCGCTCACTGCAGACCCTTGAGATCGACCTTGAGGCCCTGCGCAACCAGGTACCCCAAAATTCCCCAAAAAACCCCAACTCTCCCAAATCCCTCAATCCACAGCCTCACACCCCCAACTCTGCCCACCAAAACCTAACTTCCTTTAATCCATGGCTCCAAAGCCCCAAAACCCTTCCAATCCCCAAGCCATAACTCCAGGCCCCCAAAGGCCATTTTTAAGGTCCTGAGCCCCACCTGCTAAACCCTCCAAATCCCCCAGAACTCAGGGCTGGAAGCTGCACTGCCTGAGGCTGAGGCTCGGGCCAGGGTGAACCCCCACAAGACTCCCTAATCCTCCCCTGATCCCCTCTGAACATGGGTTTGGGGGCTGCATTGACCAATCTTGGGGTGAACTCCCACAAAACCACTTAGTCCCCCCAGAACGTGGGTCTGGAGGCTGCACTTGCTGAGCCCGAGGTGACTCCTGCCCCATTTTCGTGGTGCAGATCCTTCAAACCCCCCATTTTAGGGGTAGTGACTCCCCCAAAACCCCCTACTTCCCCCCTGAACACTCGAAAACACAGATTTAGAGGCTGCCATGGTCCAGGCTGAGTCTCAGACCGAGGTGAACCTGCCCAAAACTCCCTTGACCCCATCCAATCCCCCAAGAATGCAGGTCTGGAGGCGGCACTGGCTGAGGCCGAGGCTCGGGCCGGGGCTCACCTGGCGCAGGTGCAGCTCCAGGTGAGCACGGCCGAGGCAGAGCTGCGGGACGTGAGGGCGCAGCTCCAGCGGCAGAATGAGCAGCACCGTGAGCTGCTCGGCCTCAAGGATCGGCTCGAGGCTGAGATCGCGACGTATCGGCAGCTGCTGGAGGGCAGCGACGGCTTCAGGTGAGCAGGGGGGGACTGGGGAGGGGCTCAGGTACTGGTTGGTTCAGGTGGGGGGAAAGGAATTCAGGTACCAGCAGGGTTGAAGTTCAGATGAGAGAGGGAGGCTCAGGTACAGGAAGGGTAAGTTCAGATGAGTGAGGAAGTTTGTGGGGGAATTCAGGTTGGGGGGAAGTTCAGGTCATGGGGAGGGGTTTGGGGGGGTTCAGGTAAGGGGGAGGAGTTCGAGTATGAGAAGGTTCAGGGGAGAGTTTGGTGGAGAGGGAAGGAATTCAGGTATGGGGTGTTAGAAGTTCAGGTGAGGGGGGAATTTGGAGGTGTAGTTCCGATATGGGCAGTTCAGGTGAGGAGGGAAAAGAAACCACGTACAGGAGGTGGAAGTTCAAATAAGGGGGGAGTTCAGATGCAGGGGGAGAATGTGGGGGGGGCATGTGAACAGGGGTTCAGGTTGGGGGGGGAGTTCAGGTTTGGGGGAAGGTGAGCAGAGAGAGCTCAGGTGAGGAAGCTTGGGGGATGACTTCAGGTATGAGGGCTCATGGGGGAAATTCAAAGGGAGGCAGTTCAGGTGAGGGGGAATCCAGGTACAGGGGGGTTTAGGTGGGGTGGAAGTTGAGGTGAGGGGGAATGGAGACAGAGGAGGGGGGATATGGGCTGGAAAGGGGATGGGAAGGGATAATCTCAGGAATGGAGTGTCCAGGTGCTGTACCTGGCATGGAGAGGGGACAGCGGTGACAACACAGTGACAACCAGGGTGGATGAGCCCCCTGTGATGAAGTGTCCAGGTCCCACCAGTTTCAAGATTTTGGGGACAGACAGGGAACAGCAGTGACATCGAGGGGGGAATGATCCCAGGAGATCAACTGTCCCAGCTCTGTCATTCAGGATGGTCTGGGGATGGAGGCAATGGTGATGTCAGAGGGCATGAACCCCAGGTGTCCAAGTGTCTGGGTCCCAGCAGTTATTTGGGAACAGCTGGGGGACAGTGGTGACAGCCAGAGGGGACAGTCTCCAGAGTGTTGGGACACCCCAGCCCACCCCCCCGGACATTCCATCACCATCACCTGTTGGCTGACACTGAGGGGAGGACACTACTGGCATGGGGAGGTGACCCCCAGCCACCCCTACCCCTAACCTCCCCTCCCTGCAGCTTGAGGGATGCCCTGGACAAAGAGACCACAGCCACCACGGCAGGGACAGGGACCACCCAGCGTGTGGTCACCGAGACCAGGGAGGTGAAGGTCCGCACGTACTGAGGGGGTCACGGGGGATCCCCGGCCTCCAAAAGCCGGGGGGGCCTCCGAGCCCCTCCAGATCCAAATAAAGTGGTGATTCCCATGAATGGGAGATGGGATGTGCTGGTGTGTCCTTCCGGGGGGGAAACAGGGGTGGGAATATGGGGCTGAGACCAGGGGAAACTGAGGCACGGGGTTGTCAGGGGAGGGATGGATTCCTGTACCCCATCTTGTCACCATCCTGACACCTGTCACCCATGCCCCCCCAGGACACCCCTTTCACCCCCAGCCATGTCGGGGTCCCTGGGGGCATCGACCTCCCAGAACCAGCCAGGAGGACCCCAAAACGTCCCTGTCCCTGCCAGCCCCGGGGTAAGCCCCGAGCTCTGAGCGCTGTCCCGTCGTGAGCTGCTCCCTGGGGACACGGGTGTCGCGGGAGCGGAGGTCCCACTGCGGTACCCGGCTGTCCCCGTGCGGTGCTCGGGGGTCGCGGGGATCCTCGTGCCCGGGAGTCCCGGTGTCGGGGTTTCCTTGGGGGTCGGTGCTCAGAGGTGTCGGTGCCCGGGGGTCACTGGAGCGTCAGTAGACCGGGGGTGTTGGTGCCTAGAGGGTCACGTACCAGGGGGTGCCGGGATCGGGGCTCCCGGGGGGCTCCCAGGGGTGTCGGTGTCCGGGGAATGGCGGTGCCCAGGGCTGTCGCTGTGTGGGGGAGCCCAAGTCCGGGGCTCCTGGTGTCGGGGATCGCAGTGACCGGGGAATCCCCTGTCAGTGCCCAGGGGTCTGAGTGTCGTGGGGCCCGGGGAGGAGTGCCGCTGTCGGGGCGTTTCGGTGTCCGGGCTGTGAGTGCCGGGGGTCCCCGCTGCCGGGAGCCCCGCTGAGAGGATCCTGCTGCGGTCCCTCCGCCCCTCCCCCACAGGGCTCTCCGGGCCCAGGCCCCGCCCCCAGCCCAGATCACGCCCCCGCGCTTTGCCCCGCCCCCTGACAGGGCGCGACGCTCGTGGTCACGTGACGCCGCCATCCGGGTCCTTTGCCTTCTCTGCCTCGTCCCAACATGGCGGCCCCAGGTGAGCGCTGCGCCGCGGGCCCGGGCCCCGCCGGCCCGCGCGGGGCTCCGCGGGCACTGATGGCGGCACCGATGGCGGCCCCGGGGCTGTTACGGGCACCGCCGCTCCTGGATATGGGGTTAGGTGGGGAGGCGGTGGCGGGAGCACCGGGGGAAGCGGCGGGAAAACCGAACCACCCCCCCCCCCCCTTCCTCCTCCGCCGCGTCTCCTCAGGGCGGGCGCGCGCCCTTTCCCCCCCGCCGCTTCCCATTGGCGGGGGTGTGCGCGCGGCCCGTGATTGACGTGCGCGCGCCGGGCTCCCCCAACACCTCCCTGCTTCCCATTGGCGGGGGCGCGCGTGCCCGGCTGGTGATTGACGGGCGCGCGCCGGGCGCGGCCCGGCGCGTGCGCGCGGGAGGGGGCGACGTGCCCACGTGGCCGCGAACGGGAGGGGTCGGAGGGGCCCCGGTACCGGGAGTTATGGGGGGAGATGGGATTTGCCTCCCCACACATCTGCTCCCAGGGGCTGCACCGGGACCCCCTTCCCGGGCCCGCGGTGCTCTTGGGGTTCCTTGGGGTTAGTAACGGGGGAGGCGGGGCGGGATATGACCCCTCCCAGCCCTGCTCCCCACTCCATTCCCGATCCCGCAACATCTCCCGGGATCCCCGGCTCTCCCTGGGGGGTCCCGGTACCAGTGTGAGCACGGGGGCTGGAAGGTGCTTCCCATCCCAAGGTTCGGTGTTTCCCACCTGGATCCATCCCTGTCTCAGCTTTCCCGTGGCCTAAGGTGCTTCCTGCATTCCCAGGAGAGTCTCAGGCTGGTTTCCTGGGGGAGGTTGAGTCACCCTGGGGCATCTCTGAGGCTCTTGAGGCTCCCGGATCCCAGGCTGGGATTCCTGTAAGATTCCCAGAACAGCCCCATGCTTTCCTGAAGTCCATGGTAGGAGGGAAGGGAGGGATTGGGGGAAGATGGAGCCATCCCAGGGATCTCACATAGCATAACCACCACCCTCTCCCAATTCCCACGGGAAAATACCAGTGGTGGTTCTCTCTGTGCTGTGTTTCCATGGAATAACATTTCCAGGCCATTCCATGAGCAATCCCAGCATTCCACCTTCATCCTTTTTATCCTTGTTAAAGCTCTTCAGTTTATTAACTAATTATTATTCCACTCTCTGGCCAGAGCTCTGACCATATGAAAATTCATGATCTCTCCTTAAAAAAAAAAAGGATGTTTTTCCAAGCCTTTCTTTCTTATATTCTTAAAATGCATCAGTTTTCCTTGCCCTGGGGGCACAATTGACTTCCCCAAAACCTGGTGGGGGAAGGAAGGAAATAAATCCACCATTTCTTTCAGACTCTGAGACCCCCCCCCCCGCCCCCAGCTCCACCTGGAGGGATTTTTCCTGGAAAATGTGGCATTCTTGCCGGGAAAGGTCCCAGATCCAGTGGCAGAGCTGCATGAGGGCAGCAGTTCCTCCTGGAAGGAGGGAAGACTGGGGGGAATTGTAAATCAAAATCTGCCTTCCAGGAAATAACCCAGTTTTCCAGGAGGGTCACAGCATATGCCTGGGTGTGTCCCTGCAGGGGGTCAGATGGGGACAGCCTTCCTGGTGGAAAGAGCAAATAAAGGGGGCTGGGGGGTGGCTCGGTGGCTCCTGACCCCTAGTGTGTCCCGTACCAGTGGCTCCTGTCCCATCCTGGTGTCCCATGTCCCAGTCTGGAGCCCCGTCCCGCCCCAGTGGCTCCTGTCCCATCTCAGTGCTCCATGTCCCATCTTGTGTCTCATCCTGTCACTTCCTGTCCCCTCTTGGCTCCTCCTGTGCCTCCTGCTGTCCCATCCCAGTTCCCCTTGTATTCCATCCTGGTGTCCCACATCCCTTCCTGGTTCCTTCCGTCCCGTCCCAGTGGCTTCTGTCCCACCTTGTGTCCCACCCTGATGCCCTCGTGGCCCATCCCACCACTTCGTGTCACCTTTCAGTGCCATATCCCACCCAGAGGACTCATGTCCCATCCTGTGTCCCTGTGCCTTCTGTGACATCTCAGTACCAGTGTCCCATCCTGTCACCTTGAGACCTGTCCTGATGCCTCATGTCCCATCCCAGTGATTGGTATCACATCTTGTTGGCTCCTGTCTCCTCTTGGTTCCTCATGTCCCATCCTGACATTTCCTGTCTCCTTTTGACTCCTCCTGTCCTACCTCCTGTCCCATCCCAGTGGCTGCTGTCCCATCTTGGTGCTCTGTGTTCCATCCCAGCACTTCCTGTCTCATTCTGCTGCCTTGTGTCCCATCTTGTGTCCTCTCCTGGCACCTCATGTCCCATCCCATCCCATCCCATCGTCATTATCCCGTGTCCCATCTGTCACCTTGTGTCCCATCCCAGGGCGTCCTGTCCCATCCTGGTGCTCCATGTCCTCCTGTATGGTTTCCCCTTGGCCCCTCCTGTCCTGTACCATGTCCCTTCCCAGTGCCCCGTCTCCCATCTCACTGGCTTCTGTTCCATCCCAGCTCCTCCCATTCCATCCCAGTCCCACCTCGTGTCCCATCCTTGTGCTCCATCCCAAGGCCTTGTGTCCCAAGAGGTGGCTCCTGTCACCTCTTGGCATCCCATGTCCCATTCCAATGTCCCATCACAGCGCCTCCTGTCCCTTTCCAGTGTCCCATGTTCTGGTGCCTTGTGTCCAATCCTGGCACCTCATGTTGCCTCTCAGCTCCTCAAGTCCACTCCCAGTGTCAGGTCCTGGTGGCTTTTGTCCCATCCCAGTGTCCCATCCCTGCTACTCATGACCCATCCCAGTGTTCCATGTCCCATCCCTGTGTCCCATGTCTCATCCTGGTGTCCCCAGTCCCATTCCAGTGTCCTGTGTCCCACCCCAGCGTCCCCAGTCCCCTCTGCCCCTGCCCTGTTTCTGTCCTTGCTCTCCTACCTGTTCCCACTCTCCCTTCCATTCCCACTCTTTTTCTGACCCATTCTTGCTCTCATTCCTGTCTGTCCCAGCTCATTCCTGCTCATTTGCTGTCTCATTCCTGCCCATGCCCGCTCCCATTCACACCATTCCCACTCTGATCCCATTCTCATTCCCTCTTATTCCTTCTCTTTCCTGACCTTTCCCCCTCTCATTCCCATCCATTCCCTGTTTAATTCCCCCCATTCCCATTCCCGCTCTGATCTGTGTCTCCGGTCTCTCCTGCAGCGGCAGCAAAGAAGAAGCCAAAGAAGGGGAAGACGCTGACGCTCACGGATTTCCTGGCGGAGGACGGGGGGGGCGGGGGGGGCCCCACCTACATCCCCAAACCTGTGAGCTGGGCCGATGAGACCGATGACCTGGAAGGTGAGCATGGCATTCCTAGAACCAGGATGGCATTCCCAGCTCTGGGATTGACATTCCCAGCCCCCAGAGCAGCATTTCTGGAGCCAGGGTAGCATTCCTAGCCCCCAGAGTGGCATTTCCAGCTCTGGGATTGGCATTCCCAGTCCTTGGAGCAGCATTCTCAATCCGTGGGCACCATTCTGAGCTCTGAGATTGGCATTCTCAGCTCCCAGACTGGCATTCCTGTTTCAGGATCAACCTTCCCATGCCCTAGAGGGGCATTCTGGGATCATGGAGGGCATTCCCAGCTCTGGGTCAGTGTTCCCAGCTCTTGGAACATAACTCCCACCTTCCAGATTGGCATTCCCAGTTCTGGATTGGCATTCCTAGCTGCAAGTGGCACCCACAACTGGAAAAATCCACTGGCTGTTCCTTTTTTGGGGAATAATGAAGCTGGGAGAGCCATGTGAGTTTTCCTTAGGGATGAGACTCAATGTCCAGCAAAGTGGGGGAGCAGAAATGAAGTATTGAGGGTTTTAGGGACTGGATTCACCAGAGCTTCCCACTGAGCCAGGCTGGAATCCAGGCAGGAATGAATCATGGAAAGCCATGCCATGGGATTGCCTATCCCTGCCTTGGCTGATCTGGATGGCATCAGGGCACCTTTTCCATGGATTTACCAATGCTGCTGACAGTTGCCATTGCTCTGCTGGACTCCAGTTCCCTCCGGTTGGGTCTGGATGACTCTGGTTTCTTCCCATTGCCTCCAGTTGCTTTCAGCTGCCTCCATTTGGGTGGGTTTTGGGATGATTTGCTGACTCCAGTTGACGTGGCCAGCTCCGGATGGCCCCAGTCAGCTCTGGTGGGCTCTGGCCAGGTGCGTCTGTCTCCACATTCCGGATTTCTCTGCAGTCTCCACCACGTGGCACAGCAATGATGACGACGTTTACCGGGCGCCTCCGATCGACCGCTCCATCCTTCCCACGGCCCCGCGCGCCGCCCGTGAGCCCAACATCGACAGAAGCCGCCTCCCCAAATCCCCCCCGTACACGGCATTCCTGGGAAACCTGCCCTACGATGTCACGGAAGAGTCCATCAAGGATTTCTTCCGAGGGCTCAATGTGAGTGACATTCCAGACGGTGGGAATGCCATGGGAACCTGGGGTGCAGCTCTTCTCTATCGGACACCCATATCCATTGCCACGGGATTTTCCTGGAATGTTGGAGTCTGTAGGTTGATCCTGAGAGAATCCCGTGATTCCTCAGCCATGGATCAGCCATTTTTGCTCCTCCAGTGGGATTGAGGAGGCTCCAGTGGGGGGGTTTCCCTGTGGAATCGGGTGGAGGTTAGACTGGGAGGGGTGGGGCAGGGCAGCTCCCAAGGTCAAAGAAAACAGCATCAGGAAGCTCATGGATCACACAGAGGTATTGAAACCACAGGGAAATTAGTCCCGAAATGGGGAAAACCAAGTTTATTCACATTTGAACCAATCCTGCTCTTCCCTCTCCAGCTACACACCTTGGCCTTCCTCATTCCTTTTTCCTCTTCCTGGCATTTGTTATCCTTTAAATATAATTCCATGGATGTGTTGTGGATTCTCCTTTGGTCCAAGATAGATCCTGGCTTTCCAAGAGGTTTCCCATCAGGAAATCCATCCCCAAAAAATTCAAGGGATGCTCTGGGGACCCCATGACCCCCTGGGATGTCATTTAGGAATGTCGGTGGCTCCTGATACTTCCTAGGACTCTGACCAGGAATGAGCAAGGAGCTCCCACACTTTGGGAGCCAAAATCCAGGGAAAGGAGGTTGTGGGCTACCCTTTGTCCATGTGGGACTTGTGCTGGACACATCCAGGGCTGGTTTTCCACTGGGATGAGCTCTGTTTTCCACTGGGATGAGCTCTGAGATGGCTCCTGCTTACCTGAGCCAGGTTGGAACCTGCAGAGCATACCCATCCCATTGTTCCCAATGCAGCTGCCAGAGCTGGAATTCTCTTCCCAGTCCCTCAATCCAAAGATATTGGTGGGACTCCCCACTTCCCTTCTCATGCATGAGGAACCTCCTCAATCCCTGGATATCCATGAGTTGCTCCGTCCCAGATCCTGATACCCTTCTGCATTCCCCTTTGGAGGCCAACATCCTGAGGGGAGCTTCCCTGCCTTCCCTCCCTTCACAGATAAGTGCCGTGCGGCTTCCACGGGAACCCACCAATCCTGAGAGGTTGAAAGGTTTCGGATACGCAGAATTCGAGGATATTGATTCCCTGTTCCAGGCCCTGAGCCTTAATGAAGAGGTGAGTCAAATCCCAGCTTCCAAGACCTTAAGGCTTAAAGGAGCTCCAAGGACCTGGAGAAGCATTTGGACATGGGCCTGGAGTGATGGGAAAAGGTCAAATGGCTTCCAGCTGGAAGAGGGGAGGATCAGGTGGGATATGGAGAAGGAATTCCCAGCCCAACACTCACTTCCCACTGTTGTTTCCAGTCTTTAGGTAACAGAAGGATACGAGTGGATGTGGCGGATCAAGCTCAGGATAAAGGTGAGCGTCCAGCTGAGGACACGGATTGAGCAGGGTCGGGATGCAGGGAGAGTGGCCAAGGGTGCAGCCCGAACACTGCCCTGTTTCCTTCCTTTACTTTTAATTTTCTTTACCTTTCCCTCTCCTTGTCTCTGCTCTCTCTGTGTCCCTGGCTCATGGCAGATCGGGACGATCGCTGCTTTGGCAGAGACCGAGATCGCTTCCGGGACTCAGAGCGGTTTGAGAGCGACTGGCGTGCACGTCCAGCTGCTCCCGATGCCTTCGATGACTTCCCCCCGCGCCGGAGTGACGATGGATTTGGGGACAGTGAGTGAAGGGAATAGGCCCAGCATTCCAGGCACTCCCTCCTTCCCCTGTGTCCTGGGAACCAGCATTGTCCCAGGATCCAGGAGCACCTGACACTGCTCTGCCTGAAGTTAGGAGCCACCTGAGCTCATTCCTACCCTGAGGTTGTTCATTCCCATCTGGTCCTCATTCATTCTCAGAACTCAGTCCCACCTGGAGCTAATACATTCCCAGAACTCATTCCCACCCTGAGCTTGTTCATTCCCCATGCACATTTGGAGTTCATTTGTTCTCAGCTCTCATTCCTACCCCAAGCTTATTCATTTCCAAAACTCTTCATTCCCACCTGAGCTCATTCGCAGTCTGTAGGGCTAAATGGGGCCTCCTTCTCTCCCATGTGGAGCAGTACCAGGATTTTCCTCCTTCCTCGTGGAATCTGTGCTTATCCCAGTAAAACCCCATTCCACTTCCAGGATATCGTGATCGCTATGATGACCGGTATCGGGACGGGCCACGGCGGGACATGGATCGCGGCTTTGGGAGCCGGGATCGCTATGATGACCGCAGCAGGGATTACGACCGAGGTGGGAATTCCTAAGGATTTTCAGGGGCAGAGAGATTGGGAGTGACACCCGCCTCCATGGCCAGCAACTGGGAATCCCCCAAATTCCCAGACTCTTGTCACTGGGAATCTGGGCTGCATTATCCCTAGTCACTCTCAGACAGAACCATCTCATTCCCCAGGCTACGATTCCCGAATAGGCAGTGGCCGGAGAGCCTTTGGAAGCGGATACCGCCGGGATGATGACTACCGTAGCTATGAGGATCGTTATGACCGGCGGGATGACCGCATGGATCGGTGGAATTCCCGGGATGATTACGGCCGGGATGATTTCCGCCGTGAGGACAGAGGTGGGGTGGAACCAGAGCTGTTCCTTTGGGAAAAGTTGGATAGAATGGGAATGATCCCTTGGAAAAGGTGGGAGCAATAGGGAATGGTCCCTTGGGAATGGTGGGATGTGATGGGAATGGTCGCTTGGGAAAGGTGAGATGGGATTGGAAGGGTCTCTTGAGAAAGGGTGGGATAGGAATGATCCCCATGGAAAGGTGGGAAGAACAGGGAATGGTCTGTCAGGGAAGGTGGATTAGGATGGAAATGTTCCTCGTGGAAAAGTGAAAGAGAGTGGGAATGATCCCTCAGGAGAGGTGGACTGGGGAAGGGGTAGTCCTTTGGGAATGGTGGGATGGATCGGGGATTATCCTGTCAGTCCCAGTACTGGTGCAGGCAGGATCAGTGCCCATCAGGATCTCCCGGCTCATTCCCAGGTCCCACCCAGAGACCGAAGCTCAACCTGAAGCCCCGCAGCGCTCCCAAAGAAGAGGAAACTTCCGGAGCTCCCGCTGCCCAATCCAGCCGGGCTGCTTCCATCTTTGGGGGGGCCAAGCCTGTGGATACAGCGGCTCGGGAGCGGGAAGTGGAGGAGCGGCTCCAGAAGGAGCAGGAAAAACTCCAGCGGCAGCTGGAGGATGACAAGAGGATCGACAGACGGCCCCGGGAAAGGTGGGAATGGTGCCTTGGGAAAGAGGGAGTGGGATGGAGATGATCCCGTGGGAAGTGCTGGGAATGGTCTCTTGGGAAAGGTAGGATGGGTAGGGAATGACCACTTGGTAATGATGGAATGGGCAAGAATGATCCCATCCAAAGGATGAGAAGGGTAGGGAATGGTCTCTTGGGTAAGGGGGATGGGGAGGGAATGATCTCCACAAGGAGGTGGGATTGGATGGAAATGATTCCTCAGGAAATTCAGGGCTGATCCCTACAGAGAGCTGGGAGGGACAGGGAATGGTCCCCATGGAAAAGTAAGTGGGATGTGTGTGAATGATCCCTTCATAAGTGGTTCGTGTGAGGTGGTGCTGATTGTATGGGAAAGGTGGGATCAGGCAGTCATTTCCCAGGCCTCTCATCCTATATCCACCCTATCCCAGGCATCCAAGCTGGCGGAGTGAGGAGAACCAGGAGCGATCCCGGACAGGCAGCGAATCCTCCCAGAGCGGCCCTACAGGACCCTCAGGAACGTCTGTGGGCTCTGGCCCCACCGGCCGGAGTGAGTTGGGATCTGGGGCAGATGGAGCATCCCAGCCCAGGGTGTCTAGCAGCTCCCACACGGATTTGTGTCCCCCCAGCCACACGGAGGAGGGAGAGTGAGAAATCCCTGGAAAATGAGCCCCTAGGAAAAGAGGAGGAGCCACCCTCACCACCCCCCAAATCCCGGGAGGAGAAGCCCAAGGTGATGCCAGCACCGCCTCCCAAGGAAAATGCCTGGATGAAGCGGAGCAGCCAGAACCCCCCTGGCAATTCGCAGAGCTCCGACTCAGAGCAACCCTCCCCAACCAGGTGGGTGTCCCAGGAAGGAGTGGCCTGTGGGGGATGCTTTTCCAGCCCAGAGCATTCTGTGGGTCCCTGGTTTTCCCTGGGGGAAGACCCCAAGGGCCGGGAGAAGGGGTCCCCAACATTGCCAGGGATGATCCTGTAGTGCATCCCAGCATTTCTGCTGCCCATCCCAGCTTTCCTAAGCCCCATCCCGATATTCCTGTATCCCAGGGATGTTCCTGTGCCCCATCCCAGTATTCCTGCAGCACATCCCAGAGTTCCTGTGCCCCATCCCAATGTTCCTGTGCCCTATTCCATGGAGTCACTGTGACACCCAGTGGCCCAGGGGTGTTCCTGCCACACATCCCAATATTCCTGTGTCCCAGCCCAGTGTTCTGTGGCACATCCCAACTCTCTTGCAGCCCATGGAGGCTTTTCTGCCCATCTTAACCTTCCTGTGCTCACTCCCACCATTCTCAGGTGTGCTCCTGGGCTCCATCCTGATATTCCCAGGGCCCAGGGATACTCCAGTACCCCATCGCAGTATTCCCAGGAATTCCCTGTGTACCATTTTAATATTCCAGTGCTCAACTCCAACATTCCCAGGCCCTATCCCAACATTCCTGTGCACCATCCCACCATTCCTAGGAATGGGGCCATTCCAGGGACCCCCCTGATGACCCTCCCCCCTTTTCTGCCTCCCCAGTGGGGGCCCCCCTGGCCCCTCCCCCCCTGGAGATGACGGAGGCCCCCCCAGGACCCCCCAAAGGAGAGGTGAGAATGGTTTTGGAGATTTGGGGGAGTTTTGGGAGCATTTGGGGGGCTCAGAGGGTGTTAGGAGGAGCTCAGGTGGCTTTGGGGGGGCTCGGGGGGAGGTTGGTATTGGGGGAGCTGGGAGGTTGAGGGATTTTGTGGGGGTTTTGAAGGGGGTTGGGGGGGTTCCAGGGATGTCAAGGCCTTGCTGGGAAGTTCAGGAGGGCTTGGGGCGCTCAGGGGCTTTTGGGAGCTGTGACACTCCCCTTCACCCTTTTCCAGCAGAGGAACTGAAGCCAGAGGGGGTCCGGGAGAACAGCTCCAAGGGCCGGAGCTGCAGCCGTGGCCCCGTGGGAATGGGGGACCCTGAGAGGTGAGGCCTCCCCCAGACCCCCCTCAGGAACCAGGAAGCCCCCCCAGGCACTGGGAATTTCCCCAGGAATTGATCTCTGCCCTCTGCCCTGCAGGAGAGATCCCCGGAAGGAGCACGAGCCAAAGAAACTGGAGGAGACCCCCCCCTCTGTAAGGATTCAGGGGGACCCAAAATGGGGAGGGAGGGACCCCCCTCAAATCCCAGGTTTGGGAGATTCTGGGGAATTTCCACCGTAACTGACTCCCCATGCCTCCAGTTAACTGGGGGGCTGCGACCTCTCTTTGGGATGAATGAACTCCCAGGGGACTTCAACCCCTCACATCTCATTTTTTGAGGTACTTTGGGAATTTTCTGCTTCACTGCTCTCCTCCCTCTGCCCACCCCCACAGTTCAGCAGTCTGGGGTACAAAAGGGCAGTCTGAGACCCCTTTTGGGGGGGCTATGACCCCCCCTTTTTGGGGTGAATGATGCCCTGGGGGTCATCATCCACTTCAAATCTTGTTTTTTTGGGGGGCTTGGGAAATTGTTTTCCAATAATGACCCCCCTGGCCCTCTCAGCTCAACCACCCCAGCAATTTGGGATGTCTCTGGCCCCTTTTGGGAGGCTGTGACCTCTGGTTTTGGGATGTGTGAGCCCCTGGGGATCTTTATCCCCCTGAAATCCTATTTTTGGGAATTTTTCCTGGTTTTCCCTGCAGTTCAGCCACGCCAGCAAATATGCCGCGCTCTCCATGGATGGGGAGGATGAAGGTGATGATGAAGAAGGAGCTGAGTAAAAGCTTCCTCCCCCTCCTCCTCCTCCTCAGCCGCCACGGGAACCTCTGGAGATTCCCAAAAATCCCAACCTTGATCCAGGCGAGATGGAAATAAAGCCTAAAACTCATCAATTCCCTCAGCTACGGCTTCTTAAATCCCGGAAAACCCCACCCTGAACGCACGGGAATCACCCCAGAATCAGCACGGTGGGGCAGGAGGGGTAATTCCCAGAGTTTTCTCAAAGGAAAAGCAGCCCCAGCTCCATGTTTTCAATGGAATAAGGGGTGAAGAAGAGCTGGCCTTCCTCCCACCCCACTCACTGGAGCTCCTCCAAAACAGGGTTGGGGAGGCATCCAATCCCCCCCCAAATCCTTCAGGGTCTGGGGTCCCCCTCCACCCCCCATTTGGAATGTTGATTTTCGCCTGGGCACCTTTATCATCCTCCTGCTCACAGGTGTCCCCACAGTTCCCCTACCCAGTTTTTGGGATGCAAACCCCACCCTTTACACAGGAAAACCTGCATTTCTAACCCAGAGCCTCAAGATAATTCTGAGATTTTGGGATTTGGAGTGGGCTGTAAAAGCGTAAAAAGAACTTTCCCAGAGGTTTTGGGAGGTCCTGGGGGAGTTCTGGAGTCCCTAGGGGGGTGTTTAAGGGTTCTCCCCCAGGTTGGGGGCTGTTTTGTTTTCTCCAATAAAATGAGCTTAAAAAGATCCAGAAAGCCCTAAATCCTTCTGCCCTTCTCCTACCCCCCTCAAAGGGAAACGGGGCAGTTCCTCC
Organism: Poecile atricapillus; assembly: GCF_030490865.1. NCBI lineage: Eukaryota > Metazoa > Chordata > Aves > Passeriformes > Paridae > Poecile > Poecile atricapillus. The sequence continues at coordinate 821,898 of NC_081283.1, read as the reverse complement.
CAGGCAAAGCCTCCCAGGGGGAATTTCCTGTCCCATCATTGGCCTTCCTCTCTCTGGTGAAGGGCTTCCTTTTCCCTTCTTCTCTTCTTCCATCCTTCTCTTTTGTCATTCCATTCCTCCTCCTTCCTCTTCCTTGTCCCACTGACTCCTCCTTCCCCATCCTTCTTTATTCCTTTTTTATTCCTGCTTTTCCTCCTTCATCCTCCTCCTTCCATCCTCTCTTCCTCCTCCCCCCTTCCTCTTCCTTATTTCTTCCTCCTCCCTCCATCATTCCATCTTCTTCCCTTTTACCTTCCTCCTTCCACCTCATTCTTCCTACTCTTTCCTTCTTCCCTCTGTCCTTCCCATTTTTCCTTCTTCCTCCTTCACTTTCCTCCTTCTTCCATCTCCTTCCTCCTCATCCCTAATTCTTCATCCTCTTCCTCCTTTGTCATTGTTCCTCCTTCACCTTCATCCTGATCTTTTTCTGCTTCCCTCCTCCTCCTCTGCCCTTGCTGATTAACGGTAATTAATTGGGGGCACAGGCATAGAACTGAGCCCTGGGATGCCCCCCCGGCCCTTCCTCTTTCCTGGCTCTTCCCAACCGCTGGAATGCTGGAACCCGCCTCCCCCACCGCTGGAATGCGGGCCCCCCCCGCGGCGGCTCTGGCCCTACAAAGGGGGGTTTGTCCTGGCCGGGGCGGGGTGGGGGGAAGGGCCCCAAGGACTGCGAGGACCCCAGGGGCTGGGAGAAGGGGACCCTGACAATTTCCACTGGGAGAGGCGCCTCATCAGGCCCCCCAGTCCCCTCTATACACCCCAAAACCCTCAAACCCAAATCCTTTTCCTGCACCCCAAAAAGCCCCTCCCCAGTTCCCCTCCTGAACCCCAGTTCCCCCCCTGCAACCCAAAATGCCCCCACTTCAATAAGCGCCACCCCAACGCCTCCCAAAACTCCCTGTACCCTCATTCCACCCTCCCCAGTTCCTCCCCTTGAAACGAGCTCGCCACAGGAGCATTCCAAGGCAGGGGTTTGGGGTCCCTGCACTCTCCTGGGGAGCCCATTCGGGGCTTGTGTGGGGTCCCTCGAGCCCCTCCAAACCTACATCCCCTGCCCTGAGTTTGGGGGTTGCAGGGGCTGAGGATCTATCCCCTTTTCCCACCGAATTTGGGGATCCCGTGGGGGAGTCTCAGCTTCCCCCTTCTCGACTTTAGGGATCCCCGTGGGGTGGGTCACACCCCTCTTTTCCCCCCGAGCTTGGGAGTCCCTGGTTAACGGCAGGGCGGTGGGAGGAGGAGGATGAAGAGGGCGGAGGCAGGGCCAGGAAGGTCCCGGAGGGGCTCGGGGGGAATTTTGGGGGATCCTGGAAGGGAGAAAGGGGGAAACTGAGGCAGCGTCAGCAGGGGGAGATGTCACCTCGTGCGTGCCCTCCCTGTGTCCCTCTCCTTGTCTCCCCTGTGATCCTCCCGGTGTCCCCTGCCCGTGTCCCCGCCGTGTCCGTGTCCCCGCCGTGTCCCCCCACCGTGCCTGCCCCCTGTGTCTCCTCTGTGCGTCGCCCGTGTCCCCTCCTTGTCTCCCCTATGATCCTCCCGGTGTCCCCTCCCCGTGGCCACACGTATCGTTCCCGTGTCGTCCCCCCCGTGTCCCCCCCGTGTCCGTGTCCCCCCCCCCGGCACGGGAAGCGGCTCCGGGCTCGCGGAAACGGCCCCTCCCCGCGCGCCTTCGGCCACGGAGCCGCTCGCGGGACCCACGGGGAGCCCCGAACCTTCCCGCGGGAGCGCCTGGGACCCCCCGAGGCCCCCGTGGAGCCCCTCCATGAAGCCCCCCGGGGCCATGGGGACGCTGCTGCGCGCGCTCGGTCGCCGCGATGGCCCCGACACGGTAGGACCGGGGGGAAGTCCCTGTGTGGGTGGGGGTCCCTCGTGGGGTGCGGGAAAGGGGGGGCTGGGTGCGGGGGGAGAAGCGGCGGGACCCCCCCTGTGGCGCCCCCGCGGGGTTCCCCCGAGCTCCGCTCCAGCCGCCCCCTTCCCACGCGTGACGCTGGGTGGCCGGGGTGGAAAGTCGCGTCTGACCCTCCCCCCGCTCGCCCCCACCCCCCCCCATATTTTCCCACGCTCACCCCTCGCCCCCACTTTCCCTTTTCCCCATTTTCCCACTTTTTCCCTTTTTTCCCACGCCCCTTCCTCTCCGTCCCACGCCCCCCCCGCTCCTTCCTCCGCTGTCCCCCTCCCCCGGCACACACTCCCACACCCCTCCCCCTCCGTGGGAACGGCGGGTGGTCCCAGGGGGGGACATTTCCTGGGCTTGTCCCTGCTCCGCTTCCTGCGGGACTCGATGTCCGTGGCCGGGGGCCAGAGGGGCCAGGGGTGACACGGGGGGGACACGCGGGACGACACGGGGAGGACACGGGGAGGGAGACGAGGGGACACTGGGAGACACGGGTAGGACATGAGCGACCCGGGGGGGACACAGGGGGACACGGGAGAGAGAGTGGGGTTGACACGGGAGTGAGAAGGAATCACGGGAGGGATAAGTGGAGGGAGTGGGGGGGACACGAAGGACATGGGGGGCGTTACTTGGGAGACACGGGGGTGGCACTGGGGGTGACATGAGGGGAACAGGGAGGTGACGCAAGGACATGAGGGGACACAAGTGGGACCCGGGAAGGGATACAGGGGACGCAGGAAAGGACGGAAGAGGGACACGGGGGAACACTGGGGGTGACAAAGAGGGCGACATGATAGGGACACATGCGGGGACACGTGTGGCGTCCTGGAGGGAACACGGGTGGCAAGGAGTGGACACGAGAGGTCCAGTGCGAGACACGAAGGGAGAGTCGGGGAAGACGCGGAGAGCTCTGTGAGAAGTCATGGAGAGAACCGGGGGGGCACAAGGAGGAACACGGGTGACACCGAGGGGACAAGGGGGTGACACTCTGAGGGAGCCAGAGGAGGACGGGGGGTATGCAGTGGGGCGGCATGAGGGGACACGGAGGTGACACGATGGGAATAGGGAGGGACAGGGGGCGGCACAGGGGGTAGGGATCACCGAGGGGACCCGGGGAGAGCACGGGAGGTTCACAAAAAAGACACAGAGGGTGACACGGGGGACATGGCAGGTGACGTTGGGGACAACATGGGAGGGACACGGATGGGACACGGGGGCGTCATAGGGGTGACACAGCAGTGACGCGCGAAGTCGTGGGAGTGACACGGGGGGGACACGGGGAACATGCGGTGACCCCCCCTCCCCGTGTCCCCCCAGCCGCGGCCGTCTGCACCCGCCTCGCACACGTTCCGAGAGCGGAGCCTGCACCGGGGGGGAGCCTGTGGGGGCTGCGGGACCGCCCTGGGACCCCACGGGCTCGTGTGCAGAGGTGACACCCCCGGGACACGCTGGGAGGGCTGGACGGGGGAATGGAGTGGGGGGGATAATGGGGACAGTGGGGTCGGGACTGGAAGGTTACTGGGGCCAGTGGAGGGGCACTGGGAAGTTACTGGTGGCGCTGGGAGGGCACTGGGAGGTTACTGGGAGCATTGGGGGCTTACTTGGATGTTTACTGGGGGCGTTGAGGAGTTTACTGGAGTCTTTACTGGAGGAAGTGAGGGGTCATTGGGGATACCGGGAGGTTACTGGGGGCAGCGGGAGGTTACTGGGGAGGGAGTACTGGGGTCCCCGAGGGGGCCCTGGAGGGTGCTGATGTCTCCGTTGTCCCTCTCCAGTTTGCAAAGTCGCCGCCCACAAGAGATGTGAGAGCAAGGTACGACGGGGGGCGGGGGCGTCAGCCAAGGGCGGAGGGCCCATTTGGGGCTGGAGTCCCATTTGGGATGACCCCTGTGTCCCCATTCAGGTGACGTCACCGTGCCAACCTCTGCCCCCGCCTGAGCTGGTGAGTGTGGGAGGTCGCGACCTCCCCAAACCCCCCGGGCAGGAACCGAGACCCCTCAAACCCCCCTCGAGACCCCCAAATCCCTCGGGCACGATCTGAAACCCCCGAAGCATCCCCAGGCAGGACCCCCCGAACTCCCCTCGGGACCCCCAAACTCTCTGGGCAGAATCAGGGACCCCACAGAAGGGGTAAAACCCCCCCCAAGCCCCCCAAGCAGGAGATGGGATTCTCCCTTGGGAGCCCCAAACACCCTTGTCAGGATCCGGTGCCCCCGATATTCTCCCTGGACCCTGAACTCCCCACATCCCCCTCGGGACCCCCAAACCCTCCCGGGCAGGACCCTGCCTCCTCCCCGGTGGTCGGGCTCCCCCAGACCTCACTGTGCCCCTCCAGAGGCGGAACACGGCCCCGGTGCGGCGTAGTGAGCGCGTGGTGAGAACCCCGAACCCCCCGGAACCCCCAAAACCCCCTCGACTCCCTGACCCCCCCGTGACCCCTAACCTCCCCCTGGTATCCCCAGCCCCCCTCCCGGGAGTGTTCCCTAAACCCCTCTGCTGGAGTCCCAAAACCCCCCTGACCCTCCACAGGTGTTGGGGACCCCTCGACCTCCCCCGACACCCCTGACACCGCCGTGACTGTGCTGTGTTTTGGGGACCCCGCTGACACCCCCCCTTGGTCCCCTCCCTTACCCCTCCCTGACCCCTCTTGACTCCCCCTTACCCCTCCCGACCCTCCTCACATTTTGGAGACCTCCCTGACCCTTGACCCCACGGGCTTGTTATGGGGACACCCCCTGTCTCCCCCAAAGCCCCTCTATTCCCTCGACCCCACCCTGTTTTGGGGACTACCCTGACCCCATCCTTTGCCCCCCCGTCTTGGTCCCACATGAACGCCCAACCCCATGTTTGGGGGCACCCCTTAACTCGGCCCATGTTTTGGGTCTCTCCGACCCCATTTTGCCCCCTCCTCGTTTTTGGGGCACCCCCGCGACCCCCAGGGCTCCTCGCTGGACAGCGTCCCTCAGCGGAGCACCCTGCCCAGGTACGGGGGGTTTGGAGGGGCTGGGGGATCTCAGGGATGTGGGCGGGGGGTGGAATTTGGGGGAGATCCCAAGAGGTTTTGGGGTGCTGGGGGATCTCGGGGAGGGTTGGGGTGTTGAGGGGGGCGTAAGAGTGCTGAGAGCGTCAAATTCTCTCCATTGGGTTCTGGGGGTGCCGCCCCCAGTTCTCAGCCCCTCCTTCCCCCCAGGACTCCTCGCGCCCCCAGCCCCGAGGTCTCCCCGTTCCCCCCCCTGGACCTGACGTTCGTGACCGAGCGGATCCTGAGCGTGGGGGTCCCGGGGAGCGGCGAGGGGGGTCCCGGGAAGCACCTGCGGCACCTGGCGAAGCTCCTGGGGGCGCGGCACGGCCCCAACTACACGGTGCGGGCAATGAGGGCAACTGGAGGGGTCCGGGAGGGCTGTGGAGGGCACTGGGGGGGCTGTTGGGAGCACTGGGGGAGGTCGAGGGGGGTTGCGGGGGCCACTGGGACCCTTGGGCGGGGGACAAGACACGAGGGACCCGGGGGTGGCAGGGGGCTGGGATTTTGGGGGTTCCAGGGGTGGACGGGGGGTCCGAGGGCAGTTTCAGGGTTGCCTCGGTGGGTCCGGGCTCTCCCCGACCCCCCCGTGCCCCCCCAGATCTTCAACCTGTCCGGAAAGCGCCGCGACCTCACGCGCCTGAACCCCAAAGTGAGGGGGGATCCGGGAGTATCTTGGGGGGTAGGAGGGTCCCCCCGGGAGATTTGGGGCATCCTGGGGCATCGGGGCTCTCGGAGGGGTCCCGGGGATGGGTCTCGCGGGTTTGGGAGATCCTCCGCTCGGTTTTGGGGGTTCCGGGGCAGGTCCCGCGGGGTTGGGAGGGTGCCGGGGGATGGGGGAGTTGTCCTGGGGGTTGCGGGAGTCTCAGGGGGTGCGGGGGTTCCTGGGGGGGTCCCTGCGGGGTTGGGAGTGTCTCGGGAGGGGATGTCCTGGGAAGGTTGAGGGTTCCGGGGGCATCCTGAGAGGTTTGTGGGTATCCTGGTGGGTTTGGGGTCCCCCCGCGGTGTTTGGGGTTCCGGCTCTGAGGTCCCCCCCAGGTGCTGGATTTCGGGTGGCCGGAGCTTCTCGCCCCTCCTCTGGAGCTGCTCTGCTCCGTCTGTAAAGCGCTCGAAGGGTGTCTGGGGGGGCACCCCCGCAACGTGGCCGTGCTGCTCTGCAAGGTGGCGTGGCCGGGGGGGTTTGAGAGCCTCTGAGGGGGCTTTCCGTGGAGTTTGAGGGCTGGGGACAATGGGGAGGGGTCTTCGGGGCAATTGGGCGGGCACTGGGTGGTACTGGGGGGCAGGGAGGGGCACTGGTGAGGACACTGGAGAGGGTACTGGGGGTTACTGGGATGCACTCGGGGCTGTGGGGGACACTGGGTGGTACTGCAGGGCACGGGGGTGTCAATGGGGGTGTCAGTGGGGGTGACACCGAGAAGCACTGGGGGGTACTTGGGGCTGTGGGGGGGGCACTGGGTGGTACTGGGGAGGCTCTGGGTGACATTTGGGGGGCCCTCGGAGATATGAAATGGTACGGGGGGGTACTGGGGGTCCTCACCCGTCCCCCCACCCTCCCCCAGGGCAGCAAGGCCCCGGTCGGGGTGGTAGTGGGGGCATTTCTGCACTACAGCAACGTCTGGGGCAGGTGAGGGGGCACCGGGGGTCTTCGGGTAATCGGAGAGATTAAGGGGGGGGCTTGGAGGGTTTAAGGGGGTTATTGGGGGGCTGGGGGGGTTTATATGAGTTTATGGAGGGTTGGGGGGGCAGAGTGGGGGTCGAAAGGAGAATTTTTGCCTTCAAGGGTGGCCCAGGGGGGTCAGGGGTGGGGGAGCTATGGGGAGGCTGAGGGGGGTCATGGGGGGTTTAAGGGGGTCATGGGGAGGATTTGGGCTATGGAGAAATTAAGCGGGGCTTGGGGGAGTCTTAGGGGTCCCGGGGGGTCGCGGGGGCTTTGGGGGTACCCTGACCCCCACTTTTGGCCCCCCAGCCCCGAGCAGGAGCTGAACGCGCTGAGTATGAGGAGGTTCTGTGAGGAGAAATTGGGGGACGTCCTGCAGCCCTCCCAGCGCAGGTCGGGGGATTTAAGGGGGACGGGTCCCGGGTGGCTTTAGAGGTCCTGGGGACAGTGGTGAGGTTATGGGGTCTGGGGGGAGGGGGTGTCAGGGGAGGTCATGAAGGGATTTGGGGGAGTTGGGGTGTTTTGGGGGGTGATTTTGGGGAATGGTTTTTGAGGGTTGTTTTGGGGTTATTTTTGGAGTGTTTCTTAGGGCGATTTTTGGGTGGTTTTGGAGTGATTTTTTGGGATGCTTTTAGGGTATTCTAGGGGTAACTTTTGGTGTGGGTTTAGGGTGGTTTCAGGGATGGTTTTGGGGTGATTCTTTGGGGTGGTTTTGAGGTGATTTTTGGTGTGGTTTCAGTTGGTGTTTGGGGTCATTTTGAGGGGATTTTTGGAGTGGTTTTGGGGCGATTTGGGGTTCCACTCCTGCCCCCACGCAGGTACACAGAGGATTTTGGGGCACTGCTCTCGGGGCGACTCCGCCTGAACAGCTCCCCCCAGTTCCTGCACCACGTCCTGCTGCCCCCCCTGCCCGCCTACGACCCCCCTGATGGTCAGTTTGGGGCGGGGGGGTACCCCAGAACCCCCCCAGGGCCCCCCAGTGATACCCCCGTGTCTCCCCCAAGGTTGCCGCCCCTTCCTCAAGATCTACCAATCACTGCAGCTCGTCTACACCTCGGGGGTCTAGTGAGTAACACCCTCCCCCACCCCAAATCTGACCTCCCCTGCACCTCGGGAGGTCCCCGAGGCCTCCCAAACCTCACTCCCTCCTGCTGTCCCTGTTGGGGGCGTCCCGGCCCCTCCCCCAAACCTCACATCCCCCCCATTGAGGGGTCCCGGGGCGCTCCCAAAATTTACAACCCCACCCCCCAAACCTCCATGTCAGAATGCGAACCTCGACCCCCTCTTTGGAGGGGTCCAGGGACTCCCTCCAGTTTCCCCAAGTGCTCTGCGGGTGCTGGGGTTTCAGGGAGTACCCCTAATCGTGACAGCCCTCCAAAACTGACTGCCCCAAGCCTGCTCCCCAAACTTTAACCCCCCCAAATGCCCCCCCCTTTCTTCCCCCAGCAGCGCCCCCCCCTCGCAGTCGCTCTGTGTCACCCTGGAACCGGCGCTGCTGCTCAAGGGGGACGTGATGGTGAGGGGGGGGTGTCGGAGGACGAGGGGGGGAGGCCGGGGGGTTCTCAGAGGGTCGTGGGGCAGCTCGCGGGTGGCGTGCGGGGAAGGCACGACCACCCCTGACCTTTGTGTGTGTGGCTCCCCCCAACTCACCTGTCCGTGTCCCCCCAGGTGCGCTGTTACCACCGGCGGCGGGGGGGGCGCGAGGCGGTTTTTGGGGTTCAGTTCCACACGGGGACCCTGCGCGGGCCCCGCCTGAGGCTGCGCCGGGACGAGCTCGACCTGGCCTGGCAAGGTGGGGCCGCGGGGGAGTGCGAGGGGCTGGGAGGATCAGAGGGAGCTGGGGCAACTGCGGGCTTTGCGTGGCTTCGGGTTTTGAGGGGGCACGAGAGGACGGGGAGAGTTTGGGGATGCTTAGGGGGCTGGGGGGGGTTGGGGGGAGAGTCCTGGGGTGACTCGGAGGGTGCCAGGAGAGGGGACACAGGGGGATTTGGGGGCACAGATTACGGGGACACGCCCCAGTTCCCCTGTGCCCCCCCAGACGAGAACAAGGAGTGCAGACCTGGGGGAATTTGGGTGTGCAGAGGCAGATGAGAGCTGGGAATGGGCGACTGGGGGGATACGGGGGGATTTGGGGATGCAGATTATGGGGACGCCCCCACGCCCCGCCAAACCGCCCGTCATGCCTCCCCAGACCAGCGCTTCCCTCCTGACGCCACCGTCGAGTTCATCTTCTCCTCAGGCCCCGAGAGGGTCGAAGGTGAGTTTTGGGGGGCGGAGACGCCCGGGGATACCCCGCCGGGCCCCCTTTTCACTGCCCACCCCTCCTTCCCTCCTCCCCCAAGGCTGGGTCCCCCCACGCGGCCCCCCCGCCTCCCCCATCGATTACGGGGTGCAAGACCCCGCGGTTCGGCGTGACTCCTACGATGGGCACTGGGACAGCCCCGAGGGTAAGAGGGGGTCGGCGGGGTCCCCAAGGCATGGGGGGCGGAAGAGGGACCCCATAGCCTGGGGTTTGGGGCACTCGGGGCGGGTCTCAGGGTGCTGGAGGGTGTTGGGGTGACCTGGAGTGTCAGGGGTGGCTGGGGCGATTTGAGGGGCTGGGGGGACTGAGGGTGTTCGGGGGTTTCAGGGAAGCCCCGCGATATGGGAGGGCAGGGATTTGGGGGAGGCCGGGGGGGGGGGTCCCCATCTTCAACGGAGGAGTTGAAGGCCTGGAGAAAATACGAGGAACTGGGGGAGCACAGGGGGTTTTGGGGGGCAATATGGGCATACGGGAGGGGTCCCCGTGGCCTGAAGGGGATGGGGGAGGAGACAGGGGGTCCCGGGGTGTTCCGGGTTGGGTTTCGGGGGTGCGGGGAGAGGGGTTTTGACAGCCCTTTCCGCCCCCCAGAGCTCTCCCACACTTGGGGTCCCCTGGATGGGAGCCCCTACGCCCGTGTGCAGAAGAAGGGGGGACCTTCCCCACCCGGGGGGGACTCTGACTCCCCGCCCCCACCTGGAGCCCCCCATGGCCGCCCCCCACCCCCCACGGCTGCTGAGCGTCGGGAGTTGGAGCAGCTGCTGGGGGGGTTCGGGGTGCAGGGGGGCCGCAAGACCCCCGGCCCAGGGGAGGAGCCCCCTGACACACCTGAACCACTCAGGACCCCCACAGTCTATGGGACCCCCGAACCACTCGGGACCTCAGCACCCTACAGGAATCCCACATCCTACGGGACCCCAATATCCCTTGGAACCCCGATAACCCACGGCACCCCCACATTCCATGAGACCCCAATATCCCATAAGACCTCCCCCTCCCAGGGGACCCCTACTCCCCACAGCCCCCTCACATCCTGCGGGACCCTAACACCCCACAGCTTCCCCACATCCTATGGGGCCCCAAAATCCCAGGGGTCCCCCACACCCTATGACACCCCAAAACCCTACGGGACCCTGGTGCCCCACGTGACCCTGACACTCCATGGCCCCCCAGCATCCCAGGGGTCCCCAACTTCCTACGGGACCCCAGCACCCCGTGGCTCCCCAGTATCCCCCGGGACTCCAACACTCCATGGGGTCACAGCACCCTATGGGACCCCAGTATCCCACAGGACCCCAATATCCCGGGGATCCCCGACATTCCATGGCACCTCACTGTCCCAGAACACCTTGTTGCCCAACAGCACCCCAGTATCCCAGGGGACCTTGATATTCCAGGGGTCACCGATACCCTACAGCCCCCCAGCTGGGACCCCAACATCCCTGGAGACCCCAACTCCATATGGGACCCCAACATCCCATGGTTCCCCATCACCCTATGGGACCCCATCATCTCATGGATCCCCAACATCCCAGGGCCCTCACACTCCCCATAGCCCCCCACCAGCCCAGAAGCCCCCAACATCCTATAGCCCCCCAATATCCCACAGGACCCCAGTAATCCATGAGACCCTGACACCCTATGGGACCCCTACATCCCAGGAGACCTCAGCCCCCCACAGCCCCCCAACATCTTACAGCCCCCCAAAACCCCATGGTGCTCCAGTATCCCCTGGGGTCCCAATCTCCCACATCACCCCAATATCCGAGGCACTCCCAGCCCCCCATGGGACCCTGATTTCCCATGGCCCCCCGGCATCCTGCAGCCCCCCAGTAGTTCACGGGATCCCCTCACTTCACAGCCCCACAGCATCCCATGGGATCCAGATATCCCACAGCCCCACCGCACCTCACAGCCTCCCAGTACCCCACAGTCCCCCGAGCCCTTGGGCCCCCCCCAGCCCCTGGGTCCCCCCGTGCCCCCCGCTGTGCCGACGAGCCAGCCTGGCCTCCCCCCGGGACTCCCCAAAACGAGGGGTGCAGCGCTCGCTGTCCGAGGGGTTCCCCCCGTGGGGGGGCTACGGGCGCCCAGTGGCGGGGGGGTACCTGCTTTTGGGGGGGCTCTCGCCCCTCTGCCCCTGCCAGGACTGCCAGGGCTGGGGGGGCGTCTCCCCGCTCCCCACCCGCCCAATGTATGGCAGGCATGGCTGGGAGGGACCCCCCGCGCCCCCTCTGGAGCCCCCAAGTTGCCCCCATTGCGGCCGCCCCGGGTTGGGGCTGGAGCGGGGACACCCGCCCGGAAAAGGGGGCTACGATCCTCCCGCCATGGGGGAGCTCCAGGAGCCAACAGGTAAAGATGGGAGGGCAAAAGGATTAATGGGGGTCCTGGGCGGTATTAGGGACACGGAGATGTAAAAGGGCTGTGGGGGCTTCTTGGGGGGGTTATAGGGCATTGAAGGGGCTATTGGGGGGTCATGGGGGGGGGATCTGTGGGAGGTAAAAGGGTTCCTGGAGGGGGTCTAGAAGGGTGTTGGGCAGATTGAGTGGGGTCAAAAGGGGTTGGGGTGCTTCTGGGGAGGGTTCGTGGCCACAGAGGGGCTGGGGGCGCCTTGGGGGAGCTGAGGCATGAACTGAGGGAGATTCGGGGGAGTTTGGCGGGATTAAAGGGGTGATTGGGGGAACCGGGGGGTGTTGGGGAGCGGCAGGGGGCAAAGGAGCCACTGGAGGGAGGTTTTTGGAGGCCCCCTCAAAAAGAACTTCCGGGGGTCGAACTCCTCTCTCTCTGTGATCCCAGGGCGACGCAGCCCCATTGAGGGGCTCCCCTGGACGGACGCCCCCGGCGCCCTCCCCGAGTCTCCCCGGGCCCCCTCCCCCGGCACCGGCACCCCCGGGTCCCCCCCGCCCCCGCAACCGCCCCTGCCCGAGAAGCGACATCCCCCGGCCCCGGGGGGACCCCGGGACCCCTCCTCACCCCAGCGCAGCCCGGGGGGGGCCCAGGGACACCCCTCGGCTGGGGCGGGGCCGGGCGGGACCCCTCCCGGGGGCACCTTCGTGCAAGACACGACCAAGTTCTGGTACAAACCGGGGCTGTCCCGGGAGGAAGGTACGGGGGGGGGTGGGGGGAACGGGGCGCTGGGGATGCCCGGGGGATTGTGGGGGGGCCATGGGGGCCGGAAACTCCTAGGGGGTTTTGGAAGGGATGGGGTTTGGGGCGTCTTGGGGGTTATTAGGGGGTATTGAGGGCCTGGGGGGGTGTTTGAGTGGGATCAAGGGAACATGGAGGGAGGTCGAGGGGGCTATGGGGGGCTGGGGGGGAGAACGGTGGGGATCGGGGTGGGATTTATGGGGGAGTGCCGGGTGAGGTCTATGGGTGGCGGGAGTCAGTGGGTCCCCCGTGTGCCCCCTCCCCTCCGTGTGACCCCCGCGTGCCCCCCAGCCGTGTCCCTGCTCAAGGCGGCCCCTCCCGGCTCGTTCCTCGTCCGCCGCAGCAGCAGCTTTCCAGGGGCGTTCGGGCTTGCGCTCAGGGTGGGGGTCCCGCCCCCCCGCGCCACCGCCAGAGCGGGTATGAACCCTCCCGAATCTCTCCCGAACCCCACAGACCTCTCCAGTTCCATAAACACCCCCGGCATGCCCCAGATCCACCTCCCCCGCTATAGAATATTTGGGGGCGGGGGTGGGATCTCGGGCATCTTCGCAGCGCTCTGACGCCCCCAACACCCCAGGGACCCCTGAAAACCACCCCAGATTCCCCACCAGCTGCCCCCAAAACCACCCATAGACCATCCCCATGCAGTGTTTGGGCTCGTGGGGGGTGGGGGGGGGTCTGCCAGGTGAGGCTGGACATCCTGGACACACCAAGAACCCTCCCAGATCCCCCCATGGACACCCCTCAAATGCCCCATAGGCATCGGGGGATGCCGTGGGGGGTGGGGTGGGGGTCTCAAGGGTCTCCCTGGCGTCTGACTCCCCACGGCCCCCCAGGGGACCCTCAGGAGCAGCTGGTCCGGCACTTCCTGATCGAGACGGGCCCGCGAGGGGTCAAAATCCGGGGGTGCCCCGAGGAGCCTTACTTTGGTGAGGGGGGCTCGAGGGGAATCTGGAGGGGTCTCTGAGGGTCGGAGGGGGTGAGGGGGGAAGTCAGTGGGAGGGGCTATGGGGGTCAGTGGGGTCTCAAGGGGATTCAGGGCTTAGAGGGGTCGGGGGAGGGTTGGGATCCGGGAGGATCTGTGGCGGCTTCGGGGAATCAGCGGGAGTTTTGGGGTGCCCTGACCCCTGTTCTCCACAGGGAGCCTCCCGGCGCTGGTGCTGCAGCACTCCATCACGCCCATCTCACTACCCTGCACCCTCCGCATCCCCCACGCAGGTGGGCACCCCAAAAACTGCGGGAACACCCAAAAACTGACAACCCAAAACTCCCATGTGACATCCCCAAAACCCCGCGGGGACACCCCAAAAGACCCTGGGAGCTCCCCCAAAAGCTCCCCAGGGAAACCCCCAAAATCCAAGAAGGAACACCTCAAAAACAGTGGGGACACCCCAAAATCCCTGCGGGGACATTCCTGAACACCTGCTGGCACACCCCAAAAGCGCAAGGATACCCCAAAATCGTAAAATCCCAATACCACGGGAGCTCCAAAACCACGGGAACCCACAAAATTGTGGGGACACTCCTAAACGGTGGGGACCCCCCCAGAAAGCAGACAGAACCCCCTAGACACTCCTCCAGCCCCCTAAATCTCTCCCAACTTCCCCCAGCCCCCTAATTTTCTCTGCCAGAGGGTTCTGGACAGTTCCTGGTGGGGCACCGGGTAGTCCCGGCTGCCCCCCAACCTTGTGCCCTCCTTCCGCAGAGCTGCAGGAGGGGGCCCCGGACCCCCCCGGACCCCCCAATGTCAGCACGGCCGGAGCCCTCCTGAGGCAGGGGGCAGGTGGGACTGGGGGTACTGGGGCAACTGGGCACACTGGGGCAGATGGGATTTGGGACACTGGAGTGTACCAGGGGCACTGGGGGTGGTACTGGGAATGCTGGAGTGGGGGGCACTGGGATGGGGGGGAGTTACTGGGATGGTGCAGGCACTGAAATTGGGTCATTTGTGTGGGGTTGGCATCGGGACTGCGAGCACTGCGGGAGCTGGGCTCGGTTTTGGGGAGGCTGTCCCAGTTTTGGGCAGCTTCCTCCCCGTTGACCCCCCAGCCTGCTCTGTGCTGTTCCTGGGCTCGGTGGGAACCGAGGCCCTGACTGGGCCCCAGGCTGTGGCCAAGGCGGTGGGGTCCCTCCTGGAGGGGATCGCGAGTGCGGGGGGGTCTCCCCAGCCCCCCTCCAGCCCCGTGCACTTCAAGGTGTCAACACAGGGGATCACCCTGACGGACCGGCAGCGCAAGTGAGGGACCCCTGAACCCCCAAGCCAAAAAACCCTCCAAACCCAGACCCCTCTAACCCCCCAATCACCCCTGTCCCCCAACCCTCCCCAAACCACCCAACCCCTACATCCAGAGCTCTTCAAACCAAAATCCCCTCATACACCGACCCTCTAAACAAACGCACAAAAACCACCAATTCCTCAAAACCTCCCAACCCCCAAACACCAGCACCTCAAACCCTCTCAAATGCCCCCAAACCCCCACCCCTGAACCTCCAAGCCCACTAAACCTTTAATCCTCCAAGCAACTGATCGCCCAAACCTTGACATCTCCCAAAACCAACCCCGACCTTCCCCCCAAACCCCTCGGCATTCACCGACCCTGGCCCAGAAACCTGCCCTGCCCCCCCCGCCCCCGCCAAACCCCCCCCTCACCCTGTGCCCACCACCCCCAGACTCTTTTTCCGCCGGCACTACCCTGTGAGCAGCATCACCCACTGCGGCACTGACCCCCAGGACCGCAGGTGAGGGGGGGGCACACGGGGGGCACAGGGGGACCCCCAATCATCCAAACCCTCCCAGACCTCCCAACACCTTTAACCCCCCAGGTGGACGAACCCCGACGGGACCACAGCCAGGTACATGGAGAGACCCCCAGAACAGAATCCCCCAGAAAGGAGGGCGGCACAGATCTGACTCTGGCCTTGCCCCTTCCTCCCTACTTGCCCCCCCAGGATTTTCGGGTTTGTGGCCAAGCAGGCAGGAGCACCGGGGGGGGGCAATGCGTGTCATGTGTTTGCGGAGCTGGACCCCGAGCAGCCGGCGGGGGCCATCGTCACCTTCGTCACCAAAGTCCTGCTGGGAACGCGGAACTGAGACCCCAGGGACCTCCCTGGGACCCCAGAAACCATCTGGGGACTACCGAAGTCCCCCGAGGCAGGGGTCCTCAGGGGCACCCTCAAAACCCAGTAGGACTCTGCCCCATCTTCACCGAGGTCCTGCTGGGGACACAACCTTGAGGGACCCCCAGAACCCCCTGAGACCTCCAAAAACGTCTGGGGATGCCCAAAACCCCCAGAGTCCCCCATTCCAAGGGGTGGACGGGGGGACACACATAACCAAGCCCCCCGCCATAATCAGCACCATCACCAAGGTCCTGAACACCCCCAAACCCCCCTGAGGCTTCCCCAAAATCATCCCTGGACCTCCCAAACTCTCCTAGACACCCCCGATTTGGGGAGCACAAGGGGATGCCCATAATCTCCCTCACCACCATCTTCATCACCAGTCCTACTGCATTTCTCCCCAGACTTCCCCCGAGACCCTTCCCCCAACCTCTCAAAAACACTCCCCAGACCCTCCCACCCTCTCTTGGAGGTCCCCCAAAACCTACTGCACCCCCTGAACTGCCCTCTCAAGAGAGGAGGGCTGGTAGAAAAGGGGGCACAGGGACGTCCCTGCTATTTGGGAGAACCCAAATAAATCCACATTTATTTTGGTGTAAGAAATGAGTTTATTTAATGAGGCGGGGCGTGGGGACACCCCCCCCCCTCCATGTGCAAACGTCAAAGGGGACCCCAAGACCAGCCCGGCCCCCACCAAAGAACTGGGGGTCTGGGGGGTCCCATGGGATCGGAAGGGCCAGGTTACATTCATGATGGGGGGGGAAAACCCCTAATTCTGCCCCCTGGAGCCCCCCAAGAATGTGGAGCGCTGGAAGAGATGGTGGGGCACAGGTGTGATCTGGGGGGGCACTGGAGAGTCAGTGGAGTGGAAGGGGTTGGGGTAACTGGCGAGGGTCAAAAGGGTGATTTGGGGGGTTCTGGGGGGCGCACAAGGTTCACCAGTGGTGGAAGGGACAGGACTGAGACCCCCAAAGCCACCTGAAGCAGTCATTGGGATAATTGGGGGGGCAGGATTGAGTCCCCCAAAAACATGGGGATGGGGCAGGAATGGGCTCCCCAAAAATATGGCAGAGGCCATGGTTGAGACCCCCAAAAACCACCTTGGGGGGGCAACAGTGGGGTACTTTTGAGGGGCCAATGGAGGGATTAAATTAGGGGAACCTCCCCCAAAGAGTCCCCAAAGGGCAAAATCATGGGGGCGGGGGCAGGAGTGAAACCCCCAAATACCACCTTGGGGGGGTCTCCATTGTTGTGGAAACACCCTAAAGTGCACTGGTGGAGCCCAGGGTGGGTCTGGGAGCACCAGAGGGTTTCAGGTTTTGGGAGTCCCACGCTGGCCCCCACTTTATCCGCTCAGAGGGTGCAGGTCCACCTTGACCCTCTCGCCAGTGCTGAGCATCCCCACGGTGGGGAAGAGACCCCCAGGGGGGACCCCAACCTCCCTACGCCCCACGACTGTCCCATTCCGCGTGAAGAACACCTGGGGGGGCACAAATTGGGAGGGTCACCCCTATATTTGGAGGGGGCCAGGGAAACCCCATGCCCCCAAAAAAACCAGGGGTACAGGGGGGAATAAGGCAAGGAAAGATGAGCCAAAAGTGGGGTGAAGGGGGAATTTTGGGGAGAGTTTTTGAGGGTGCACCAAGACATGCTGGGGGTCACCCCAAACTACAAGGGGAGAGCGGGGAGAAGCCAATCTCCACAAAAGTGGGGGCAAAGTGATGAGTCACAGTAAAGAGAAGCCAGTGGGGGTTGTGGGGGAGATTTTGGGGTGATGGAGGGTCCAGGGGTGGAACACAAATACATGTGAGGATCATAGACAAACAGGGGGTCATCCTAAAATATGAGTGGGGGCGGGACACCCCCAACCTCCCAAAATCCGGCTGCTGGAGCCCCCAGACTGATTCAAAAGGATCCCAATGGAGGACAAAGAAGAATTTTGGGGTGGAAGAGTTTTTCAGGGTACAGGTTTTTTTTTGGCGAGGTGTCCCCACCCTTACCACGACTTTCCTGCCTTCCTGCTCCATGTCCTCCCCATCCTCTTCTTCCTCCTCCTCTTCCTCTTCCTCCTCCTCCTCCTCCAGGTACATCACATTGCGCACCTTCACCTTCACCTCAGGGGGCTCCGAGGCATCATCGCTGTCACCTGGGGTGGGGAAAAGGGTGAGGGACCCCCCCCAGGGCCCACCCAGACTTTGGGGGTCCCAGCCCCACGATACCTTCGCTGTCCCGGCCGTAATCCCGAGGGAACATGATCCCACAGCCCATCACGTCGCCCTTGTAGCAGCGGGGGCCAAAGGGATCCCCCACCCCGCTGCCATGGAACAGCTTTCCGTCATCTGGGGGGAGACCCCGAATTAGGGGGATCCTGCAGTTCATGGGGGAAACCCCCAGAAACTCTCCACGGGGGTGCACCCCAAAAAAGGAGAAGAAATGGGCAAAGAAAGGGGTTACAGGTAGAGAAGGAAGAGGAGAAGGCGACAACTGGGGATGAGGGGGTGCACAAAGGGACCCCCAAATCAGGAGGGACTCCTCAGATCATGAGGGGGACCCCTCCCATGGGAGTGCACCCCAAAAAAAGGAGGAGAATAGGCCTGAGAAAAGCCGAAGGAAGAAGAGGGCAAAGGGCATGAAAGGGCAAAGGGGGAGAAAGGAGGGAAAAGGGGGGAAAGGGAGAGGCCATGGGGACCCCCCCAAGGGGCTGGAAGCCACCCCTCAGACTCTTGGTGGGAGTGCACCCCAAAAAAAAAGGAGGAAACTGGGCTGGGAAAGAAAGAGGATGAAGGAAAAAAAGATGGAGGAAGGGAGAAGGGAAGAGGAGGGGTCATGGGGATCCCCCAAGTTAAGGGGGACCCTCAAGGTCACGGGGGAGATCCCCAGACCCTCATTATAGGGCTGCAACTCAAAATACGGGGTAAAAATGGGAAAGGGGCTTTCAGGGGGAGAAAGAGTAGAAGGAGGTCCCACTATTGGGGTCCTGCATTTGGGGGGGGGGGTCCCGCCCATTTTGGGGGTCTCCCCCACTTTTGGGGGGCTCACCCGCATGATAGGCCACCGAGCCCCTGCTCCAGCCGGGGTGACGATTTTTGGGGTAATCCTGGGGGGGCACAGGGGAGGGAGGTGAGGGCAATGTGGGGGGCCCAGCCACCCCAAACCTGTGGGCCCCAATTTTTCCCCCCAAACTCTCATTTTTGACACCTCCCCATCTTTCCATCCAGCCCCGAACCCGTGGAGAGGTCTAGCCCCCTCCCCCCAACCCCGGTCCCCCAAATCTGAGCCCCCTCCCCACCTTCACTGGCCACTCTCAACCCTTAAGGAGGCTCCATCCGCCCTTTACTCCCCCTGTAAGCCCCCGGGCCACCACCCCACTTCCCCGCCCCTCCCAGCTCCGTAGTTATCTCCACCCACCCCAGCCCCCCGACTCCAATTCCGAGCCCCCCGCGCACCTTCCTGGCCACGCCCAAGGCGATGTAGCACTTCTCGCCCGGGTCCAGGATCTCCAGCTCGAAGTAGTGGCTGCGGGGGCTGAGCGGCCGCCGGGTCTGGGCCAGCCCCACATCCACGATGCTCTTCCCTTTCCCCACGTATTCCAACACCTGGGGGGGGCGCGGAGCGGGTTCAGACGGGGGGAAAAAGGGGCACCTCCTAATCCGGACCAGCCCCAGATCCGTGAAATTCATCCCCATCTCTACCTAATAACAACACCTGGGTGGGTTTAGGGGGTCCCGGGGGAATCTGGGGGATCACAAAGACTGAGGGGGGGTCATGAGGGGGGCACACACAGGGGATTTGAGGGGCACCCAAGAACCCCTCGAGTCCCAATGTCGCTGCTGTGACCTCCTTTACCCCGCCCCCCTGTCATGGCCCCCCATTTCACCCTCCCCAGGACTGGGGACAACTCTTGTCCCCTCCCCAAAACTGTCCTTACCCGAACTCCCAGGCCCAAATTTTCCCCACCCCATAACCCCATAAATTTTCATAAATTTCTGACCTCTGCGCCCAGGGAGGGGATCCAACCTCTTCCAACGGACTCCCCCCCTCAGTCCTCATTCTGAGCTCCCTTCTTACTTCCCTGGGCCACCCCCAGACCTGGGAGAGGCTCCAGCCCCACTTTTTCCCTCTCCCGGCCCCCTGACCCCCTCGAAACCCCCGAGTTTCCGGGTGCTCACGGAGCCGCAGAGCCGCACGTCATGGAGCCTCCCCCACTCCTCCTCCAGGCTGTCCACCAGCATCGCGCCCCCCTCATCCTCGGGGGGACCGGGTGGTGGCAGATGCAGCCGAACCTCCTCCCCCAGCGAGTGCAGCCCCACAGCTGGGAACAGCCCCGGGGGCGACAGTGGCACCCCCAGACCTCCCACCTGCAATTAAGGGGAGTCAGGGGGGTGCAGGGGACTCAGGAACAAGGGCACCCCCCAGGTCCCCCCATTTGGGATTCAGGGAAACACCAAAGTGGGAAGTGGGGATCTCTAGAGGCTTTTGGGTTTCAGAAAATTTGGGGGTTCCCCCATCTCCTGTCCATTCTTTGTAATGAGTAGCTGGGGAAGGGGCAAAAGAATGCCCTGTTTGGGGGGTTCTGGGAGGTTTAGGGGTGCCCAGGTGAATTTTGAGGGTGCTCTGGGGCAGGGTGGGGGTCCCCTCACCCTCTGGCCATTCTTGGTGAAGAAAACCTGGGCTGGGGGTGCCCCAAACGAGCCCCTCTCGACGCCGCAGCCGATCCGGTCCCCAGAACTGCACTTGGAGCCGAACTGGCGCCCCTTGGCCCGGCCACTGTAGAGCCTGGAGTACGCCAAAAATGGGGGGCACCCCGAAAATGAGAGGTTCAGAATGGGAGAGCGGGTGTCAGTAATGGGAGACCCCAAACCTGGAGCAGACTCCAAATATCGTGACAGGCCCCAGAGCTCCCAACACCTCCCAGTCCTGCTGCCCCCGCGGCTCCCCCCAATATCCCGACATGCCCGAGGTCCCAAACCCTCAATATCCTGACATCCCCTTACTATTCTGGGACCCCGATATCCAAAAGCATCTTATCCTTCATCTCACTATCCAATATCACGACATCTCCCAACATCATGAAATTCTTCAGCACTCGCAATTACCCCAACACCTCCCTGCTATCGCGACATTCCCCACTATCCCAACAATCCCCACTATCCTTACACTCACTTTCCATCATCGGCGTGGTAGGCGACAGAGCCAGGCCCCCATCCCGGGGGGTGCTCGAGGCTGTGGCAGTGCGGGACCAGCCCCACGGCGATGGTGCCGCGGACCCCGCTGTCCACGATGGACACCTGGGCACGGGGCGGTGGGGTCAGGGCTCTGGACCCCCCCCGGGACAGCCCACGCCCCCCGGACCCCCAGGCTCACCTCGAAGTAGTTGTTGTCACGGGTCAGTGGCCGCGGGGCCACGTAACAGCCGACCTCGCCCGAGGGGCCGCGGTAGCTGCGGGGGGCGGGGGGGGCTGAGACACCCCCAGACCCCCCCTCCCCAAATCTGGGGATGCTTCCAGATCCCGTTGGCACCCCTAGCCCCCTCTCCGTGGGTCCAGCCCCCTCCCCAGAGGGAACCCCCAGCCCCTCCTACCCTCCTGGATGCCTCCTCCACCTCCTTGCCCGCCCCCCAGCCACCTCCATGCCTCCATGTGCCCCCAGGCCTCCCCCATCCCCTCACTCGCTCCCCGGAGCCCTCCAGCCGCCTTTTGCGGTTGCCCCCGCTCCCCCCCAGGGTACCTGAGGGTGTCCCCGTCCACCAGGATGTGTCGGGCGCGTTCCTGGCAGCGCAGGCCCCGGTCCCGGTCCCGGTCCCGGCCCTCCCGCACCTCCCGGATCTCCCGGATCCGCCGGCGCCAGTTGAGGAACCTGAAGTGCAGGTTCAGGTCATCCATGGCGGGGGTGCTCCTGCGGGGAGGCAACGCTGGGACCTCCGAAAGGACGGGGGGCCCGGAGCCCACACACCCGAAACTGACACCCCGAATGAGACACGAACCTCTCCCAAAACCCGGGATCCCCCAAAACTGAGCCCCAAACACACACCTGACACCCTAAACACACACCTGACACCCCACAATTGTCCTCCCAAACGCACCTGAACCCACAAACTTCCCCCAAAACACAACCAATCCTCCAAATCATATCTGAATCCTTTAAACATACCTAACTCCCCAAAATACACCTGAACTCTCAAAATTAACCCACAAAACACACGTGGTGCTCCAAAGTACACCTAAGCCCCCTAAACACACCTGACTCCCTAAAATACACGTAACCGCCCAAAAACCGTCGGGCCCTCCAAACACACCTGGACCCCCAAAACAAACCTGAACCCAAAAAACCCACTGGAGACCTGCAAAACTGTCCTCCCAAACACTCACCTGAACACCCCCCCCCCCAACACCCCCAAATCACACCTGCGATCCGCCAAAGCTGCCACTCAACACACACCTGACCCTCCAAAACCCACACCTGGCACACCCAAATCACACATGCCAGCCCAAAACTGACCTCCAATCCCAACCCTGGCACGCCCCCACACACCAAGGACCCCCCATTCCAGGGGTCTCCCTTCCCCAGAACCCCCCCAGGCCCCCCATTTCCCCCGCACCGCGACCGCTCCCCCACCACGGGACCCCCCCAGACTTCCCGAATTCCCCTCAGGACCCCCAAATCCCTCCCGCATTCCCTTTATCGGAGTCTCCCCGTCCCCCCGACTCCTCAGGACCCGTCCTAATGTCCTCCAGACGCCCCCACACCTCCCAGTCTCCCCAGAGCGCCCCCCCCGGCCCCCCAATGCCGCTTTACCAGGGGTCCCACCCCCTCCATGGGCCGCGCTCACATCCGGGTCCCGCTCGCTTCCACCTCCCTGTGCCCGCCCACTGCGCCCCGCGGACCAATCGGCGTCATCTGCGCCACCGACTGACGGCTCCCTCAGCCAATTGGAAGCTGAAGAGGGCAGGAGGCGGAGCCTTGCGGGGAATGCGCGTGCGTCATGATCACGTGACGCGGCGGGCATGGGGCCACGAGGAGCAATGGCGCCCCCCGGAGGACACTACAGGCAGTGGGAGCAACTGGGGAGAATTCGGGGGCCAGGAGTTCCTGGGGGCACCGGGGGAAGTGTGAGGAACGGAGGGGGAGCTGGGGAGACTTGGAAAATAGGGGGAATGGGGGGCTTCTGGGAGGACTGGGGGGAATTGGAGGATACTGGAGGCACTGAGGGGGCTTAGATTGGGGTCAAACCAGCACGAGGGTCACACTGGGGACATGGATGGATTAGGAGTCACTGGTTTGAACTGGGGGCACCCCCAGTTTCAGAGGGTTTCAGTGTCCCCCAGACCCAGGTTTGGGGGTTGGGGGGCTGGGGGACGACTTCACAAACACCTCTATTGGGTGGGTTTATTAGAAATTAAGTAATTAATACACACATCCCTCCCCCCATGACACCACACGGGGTCAGTCACAGGCCACACCTGTCCCCCCTGCTGCACTTTGGGGGAGGTGGCACTGTGACCTCTTACAGCCTGGGTGTCACCTGGGGGTGTCACCTTGTTATGGGGGTGACACCGTGATCTGTCACAGCTCAGTGTCACCTTGCGGTGTCCCCATGTTGTCACCCAGAGTTCATTGTGGGGGTGACAATAGGTCACCATTGGGGTGTCCCAGTGTCACTGTCACCTACACTTCATTATCGGGGTGACACTGTGACCTGTCACAGCTTAATGTCACCAGTGGGGTGCCGCAGTGTCTTGTCACCCAAAGTCCATTGTGGAGTGACACCATGACCCATCGCAGTTCAGTGGCCTAAAGAGGCGTCCCAGTCACCCACAGTCCACTATGGGGGTGACACTGTGACCCACCACAGCTCAGTGTCCCCACTGGCTGTCTCAGTTTGTGTCACTCACAGCTCAGCATGGGGGTGACACTGTGACCCCATCACTGCCTGGTGACCCTATGGGCTCTTCCCATGTCCCTGACCCTGTCACACCCTGGTGTTCCTGTTGAGCTATCCCAGTATTCCTGTCCCAGCCAGGTATTACTGTCCTTGTCCCTGTCAAATCCCAGTGTTCCATCAAGCTGTCCCTGTGTCCCTATACAGCTGTCTTGGTGCTTCTGCCACTGTCACATCCCAGTGTCTCTGTCCTTGTCGCATTCTGGTCTCCCTGTCACACCTTGGTGTCCTCACTGAGCTGTCCTGGTGTCCCTGTGCCACCCCAGCATCCCCATTCCTACCACACCCCAGTGTCCCCATCAAGCTGTCCTGGTATCCCAGTCACATCCTGGTGTCCCTGTTCCTATCACACCCCAACATCCCCATTACACCCCTATGTTCCTGTCAAGCTGTCCCAGTCACACCCCGGTGTCCTCATTGAGCTGTCCCAGTGTCCATGTCCCCATCACCCCCAGTGTTCCTGTCACATCCTCAAACTGTCCCAGTGTCCCAGTGTCCCCATCACCCCCAGTGTTCCTGTCACATCCTCAAACTGTCCCAGTGTCCCAGTGTCCCAGTGTCCCCATCACCCCCAGTGTTCTTGTCACATCCTCAAACTGTCCCAGTGTCCCCATCACATCCCAGCTGAGCTGTCCCAGTGTCCCTGTCCTAGTGTCCTCATCACTCCCCAGTGTCCCCCTCAAGCAGCCCCTCGTCCCCTACCTTCAGCCCCTCATCCCCACGGGTGGTGCCCAGGACCCCCCCAGCTGCCCCCAGTGCCACCAGTGCCGCTAGGGCCGCGGCCCCAAACACCCCCCGTGTCCCCATGGGGTCCCCAGGCAGTGCTGGCAGCACCAGTGACACCCCCAGGCCAAGGGGCATCCGCAGCCACCGTGCTCCTCCTGCCGCATCCCCTCCCCGCTCCATCCGGCGCCGCAGGAATGCCATGGCTGGGAAGTAAATCCCACAGGAGAGCTGGAGCACAAGCACGGCAAGGAAGTCACAGGGGGGGTACAGTGGCAGTGCCAGGACCAGAAGAGCCAGCCCCAGGAGTAGAACAGAGCTGGGCAGGAGCTGCAGCGGCTGCAGCCGGAGCCTCCCAGTGACTCCGCGCCGGAACAGGGCTGAGCCCACAGCACTGGCAGCCATGAATCCCGAGAAGGCAATTCCCAGTGGGATCCCATGCGGCTCCAGGACAGGTGTCCAAAGGAAGGCAAAGATGAGGAGGATGCTCTCCACGAGGGCCTGGACCAGCCCCAGGAGCAGCACCCGTGGGTCAGATAGGAGGCCCCGAAGGCCTTCTCCACAGGCCTTACCGCAGGGCCGGCTCTTCCCATAGTTCTCATCCCAGTTTTTCCCAGCAAAGATCCCTGAGAGCGCCAGGAAGGGCACAGCCACCAGGAATGGGGCCACAGGGCCCAGCGCCAGCCCCTCAGCCACCAGCTCGGCTACCAGGCCAGCTGCCATGGCCAGGCCACTGTTCCAGAGGGCCACGCGGGAGAAGGTGTTGGGAATCCACTCGGCTGGGAAGTCATGGCGCTCCAGGTGCTCATGGATGTACCACGACTCAAAGGCAGAGAAGAGCAGAGAGGTGCCGAGCCCCGCCAGGACCCGGCCAGCTGCCAGTGCCAGGAAATCCCGGGAGAGCTGCAGCAGGCACGACACGGAGCACAGCCCCAAGGACAACACACAGGACTTTTTCCGGCCAAGCCGATCCACAAAAACTCCAGAGACAAGGCCAAAGGTGACGTTGGAGGCAAAGCCGCAGGAGTAGAGCGCAGCGATCTGGCTGCGCAGGAAGCCTCGGCTATGCAGCAGCTGGAACAGCAGTGGGCCCTGCAGCCAGTCCGCAGCCAGCGCCGGGAGATATCCCAGCAGGAATTCCCGCTGGAAGCGGCAGAATGCAGGGTTGGAGGGTGAGGGGCGGCGTGGGGGTGGCTCCAGAGCCAGGAAGGTAAGCAGGAGGAGGGCAAGGGCAGAGCAAGGAAGCAGAAACATGGTGGGGAGGGGGCTCAGAAGGGCCTGGGGAAGGAAAAAGGAGGATCCATGGAGGGTTATAAGGACCCCCAGCCCCTAAAACAAACCATGGTAAGTATTATGGACCCCCAGCACCACAGATACACCACACAATCCCCCACAACTCCTCCATAGTCCACACCACCCCTCCCAAGCCCACACAGACACCACCCAGCCCCACAGAACCCCCATGGACCCCAAAACCCCACCAGTTCCCCACAACCTGCCAGAGACCCCCATAGAGGGACCAAGAGGACCCACATGCAACGCTCCAGATCCTCCACAGGCCTCACACAGGATCTCCACAGACTTCCCATGGGACCCTCATAGAGCCCCCGCAGCCCCCATAGTACCCTCGCCCCCGCAGATCCTCTTTAAGCCCCCCATATACCACCTACAGCCCCACACAGCCCCCCTCCACTCCTCATAGCCTTCCCCGACCCCAGAGTTGGCCCGTAGGACGCCCCAGACACGTCTCAGACTCTCCAAAGCCCTTCCACCCCTTCCGGCAACTCCCGGCCCCCTCAGGGACCCCGTACCCCCGGCCCCCTCAGGGACCCCGTACCCCCGGCCCCCTCAGGGACCCCGTACCCCCGGCCCCCTCAGGGACCCCGTACCCCCGGCCCCCTCAGGGACTCCGTACCCCCGGTCCCCAGCGGCGTCGCAGATGCCCCACGGCGCCTCCGCGGAGCCACTTCCGCTTCCTGTCCCCATGGACGCCGCCATCTTGGCGCGTGTCACGTGACACAGAGCAGCACACCCCCCCCCCCCGCCCCCCGCCCCCACACACGGACCCCTCCCCACAGGTGTCCAAAGAGAGCCCCGGGGGCGCCGCGGGGAGTTCCGGAGACACCCTGCCACAGGCATCCCCCAGACAAGCCACGGAGGATTATGGGAGACCCCCAAGTACCCTCCAGAGTACCCCCCCACGGGGGGTTTTCGGCATCCCCACCCCAAAGGAACGCCCCCAGACACACCATGGGGCATTTGTGGGGACCCCCGCCCTCAGAGGCCTCGTGCAAAGACCCTCGAGAAAATCCCCCCGCGCAAAATCCCCCTGGTGACCCACCCTTCCAGTACCCCCACTGTGAAACCTCCCTTTCCGTGACTCAGTTTCTGCAGGCTCGTTAAAGAGGGGGGGTCCCCCTCATCGCCCCTCACTCACCACTGCCTCCGGGGGTTCCTGGTGGGGCGCGGAGATGGCCGGACCCCCCTCACTTGATGCTCAGGCGGGGCCGGGGGGGGGCGCGGCGCGGGGGGGGACAGCATCGAGAGGGGGGGCGGCACTGGGGACACGGGCGGGGGTGACACAGGGGGGAACAGGACGGGGGGTGGCACTGGGGGCAGGCGGGGGGGACGCAAAATGGGGAGCAGCAGGGGGGGCGACAGGATGGGGGGTAATATTGGGGGCAGCAGGGAGGGGGGTGTGAGGGCGGGGGGGGACACTGGGGGCAGTAGGGCAGGGGGTAGCACTGGGAAAACGGAGGTGGGGGGTGACACTGGGGACAGGGGACTGGGGAGCACCAGGCGGGACGGCAGAGGGGGTGACAGGGCAGGGGGCAGCAGGGGGGGGCGCAGCAGGGCGGGGGGCAGAGGGGCGGGTGGCACTGGGGGCAGCAGGGGGGGAGTAAGCAGAAGGGGCAGGGAGGCGAGCAGAAGGCGGGGGTGCAGCACGGGGGGAGGTGACATGGGGGGTGACAGCGCGGGGAGGTTCCCCCGCGCCGACGGGGCCGGGGTCGCGGCCAGCCCAGCCCCATGGCCGAGCCGCCCTCCCCGCACCCCACGGTCACCCCCGCCCCCTCCCGGGGATTTACCGGTCAAAGCGGCTGAACGGGTGGAGCGGGGGGGGGGACACGTGGCGGCACCCGTGGGTGAGGGACATGGAGACATGAGGACACAGGGGACATGGGGTCACCGGGGACGTGGGAAACATGGAGTGTGGGGGGACACAGAGGACGTGGGGAGGAATACAGAACGGGGAATGAGGGGGATGCAATGGGGCGGGAGGCACGGGAGAGCACGGGGGACACGGTGGGGCCACAGGGGACATAGTGGGGCATGGGGGACACGGGAGACATGGAGCGGACATGGAGGAAATTGGGAACGGGGGACATGAGGAGCACAGGTGGGAGGGATGCAAGGACACAGGGACATGGGAGGGCATAGGGGATGCTAGGGACATGGAGAACATAGGGAATATGGGGATGTGTGGTGACATGGGGGATATTTGGGACAGGGGACACAGGGGACATAGGGGTGCACAGGGGACATAGGGAACACGACTGGGGACACGGGATTATGGGGACGTGGGGGACAGGGGACACCGGGGGGACACGGCTGGAGGGGGGATGGGGACATGGGGCAGCATAAGGAACATGGGGGACATTGGGGTCATGGGGTTATGGAGGTCACTGGGGACACAAAAGACATGGTGTGAACTGAGTGTGCAAATGGGGAGACATGATTGGGATGGACCCGGGGTTATGGGGACTTGGGGGGCAGAGGGATTACGGGGGGATGCTAGCTGGCGGGACATAGGTTGGAGACTTGCGGGACACGGGGGAACGTGGTGGGGACGCGATTTGGGCTCACAGGGAATTATGAGGATATAGGGGCTGTGAGGAGACATGGGGGGGACACAGGGATCGGGGCAGACACACAGCCGGGTCCCAGCGTGGCGGGAGAGGGGCCAGGGCCGTACAAAGGGGCCATTGAGCCGCAGTGGGGGAGGGGCGGGGAGAGGAATTTCCACCCAAACTTTTTCCATTAGCCCATTCCCGCCTCCCCCACTCCAACCCCTCCTTTCGGGAAACTGCAGCACGGCGGAGGGGGGGCCGTTTACACGAGTGTCAGGGCATGGGGATGCGTGCGTGTGTGTTTGATATGCAGGGACACACCCCGCACACTTGTCCCTGTGCCCAGACATGTGTGTGCACGCTGGAGGCTGTGTAAGGGTGTGTGACACATGCAGTGACACGTGAACACCCCGTGTTAAAGTGTGTGACTTGTGCAATGATCCCGTGTACAGGTGTGTTACTCATGCAGATCCCCAGGAATGCAGTCGGGCAGGTGGTGCTAGCACAGCCCTCGCACACTCGGAGACGTCCAGGGACACCCAGACACGGCTGCACACACTCACACACACACACCTATGCACACCTGGATATGCTCACACACACCTGGACACACCTAGACATGCCGACACACAGCTGTGCACAATGACACACTGAAGGAAGTGAAAAGGGGATTGAAAGGGACTGGGAAGGACTGGGGAGATGACGTGGGGGACTGGGAGAACTGGTAGGACTGGGAAGGATTGAGGGGTGACAAGGAGACTGGAAAGGGCTGGGGAGGTGATGGGGAACGGGACAGGACTGGAAGAACTGGGAGGACTGGGGAGACGGGTGGTGACATGAGGACTGGGACTGCACTGGGTGGAATACGGAAGAGGGTGACGCGGGGACTTGGGAGGACTGACATGAGGACTGGGAGGGGCTGGTGGTCCCCCAGGGAGGAGGGACACACGGAGGGGACACACAGGTCTGATACAGTGTGACACATTTGACACGTGTGTACACGGCACCGCGTGTCCGCGCCCCCAGGCCCCGCCCACTCTCTCAATCCCCGCCCAGTCACCGTTAAGCCCCGCCCATGAATCCCGCCCCTCGCTCGGACCACGCCCCTTTCAAATTTAGTCCAGCCCTTCAAACCCTGCCCCGTGCCCGGCCCGAGGCCAAGCTCCGTTCGTACTAAGCCCAGCCACGCAAGGCCCCGCCTCTTCCGAGCCCCGCCCTCTCCGCCGGGCCAGCTCTCACTGTAGCCCCGCCCATCCAAGCCCCGCCCCTTTTCCCCTCCCCGTTCGCCTCCTCCCACCCAAGCTCCCACCCCTCGACCAGGCCGCGTCCCGTTCCCGCCTCTTCGGCCTCAGCGTGCCCATGCCCCGCCCCCGGGCAGGCCCCGCCCCCCACCGGCCCCGCCCCCGCAGCCGCACCCTCCGGGGCCGCTCGGGGCCGATCGCGACCGGGGCCAACCGCGGCGAGGCCGAGGGGGTCCGGGCGGGTGGGGGGGGGGCCGGGGCCGCCATGTTCGGCTGTGTGGAGGCGGCGGCGGCGGCGCCTCGGCGGCTGCACGACGTGACGAACCGCGGGGGCTGCGCTCTACGCAGGGTCCCGGTGCCCGCCGGCTGCGGCGGCCCCGCCCGCAGAGGTACCGGGGGGGGGAGATGAGGGGGTTCGGGAGCGCCCGAGGGGTCCGAGTGTTCGCGAGTGGGTGTGGGGGTGAGAGGGGGTGGGGAAGCGCGTTCAGGTGTGAACTGAGTGTGCAAATGGGTGTGAGTGCGAGTGTGCGGTGGGTGCGTGAGGGGTGTTCGTGTCGCGAGTGGGTGCGAGGGGTGGCAGGAAGCCCCTCTGGGTGTTCAAATGAGTGTGCAAGTGAGTGTGAGCGTGCGGGGGTTGTGGCAGCGCGGGGGGAACCGCACGAGAGGGCCGGGCGCGCGTCTACGAGTGGGTGTGGGGAGTGCGTGGGGGGGTCGGGGCCATGGGGAGGGGTCTCCGAGAATGAACCCGAGTGCGCAAATGAGTGTAAGGGAGAGTGGCAGTGGCAGTGGGTGGGCCGGTCGGTGCGGGCGTGGGGGCGGCTCCGTGTCGGCGAGTGGGTGCGTGGGTGTGCCAGGAGCTGGGGTGGAGAGCGTGTCCGAGTGTGTAAACGCCCGTGACAGGAGGGTGACGGTGATCCGGGGGGCCGGGGGTGACCTCGGGGGTGACGCGGGGGGTGGGGAGAGTGACGCGCGTGGGTGCTGGACCGACCTGAGCGTGTATGGGAATGACGCGAGGGGATGTCCGGGGGACGTGTGCGCGGTGGGGGGGCCATGTGTAAGGGGGCGACGTCCCCAAATTCTCCTCGGGAGGGTCCTGGATTGTGGGGGGCCGGTTTTGCGAGGGGGGCAGGGTCCCAGACCCATTTTGCGGGGGACCCAGGGACGTGGGGACCGCACTGGGCCGACCGTGAACACTTTTGGGGGGATCAAGCGACCTGGACCCTGTTTTGGGGAGAGGTCGCGGTGTCCCGTGGCACTTTGAGGGGGCAGAAATAGGGACCCGTTTTTTGGGAGTCAGTGACACAGGGGCACAGGGACGTGGACCACACAGGAGCCCTTTTGGGGGGCTCGGGGGCCCCGAACCTTGTTTTTTTGGGGGGGACGCAGACTCCTTTGTGGGGGTAGAAAGAGGCACCCGGTTTTGGGGAGGGGCACGAGGCGTGTCCTGGGGATTCCACAGTGCAAATCTAGGTACAAACAGGATGAGAGTGGAGAGAATCCACCTAAATCCTCCCCTTTCCCCTATGGCCGTGGTTCGTTGCCCCCTCCCGTGTCCTCCCCCCTCCCAGTTCCTCGGCCCAACTGGTTCCAGTCGGGGCCGCGCCCGCCCCCCCCCCGCGCTGCCAATGTGGCACTTTAACCCCTGCGGGGCTGCCCCAAAACCGCCCGAAGCCCCCTTGGAGCGGGGTGGGGAGAGCCCCTTTTCTGCAGGGCGGTGGGGGGGTCATCCCCCGGGTTTTGGAGGGGGAACCGCCGTGCCCCCCCCCCCCCGCCCCCCCCAAATTCCGCCCTGGGCGAAGGAGCTTTCCCGCCGCCCTCCCCCAATTTAAGGCCCGAGGGGGCACCGCGGGCACAAAACATTGCGGGGGCCCACAGCGTCGTGGCTCCCCCCGGATAGTTTTGGGGTGCTTTGTTTTGGGGGTTTATGCTTTAATTTGGGTTCATCCCCCTTAAAAAATCAAACCTTAAGAGAAAACACGCACAGTGGGGTTCCCCAAATGTGCCCGCACCCCCCAAATGAAACCCCCCTCAGCCCCAACCCTCCGCGGGGAATCGCCAGGATTGATGGGGGAGTCACAACCAGCCCTCCCCAAACCTGGGGTATGGACGGGTGGGTCCCTGTGCCGAGGGGCGGAGTGTGGTCCCCAATTTCGGCTCCGTTTTTAGGGTGGGGAGTCTCTCCCGCTCCTCCGGGTTATTTTGGGGTGCCCGTGGCACGCGCTGGGCGGAGTCCCCCTTGCTGCCCCTCTCCCCCGCGGTTACAAACGCGCTGCTCGAGGCAGGAATTTCCTCGATTTTAGCAATTTTGGTTGTTTTTTTTTTTTAGCAAAACACACAAAATCCACCCCCAAAAAAAAATCTGAAACCAGCTGCCCCTCCCCCGGTGCCGCCCGGACTGCGTACGGGAGGGGCTCCTCCCTCCCCCGCGTGTTACCCCCCGGCACTGCGCAGGGGGGGATTTAAGGGGACTAGGGACTCTCCTTCTCCATAATTTTGGGTTTTGGGGAAGCTGGGGACATCCCCACCCCAGGTTTTCGGATTTGGGTAGGGGTCAGAGGGGAGGGGGGGGGCACACTAATAAGTTCTCCTCCCCCCATGGTGGCACCCCTGGATTCCAGCCCCCGATTTTGGACGTTTGCAATGCAGGTTTTAGGGCCGTGGAGGTGACAGTGAAACCCCCCTAATCACATTCCTCCCTCCCCCACCCCCACTTTTGTTTCTCCCAGACCTGACAGGTCTGGGGTCCCTTTGGAGAGGGGTTGAGAGGGACTGTTTAACTCCTGCCTTTTTCCTCCCCAGCCCTGGAGCCCTCCTCTGGGCAAGTTTTGGGGGACACGGCCCCCCCCTCACCACTGCCTCCCCCCCGTGTGCACAAGCCTTGCTTTGTGTGCAGCGATCGCAGCTCTGGGTACCACTACGGAGTGAGCTCCTGCGAGGGCTGCAAGGTGTGTGGGGGCCAGGGGCTCAGTGAGGCAGGGGGACGCCCCTGAGACAGTGGAAACCCTGGTGGGGGGGGAACAGTGGGGACCCTGTGATGGAAGCGGAGGAGAGTGAGGGAAGTGGGGACCCAGCACTTGGAGGAGGCCCTGGAGGGTCCCGGGGACACTGGGGATCTGCCCCAAGAAAAGGTGAACCCCCAGGCAGTGGGGACCTAATCAAGGAATAGGGACCCCTTGGGGGAGTGGGATTTCTCCAAGCACTGGGGAGATGTAATGGGGGTACTTGGGGATATCACAGACCCTGTGGGATGAGTGGGACCACCCCTGGGGGATGGGGACCCCTTCCCAGGCACTGGGGACCTCTCAGGGACAATGGGAGCCCCCCAAGCCCTGTGCCCCACCTTAGGATACTGGGGAGCCACTGGGGAACTCCACCTAACTCCATCCTGCCTTACTGGGATCCCTGGGGATGTGATACTGGTGCCCCCCATTTGGGGATGCCCTGGCCCCCTCTGACACCCCGTTTTCCCACTCCAGGGTTTTTTCAGGCGGAGCATCCAGAAGAACATGGTGTACACGTGTCACCGGGAGCGGAACTGCCAGATTGACAAGGTCACCCGGAACCGGTGCCAGTTCTGCCGCCTCCAGAAGTGCTTCCAGGTCGGAATGTCCAAGGAAGGTGCGAGGGGGTCTGGGCTGGGGTTCCCCGAAGTTGGGGAGTCCCCCAAAGCATCACTGAGGGGCTCTGGTGGTGTCTCAGTGGACCTGGGGATGTTCCTGGGAGGGGTTTGGGGCTGTGAAGGGGACTGCTGGGTGTGAGGGTTCCCCCTTCTTGGTCCTGCAGGGGAGTCCCCTAAAACTGAGGTCCCCTCAAAGCTTCACTCAGGGGTCTCAGGGTCCTGGGGATGCTCAGGGTGGGGATGTTCCTGTCCCTTGGGGAGGTTTTTGGGAGAGGGGGGAGGAAACCCCACCTGGGAGGGATCTAAGGGGCTCTACCAATGCCTCTGACCCCCAAATCCCACCCCCCAGCTGTGCAGAATGACCGGAACAAGAGGAAGAAGGAGATGAAGGAGGATTTGGGGGGGGATGAGCTGAGCCCTGAGCTGGCTGAGCTGGTGCGGAGGGTCAGCAGAGCCCACCAGGAGACCTTCCCCTCTCTGGGCCAGCTGGGCAAGTACACCACGGTGAGCAGGGCTGGGGGTCTGGGGGGACTGAGGGGAGACCCCAACCCTCTTTCCAACTCTCGGATCTGGGCAGGGTCACTGCTCTGTCCTGATCCCCCCCAAACATGAGCGCTGGGGACAGCTGGGGCTGCGGGAGAGTGGGGCACCGGGTTTCTGTCCCCAGGTGGTCTTGGGGGGGTCCCTTTGGGGGGGACCCCAACCTTCAGACCTATAGTTGGGTCCCTGTTCCCTCCTGACTCCTTCAAAACACGAGTGCTGAGCACTGGGTGGGCTGGGGGACAAGTTCAGGGGGAGGGGTGCACTGCGACTGAGCACTGGGGTTATGGGGGGTATTTGGGGGGTTACTGATGGGAGTGATGCTGACCCTGGAGCCCAGAGCAGGGTCTCTGCACTCCCTGACCCCCAAAAACTCAAGTGCTGAGTAAGGGGACAGCTGGACCTGGGGCTGGCATTGAGTCCAGGGCCTGGGGATCACTGAAGAGGGGTTCCCAGCAGGTCCTGAACCCCCATAACTGAGCCTGTGTCCCCCATAAAATGAGCACTGACCACATGGCAGCTGGACTTGTGGGCTACTGAGACCAGGGTCTCACAGTGTACCAGTGGTCTCAGGGAGTCCCAGTACACCTTGAACCCCTGTAACTGAGCCCATGCCCTCCAAAACTCTAGCACTGACCACTGGCTGCAGCTGAACCTGGGGCTGTGGGACAAGTTCAGGGTGGTGAGGTTGCAGGAGGTCCCAGGGGCTCCTGAACAATCCCCGTAACAGAGCTGGGGCCACCTCTGTGCTCCCAGAACTCAAGCGCTGACCACCGGGTACAGCTGGACCTGGGGCTGTGGGACAAGTTCAGCGAATTGGCCACCAAGTGCATCATCAAGATCGTGGAGTTTGCGAAGCGGCTCCCGGGCTTCACAGGGCTCAGCATGGCTGACCAGATCACTCTGCTCAAGGCTGCCTGCCTTGACATCCTGGTGAGGGCTGGGCATCTCCAGGGGTTGGGTGAGCTCCTCAGGATGTTTGGGGGCTCCTCAGGGGGGTTGGGGCCTCCTTGAAGGGGCTTGGGGTGGCCCATGGTGGTTCTGACCTCACCACCCCACAGACCGATGTCCTGGAGAGGGGCTGGGAGGTCTCCTGGGATGGCCTGTGTGGGTTTCGGGACTGCTTGGTGGGAAAATTTGGGGCCCATAAGATGCTTTTGGACTATATTGGGGCGTCCCTGACCCCAGCCTCCCCCCGGTGCTGTGTCTGTCCTGTGGCAGAGCTGGAACAGGACATGATAGTCCTCCAGGATGGGCAGATCCTGGGTGGATTTTGGGATCCTTGCCCTGCAGATGCTGTGGATCTGCACTGGCTGCATTCCAGAGCAGGACACAGTGATGGGATGG
Source organism: Poecile atricapillus (assembly GCF_030490865.1). Classification (NCBI taxonomy): domain Eukaryota; kingdom Metazoa; phylum Chordata; class Aves; order Passeriformes; family Paridae; genus Poecile; species Poecile atricapillus. Next base: position 787,475 of record NC_081283.1, on the reverse strand, counting down.
GCTAACTCTGGGTGGATTTTTGGTGCCCCGGGATGTATTCTGGTGCCCCTTGGTGATTCTGGGTCCCTGCCCTGCAGATGCTGCGGATCTGCACCCGCTACACACCAGAGCAGGACACGATGACGTTCTCGGATGGGCTGACACTGACCCGGACCCAGATGCACAACGCGGGATTTGGGCCACTCACTGACCTTGTGTTTGCCTTCGCGGGGCAGCTTCTGCCGCTGCAGCTCGATGACACCGAGACTGGGCTGCTCAGTGCCATCTGCCTCATCTGTGGGGGTGGGGACATGCGGGACATCAGAGGGACGTGCGGGGCATGGGGACATGGGACAGGGCTGCTCAGTGTCATCTGCCTCATCTGTGGGGGAGGATATGGGGGCCATCAGGGGGACATGGGACATATCAGGGTTATGGGGGGCAAGGGACAGAGTTGTGGCCACTTAGCTGCAGAGGTGGGGACACGAGGTGATAGCAGGGGGACATGGGGATTTCTAGGGCAGAAGATGGGCATGTGGAGACACGGGGACTGTGTCTATCCAGGTGATCTCTCCCTCTCTTCCCAGACCGGATGGAGCTGGAGCAGCCCCGGCATGTGGAGCGGCTGCAGGAGCCACTGCTCGAGGCTCTCCGGGTCTATGCCCGGCGCCGGCGCCCACGGCAGCCACAGCGTTTTCCCCGGATGCTGCTCAAAATCACTGACCTGCGTGGCATCAGCACCAAGGGTGAGGAACCCCCAGATCCCTGGGAACCCTCCAAACCACAGCAATCCCACCAGGACCCCAGAAGCCCCCAAACCCCCCTAGCCACAGTGATCTTCCCGAATGCTGTTCAAAGTCACCACCAAAGAGGGTGAACCCCAAACTCTCCCAGGACACCTCAAGCCTCCAGGACACCCCCAAACCTGCCCCTGGCACCAGGAGAGTTGAAACTCTCAGGGTGGGACAGTTGAAGGTTCTGGGGGTGTTTCAAAGTTTTGATGGGGGGTGGGTTGAAGCTCATTTTGGTTGTGTTCAAGGTTATCTGGGGAGGTTCAAGGTTTTGAAAGCACCGAAGCTTTTGCAGGGTTTTGAAAGTTGGGGACTGTTGGAACTTGGGAAGGCATTGAAGCTCGTTTTTGTGTGGGATTCAAGGCCTCTTGGGGAGGTGTCAAGGTTTTGGAGTGATTGAAGTTCATTTTGGGGGAGTTCAAGGTCTTGGAGAGGTCCAGGGTTTTGGGGGTTCAGGGTTTTGGGGGGTGTTGGAATTTGAGGGGGTGTTGAAGCTTTTTTTGGAGGGGGGGTCCAGCTCTCAGGAGGGGCTTAGGGCCCTGAGGGGGGCCTGAGTTCAGGGGGTGTTGACATTTTGGCTCCCCCAGGGGCAGAGCGTGCCATCACCCTGCGCACAGAGATCCCAGGGCCGATGCCCCCCCTGATCCGGGAGATGCTGGAGAACCCCGAAATCTTCACTGAGGTGGGGGGGGATGGCGTCCCCCCACCCCCAGACCCCCCTGCCGCCCAGGACAGTCCCCCTGGCCCCCCTAAATCCCCATAGCCCCCCCCCCCCCCCCCCAGCTCAGGGGGGATCTCGAATGCCCCTCCCCAATGGGGTGGAACATTCAGAGCTGCCTTCCAGGGCACCCCCTTTTGCTCTGAGGAGGGAGAACTCCCCAGAGTGCCCCCCCCCGAATTTGGGGAAAGGGGACAGAGACTGACAGAACAAAGCTATTGCCTTAAACTGAGGGGGTCTGGGGGCACCCCCCCAAACCTCAGCTTCACGCCAAAGCCCCCTCAGACTCTGCTGCCACCCCCCCTTGTACTGGGAAGGACATGAGGGGAGTTTGGGGGCCCAGCCCCTACTCCCCAGATTAATGCCTGACACTCCTGGGGTGCCCCTCCCATGGTTTTATTTGACACAGGGTGGATTTGGGGTGGGGGACACCCCCATTCCCCTGTGGGACATGCTAGCCCCCCCAGCCTGGGGGGACCCCGTTTATATGGGGGGGGGCCTGTTCATGGGTTTTACTTTTTGATGCTGTTGGGGTGGGGAGGGATACCCCAAAATTGCCCTCGCCCAGTGCCCCTCCCCAAACACTACAGAGACCAAAGATGGGGGACACAGTTGCCCCCACAACCCCCCCCCCATTTCAGGGTGGGGGCTCAAGCCATAGGGTGACCCTAAAATCCTGGGGTTCTACCCAGACCCAACTGCCCTCCCTAATCTGTTACCCCCAGCTTGGCTGGATGATGAGGTCTGGCCTTACTGGCTCTCCCTACAACTGCTCCCCCTACATTGTCCTCCCTGAATTTGGGGGTGCAGAGCCCTCAGGGGGAGCCTGTTACACTAGACAGAGGGGTATCCCCCCTGGGGCTGCACTTTCACCCCTATTTATTCCTCTGCGTTTACATCGGGGTCCCCACTGAAAGGGGGCCCTCCCCGCTGCTGCTCCCCTGCTAACTCCCCCCTTCCTGGGGGGCCCCCCTGCCATGTTTACAGCCCACCCACCTCCTCCCATCCTGGGGAGAGGACACGGGACTTTTCTATTTTTGCAAAATAAAGTTATGGAAATTTTGGGCAGGTCGTGAATTTGGAAGGGGGCTGTAGAAGGGACTTGGGGGGAAGAGGGGAACCCTGGGATTCCCCCCGAAGCGAGGGGGCACCTCTGGGGTACGTGGGGGGTACTTGGGGACCCCCAACTTAGGGACCCCTCCAGGGATAAGGGGGGTACTTGGGGACCCTGCCCAAATTGAGGGTATCCCCCCAGCAATAAAGGGGGGGGGGGCACCTCTGGGCCCCTCCCCAGTTTAAAAGCCCCCATATTCCCAATGTAAGCCTTCCCACTTTGGTGTGAGTGGGTTCTGGGGTCCTCTCTCACTCCCCCAAAGGACCCAAATTTGTGGTTAAAAAAAGCAAAAACCCAAATTTTTATTTAAATAAACCCTAAAGGAGGGGGAAGGACACACAGTGGGGGGGGGGGGGAAACACTGGGGGGACACAGTGGAATGGGGGGACACAAAATTTGGGGACCCTTAGAAAAAACTACGATTTAAAAGTGACACCCACCCCCACCCCCCCCCCCCCCAGGGCTACACCCTGGTGCCCCCCCTCCCCTTAGCAAAATAACTGTATTAAACCCTAAATCCCAACACCCCAAAAATGAAGCTGGATGGGGGGTGTGTGTAACAGCACTGGGAGCCCTCACGGGTGGGGGGCCCTGGAGTGCCCCAACCCCCCCCCCCCCCCGCTGAATTTCCCAATCCCCTGCAGCACCCCAGCCCCTGCCAGAGCCCCCAAACTGCCCCCCCTGGGCCCCACAAATTTGGGGAAATAGGCTAAGCAGAGCCAAAGTCCTTCTTGAAGTATCACTGGGGGAGGTCCCAGAAATTTGGGTCCCCCAAAAACTCCCACAGTTTTGAAAGGGGGTTCAGGTCACAAAAATGGGGAGGGCACAAATATCTCTCTTGCCCCTTGGAGCAGTATGTGATGGGGGGAACAGGGACACCCCTCGTGTTTTTTGGGGCTTGTGGCTGCTCCTGCCCCCCCCCCCCCCCCCCCCCCAGCCCCTGATCCAGGCATTTGCCAGGAAACTGGGGGGGCCCTCAAAGTTACCCTTCTGTTGCCCCAGGGTGTAAACCTCCCAGCATGGGGGGACATAGGCAGCACCCCAAAACCACACAGAAGTAGGAGAAACCCCCCCAAAATCTGAAGGAGTTCCAGATGAAATGGGAAGTACCGCTGAGCATCCCACAGGATGCACTGCTCAAAGGGAGCCCCCGAATTCCTTTTTCCTATTTTCCAAAAACAAAAAATGGGGGTGCCCCCCCAAGCTGAAGCACCCCCAACATCTTCAGTTTTCCTCCTTTTCCCAAAGAAGACAGGGATTGATGCTGCTATTCCCAGTGGGACCCTCCTACCTGTGCACAGGTATCCCAGATCCGACGGGACTTTGGGCAGTTTGGGGGTTTCCAGTCCTTCCTAAGAGGGGGAGGGGTGGATTCAGGGGTATAATGATGGTAGGGGGGGGGCACTCGAAGATTCCAAGAGGATTTTTGGGATCATAATCCAAGTTTTTAGGCCGGAGGGCAGGAACGATCCAAGTTTTTCCACACTGGCAGCACTTGGGTTCTTCCCCATCCTTAGAGGGGCTGAGAAATCCAGGTGAGGCAGAGCATGGTGATGTGGGGGGGTGTGGGAGGAAACACCCCCCTCCCACACCCCCTGAACTTCCCGATTTTCACAGCAAGAGCTGGGAGTCGGGAGGGGTCTTGGTCTGGCAGCCTTGGCACATGCGCTTGTGTCGGAGCAGCCGGTCCGTGCGGGAGAAGCTCTGCGAGGACAAGGAGGGGGTCGGTTCTGGGGCTGGTGCTGTGGATCCCAGAGGTGCCCCGTACATTCCCACAGGAATTCTCTCGGGAATACCTGCATGCAGCGCTCGCACTGGTAGGGCTTCTCCCCACTGTGCACCCGCTTGTGCCGCTCCAGGTGGTACTTCTGGATGAAGCGCATGTCGCACATGTCGCACTCGAATGGCTTCTCCCCTGGAATTCCGGGCGGGAATTAGCGCCGGGGAGAGGGGCGGGAATTAGCGCGGGGGGCTGGGGGGAGGGGCTGTTCATTAACGAGGGGTCATTACCAGTGTGGATGAGGATGTGCCGTTTGAGGTGGTAACTGCTCCGGAAAGCGCCAAAACAGTGGTCACAGATGAAATTCTTGAGCTGGAAGGAGCCGTTTTGCTCAATCACCACCATCTGAAATGGGGGGGATTTCGGGGTTCAGAGCCGGGGGGACCCCCAGCAGCCCCCAAATTTCCCCCCCCCCCGGCCGTCCTGCGCCTGCCGGAGTTTGGGAGATTGTCTTCCTCCTCCTCCTCCTCGTGCGGCGCGGCGGCAAACCTGGGATCCTCGGCGGGAGGAGCTCTGCAGTCCCTCGGCGCCGGGAACCCGCTTGCGGCGCTGCCGGGGGGGGCGAGGGGGTGTCAGCGGCCCCCGAGATGGCCCCCTGACCCCCCCCCGACCCCAAAATCGAGGGGGGACCCCCCCGCTGGGGGAGGGAACCTGCCTTTTTCATGGATTTCTTGGGGTTGGAGGCCTCAGGAGCATCGTCGTCCTTGTGGGCACGGGGCTTGTCAGGATCCTGGCGGAGGGACTGGTGGGGGCAGGAATTGGGGTGGGGTTTGGAAAGGGAGGATTGGGGGACAGAAAGTGGGAGGGGCAGGAATTGGGGAAGGGGGATTGGGAAGGGGGGATTATGGGATCAGGAATTGGCAGGGAGAGGTTTGGGAAGGGGAAAGGAATTTGCAGGGCAGATTGGGGGACCAGGAATTGTGAGGGATTGGGAAGGGGGCAGGAATTGGGGAGGAGGGATTGGGAAGGGGGGATTGGGCAAGCAGAAATTGGGGGGGCAGAAATTGGGGGGGGGGGATTGGGGAGGTTAAACAGGAGCAGGAAATTGGAGAGGGGGGTTCAGGATGAGCAGGGAATGGGGAGGTTGGGGGATAATAAGGGGATGGAATTGAAAGGGAAACAATAGAATTAGAACAGGAAAATCCAAGATAGGAAAAGGCCAAATAAAGGAGGAAAAATCCAAATTAAGGAGCAAAAGTCCAATTAAAGACAGGAAAGGGTGAGTGAAAGAAGGAAAATCAAGTAAGGCAAAGAAATGGGAAATGAAAGGACAAAAAACTCAAAGCAGGAAAAGGTCAAATGAGAAGTGAGAAAATCAAACTAAAGCAGGAAAACTAAAGGAGGAAAAAGCCAAATTAAAGCAGGAAAAAGCAAAATTAGAACTGGAAAAGGTAAAAAAAAAATGCAAAAGGATAAATACGGGGAGAAAAAATTGAAATTTGAGGAGGAAGAGGCAAATTACAGGTGGAAAATGCCAAATTTGGGGCAGAATAGCCCAAATTAAAGCAGGGAAAAAACCAGTCCAAAACCCCCAAATAAAAGCAAGAAAAAAAAGAAACTAAAGGTAGTAAAAGGAAATGAAAGCTGGAAACCTCCAAATTAAAAGTTGGAAAAGCCAACTACAGGCATAAACCCCCAAATTAAAGGGTGGAATTCCCCAATTAAAGGTAGGATCACCCAGTGGAAGGTGCCAGATCCCAGCCAGGGGTTCCCACTCCGTACCAGGAGGTCAGGGCTGGAGCCCCGTTCCCGGCTCCCATCCTGTTTCCCGCCGGATTTGGGCATCATCTTCTTGCTGGCGACGGTGGGGACGAGGCAGACGCCCGAGAGCCCCTCGCAGGCCAGGAGACTCGCCTGGAACAGGAAGGGACCCCTGGGATCAGCCCCACAGCCCAGGAATGCTGGGGTGCCCCTTGGAGTGGGGAGTGGGGCAGGACCCCCCTGCTTCTGGGCCCTGATGGGAAATTAGGGATAATCTGGGGAATCTTTGAGATGATCTCGAGGGAGATTTGCGATAATCCTGAGAAAACTTTGGGATGATGTCATGGAAAATTTGGGATGATCCTAGAATAATTCTGGGACGACCCTGAAGTGGAACAGAGGGGGTTGAACCCTCTTCTTTCAGCCCAATGAGGATTTAAGGTCAAATGGGAAAATTCAAGGGAATTGTGCACCAACTTTGGGATAAGCCTATTGAAAAGTGGGATAAACCCAAGGGAAAATGGGAAGACCCCAAAACTGGGAATGGAGGAGGCTGAATCTCCTTTTCTGAGGCCTGTTGGGACCTAACGGTTAATGGGAAATAACCACAATGAGGGGATAATCCCAGGGAAAAAACGGGGAATTATGGGGAAAATTTGGGATCATTCCCCAATAATTTTGGGAAGAACCCCAAAGAAGGAGAGTTTGTGGGGGCTGAACCCCTTATCTGAGGCCTGATGGGACCTAAAGGCTACCAGGGAAATTTGGGGAATGCTGGAGAAAACTGGGATAATCCTGGGGTAACTCTGGGAAGACCCCAAGGTGTGTTTGGGGTTTGAAACCCCTTCTTCCAGCCTAGAAAGGATCTAATGGATAACAGGAAATTTCAAGATAATCCTGGGGAAAATTTGGATTATTTCAGGGAAAACTGTGACAATTCCAGCGGAAAGTGGGAGAATTCAGGAATAACTCTGGAAAAACCCCGAAAGTGGGGAGGGGAAGATGGGGGGAGGTAAAGACACCCCCAAACTGCCTACTAAACTACTGACCCACCTTTCCTGGGACCCTAAAAGCTACCGGGAAAATTTGGGAAATCTTGGGTAAAACTGGGTAATACTGGGAAAAATTTGGGATAATACTGTGAAAATTTTGGGATAATCCTGAGAAGACTGGGAACAACCCCAAGTATGGAGGGGCAGCTTGAACCTCCTTTTTTGAGGCTTGACAGGCCCTCTGGGCTAGGGGGAAAATTCAGGATATTTCTGGGGAAAATCAGGATAATCTTGGGGAAAATGGCAATAATCCCTGAATATCTTCCTGGAGCAGGATGGGGGGATGGGGAGGCACCCCCCACCCTGGTGCAGGGGGAGGGAAGCTCCGGCTCCCTCCCCTCTTCTTTCCCTTTCCCCATTTTTTTGGGGCTGTTGTTCCCCCAAATTCCTGGGCCTGGGGGTGTCAGGATGCAGGGGGTGGGGGCTCATTACCTGAGCCATGCTGTGGGAGCCTTTGGCCTTACTTCTCGCCCAGGTAAAGCTCGTTTGGGGTAAGAAAAGGTGGGATCAGTAAATTTTTATGGATTTTTGGGCGGGCTCCAGTACCCGCCACGGTGCCGCCATTCCTTCTCCTCCTCCTTTCCTCCTCCTCTTCCTCCTCTTCTTCCTCCTCCTGGGGGGGCCACTGGGGCAGGAAGGGGGGGGACACAGGGCAGGGCCCCCCCCCCCCAAAGCCGGGACCCCCCGAGCTGGGCGGGCGCTGGATCTGCAGGGATGGAGCAGAATCCAGGGGGATCCGCCTGAGGGAAAAACAATGGGAAAAGGGAGGGTCAAAGGGGGCCCAAAGGGAAGTATCTCAGAGTGGGGGATAGCGGGGGAACAGATTTCTTATTTGGGGTAATTTGGGGGGGGGTGTCCCAGGACAGGATGACACTGGGGGGGAAATCCCAAGAACAAGGGGTGTCCCTGCGGAACGGGGCGAAAGCGGGTCCCGGGGGTGGGTGACTCCGGGGGGGCGGTCCCAGGGGAGGGGGAGGTGGGGTTGGGGACGATTTTGGGGGATCCCGGCGGACTCTGTTATCGGCGGGGCTTGCGGGGGTCGGGGGGTAACACGGGGGGGTCACCAAAGCGAGGAGTCTCCGAGGGGTCAGACCGGGAGTGACCGGGGAGGGGGAGGGCACAGGGGGCGTCACATCGGGGAGATCTCAGGGAGGGAAGGGGGGAGTTACCAGGGGGTCCCAGCGGCGGTGTCCCGGGGACGGGTCACAACCAGGGAAAGACCTGGGAAGGGTCACACCGGGAGGGGCCACAGCGGGGATCGGGGTCGCCTCTCTCGTTCGACAACTCCTCCCAATCCCTCCCCATCCCCCTCCCACCCCTAGCCCGTTCCCCTCCCCTCATCCCCGGTGGGAACAGCCCCCCGGTGCTGGGCGGGGCCTGGGTCGCCGCGAGGGTGCCGGAGGGTCCCGCGGGGGGTGTCATGGGGGACCGGTCCGTACCTGCCGCAGCCCCTCCGCGCTCCGACCGCCCGAGCCCAGCCCCACCGCCCCCCCGCCGCCGCCGCCGCCACCCGGAACCGGAAACCCCCGCCCCCGCCGCCGCTTCCGGGACCGACGGGCGCCAGGCGGACGTGAAGGCAGGAGTGCGCATGCCCACAGAGGAGGCGGGACGCCGAGCATTGCGCCGCCATCGTGGGTGAGGGCAGTTGCCATGGCAACGGCACGGCCTGGACCCCCTCCGAGAGCCCCCGACCCTCCCCGACCCACCCCCAGGAGAGGAACCCACCCCCTGCATCCCCCCTGACTCACCGAGAGCGGGACTGACTACGGCCCGACCCCACCTCCCGGGAGCGGCAACGATACCGTCCTACCCGACAATCCTCTCCCGGCGCCCCCCTCCGCTGCCCCTACTCGCGACCCACTCTTGGGGACCCCCTACTACAACCCCCCTTTGGGCCCCTCCTCACTCTCATCCCTCCCTTTGGGGTCTCCCCCGCGACTCCTTTTGAGGGCTGCTCTCCTCCTTTTCTCTGTACCCCTTTATTGCCCCCCGGGGCAGGTACTGGCCCTCCTCGTGATGTCTGGGAATTGAGGGGGATACTGGAAATGGAGCGCTGGGACTGGGGGCACACTGGGAATGAAGGGCTCTGGGAGGGAATGGGGACACTGGGGACAAGGGGGACACCAAATAGTGGTGGGGGAGACAGGCTGGGGGGATACACCAGAGATAGGGGTAGATACACTGGGGACAGCAGGGACGATGGGAATACGTTTGGGGACCCTGGGAATCGGTGGGGGTCACACTGGGAATGGGTTGTGGGGACACTGGGAATTGGAGAACATATGGGGTCACCACTCTTCCCTCTTACCATGGATCTGGGGACACAGTCCTGACTCTGCCCCCTGTCCCCAGAACCCTCCGGGCCCCTTCTTGAGTCCTGGACTTTGCTCCTTGTCCCTTGGCGATAAGGCCAGAGGAAAATTCCATTCTGCGGAGGGGAGAGAGAGGAGCTGGGAGAGTCTAACCCTGGGAGAGCTTGATCCAGGTGATCCTGATCCCAGGAAAAGCTTCTCCTGGGAGCACCTAATTCTGAGACCACCTGGTCCCAGGATCACCTCATCCCAGGAGAACCTGGTCCTGGCAGCACCTGATCCTGGAAAATTCCAGCTGGCAGAGGTGAGAGGAGCTGGGAGCACCTGAGTCCAGAGAGCCTGATCTTTGGAGAAAGCCATCCTGGGAACAACTAATTTTGCGATCATCTTGTCCCACAATAACAGAATTCTGGAATCACCTTATTCCAGGAGAATTTGATCCTGAGAGAACCTTATCCCAAGAGCATATCCTTCCAGGGAGAAGCTCATCCAGGGAGATCCCAGGAGATCTTTATCCCAGAATTATCTCCTTCTAGGAGAAGCTCATCCTGGGACCCCCCCATCCCAATACCTTCTGCTAATCTCAGGGCCAGGGTCCCTCCTGGTGCATTTCAGGGTGTCCCTGTGTTCTCCTGCCATGGCTGAGCCCTCTGGGATTGGGGACAGCATCCCATTGGATGATCCCGGTCTGGACATCGCCGCTGGGGAGGAATTCCTGCAGGAAGTGTTCCAGATCCTGTTGGAGGAGGGCGTGCGGAAGAGCATGGACGTGACACAGAAGGTTGGGATACCGGAGCACTCGGGGGGCTGGGGTCCTCAGTACCACCCCATCACATTCCCATTTCCAGTCCCAATCCCATTCCCAGTCCCATTCTCAATCCCAGTTCCAATCCCATTCCTGTCCCCACAGGTGTGTGACTGGAACGAGCCCCCTGGGAGGGGGTGGGGTCCCCAATCCCTCCTTATTGCCTGTACTATTTACAGTCATTCCCTGTCCCAATCCCATTCTCATTCCTGGTCATTTCCAATCCAGCTCCCAGTCATTCCCAGGCATGTGACTGGAAGCAGACATGGAAGGGGGTAGGGGTCACAACATTGCTCCTTTCCCATTCCTATTCTGAATCCCAGTTCCAGTCCCATTCCCAATCCTGTTCCTAACAGAAGTCCCACTTCCAGTGCTGCTCCAATAGCCAGTCCCATTTCCAATCCTGTTCTCAGTCCCATTCCCAGTTCCATTCCCAGTTTTATACTCTGAACAGGATTGGGAGTGGGACTGGAGTTGGGAGTAAGTCCCAGTTGCACTTGCATTCTCATTTCCAGTCTCATTCCCAATCTTGTTTTCATTTCCAGTCCCATTTGCAATCCCACTTCCAGCCCCATTCTCATTCCCATTCCCCATTCTGTTCGCAGTCCCGGTGCCAGTTCCATTCCCATTCTGGCAGCCGGTTCCAGTCCCGATCCCATTCCCAATCTTGTTTCCATTCCCAGTCCCATTCTCAACGCCATTCCCAGCCCATTTCCTCTGCGGTTTCCAGTCCCGTTCCCAGTCCCTCCTAGTCATTCCCAGCGCATTCCCAGGTGTGTGACTGGAAGGAGCCGCAAGAGCTGCGGGAGTTGCTGGATCTGGAGCTCCGGAGCGACGGGGAGGGGCGGGAGCGGCTCCTGCAGCGCTGCCGGGACGTGCTGCGCCTCAGCGTCCGCACCGGTGCGCTCCCAGTACACAATAGTACAGTCCCAGGGCAGGCCCGGTGTCTCCCAGTTCAGCCCTGCACAAACTCCCAGTTTGGCAAGGCACCTCCCACTTCAGCCCAGCCGGTCCTGTTTCAGCCGCAGCGGTTCCCAGTGTTGGCCCGCGGTGCCACCCAGTGTCAAACATTGTGGTGCCTGCCATATCCCCCCTGATCTTCCGTGTCTCCCTTGACCGTTCCTGTGCCCCCCCATTTCCGCCCACATCCACTCCTTGAACCCCCCACCATGTCCCCCCGTGTCCCTTCTGTTCCCTCCCAGCCACGCCTGATCCTCCCATGTGACCTCCATGTGTCTCCTGGTCTCCCCCAATTCTCCTATATCCCCCCTGCCCCCCAATTTTCCCATTTCCTCCCACCTCCCATTCTGCCCTCCATATCCCCTCCCCACCTCCCCAGTCTCCCTATGACCCCCCTATACACCCTCTGAACCTCCCAGGTCCTTCCCTTACCTTCCTGTGTCCCACCCCCCATGTGCCATCCCCAACCCTCTCATGTTCCCCCCCATTTCCCCCTATCTCCTCCCATATCTCTCTCTGTCCCCCCCATGTTCTCCCTTGACCACCCCATGTCCCCCCAGGTCACCCCCGGTTCTTCAACCAGCTTTTCTCAGGGCTGGACCACCACGCCCTGGCTGGGCGGTTCCTCACCGAGACCCTCAACACGAGCCCGTGAGCTCCCGACACCCCCAAGTGGGGGCTGGCATGTGGGGGGACTCCCCCCTCCCCCGGATCCACCCATGAGGAGCCCCTGGTGCTGATGGAGTGGGAGGTGCTGGGGGGAGGATTTTGGGGGTGTTGAGGAGCCCAGATGAGAGGGACCTCCAAAACCCTGTCCTGACTCCCTTGATCTAGCCCCCAGTGCTGGTGCTGATGGAGGGGGAGTTCTGGGGAGAGGGTTTTGGGTGCTGTGTTTTGGGGTGCTGAGGCTCTGGGGGGAGGTGTTTGGAGTTCTGAGGTTTCAGGTGGAGGGGAACCCTCTGACTGCTGCTGGGCCCTTCCAGATACACATATGAGGTGGCCCCAGTGCTGGTGCTGATGGAGGAGCAGGTCCTGGCCAAGCTCCGAGAACTTGTGGGGTGGAGCAGCGGTGATGGGATCTTTGCTCCCGGTATCTCAGACCCTTCCTGAGGGTTATCCCTGTCCACCCTCTACCCCTGGCAGCCTGTCCATGGTGCCCCACGGATGACATAGAGGTCCCTGTCCCTGGGCAGGGGGCTCTATGTCCAACATGTTGGCCATGAACGTGGCGCGATTCCAGCGTTTCCCAGAGAGCCGGAGCAGAGGGAACTGGGACCTGCCTCGCTTGGGCCTGTTTGCATCCCAGGAGGTGGGAGTGGGGGGTTCCAGGTCACCCCAAAACCTGATCCTCAGGATCATCTTAATTTGGATCCATGAGGTCACCCCAAACCTGGTCCCTGGGGTCATCCCAAATGTGGCCCCTGAAGTCACACTGAACCTGATCCCTGAGATTCCCCCTTCCAAAACCTGATCCAGAGGTTCATCTGGGGTCATCCCAAAACCTGATCCTAGTGTCACCCCAAAGCTGATCCTTGGAGGTTGCCCTAAACCTGATCCATAGGGTCACCCCAAAACCTGGTCCCTGGGGTCACCTCGAAATCTGATCCATGGGGTCATTCCAAGTCTGGTCCCTGAGATTACCCAAAATCTGGGGTTACCCCAAGTCTGGTCCCTGAGGTTACTCAATATCTGGTTGCTGGGTCCCCCCAATCCTGGTCCTGTTTTCCTGTCCAGAGCCATTATTCCATCCTGAAAGGAGCTGCTCTCCTGGGAATTGGCACAGACAATGTTCACCTGGTGCGGACAGATGAGAGGTGGGTGCTGGGAGGTCCTGGGGGGCCCCAGGTCAAGGGGTCCCTCCTTGTCTCCATCCATCTCCCTTCCCCTCAGGGGGAAGATGATCCCAGAAGAGCTGGAGAAGGAGATCCAGAGGGTGAAAGCTGAGGTCAGGAGAGGCTGCACCCCCCCGTGTCCCCAAAGTCCGTCAAACTCCTCAGTGCCTCCCCAGTATTCCCAATGGCCTTCACAGTATTCCCAAAGCTCCTTCAATGTCCATGTATACCCCTCTAAGTCCCCAAAGCCTCTCCAGTGTTCCCAAAGCCATTTCCATGTCCACAAAACCCCCCCATGTTCCCCCAATATCTCCCCAAATAACCTGAATCTCCTCCAATTCCCCCCTCCCGTCCTTTCAACTCTCCAATGCACCCAATGTCCCCTGTCCTCCCAGGCCTCCTGTCCCCCCTTGAAGTCCTCTATCTGCCCCAAAGTCCTCTGAATCCTGTTTCTTGCACCCCCAATGTCCCCCAGTATCCTCCGATCCCCCCAATCTACCTCCTGAGACTCCTCAAAGTCCCCCCAAATGCCCACCCAGGGCTCAGAGCCCCTTCTTTTTCTGTGCCACCATCCTGGCCACCTTTGACCCTCTGTGCCCCGCTGTCCCCTATTGCCCAAATCCCCCCAAGCCTTCCTAGGTCAACCAAAACCCCTCCAGATCCCCTTCAAATCACCCCCAAAGCTTGCCCAAATGCTCCCTCAGGACTCAGACCTCCTTCTTTGTCTGTGCCACCATCCTGGCTACCTTCAACCCTCTGTGTCCCCCTGTCCCTGAAATCCCCCTCAAGCCTCCCCAGGTCCCCCCCAAACCCCCTCAGATCCTCTGCAAATCCCCCTCAAACCCTCTTAGATTCCCCCCAAACCCTCCCAAATCAAATGGCCCCTCCCAGGACATGGAGCCCCTTTGTCTGTGCCACCATCCTGGCCACCTTCAACTCCCTGTACCCCACTGCCTTCTACCCCCTTCCATGCCTCCTGCACCCCCCAACACCCCCAGACCCCTCCCTAATGCTCCCCAGGGCTCAGAGCCCCTCTTCGTGTGTGCCACAAGTGGCACCACTGTCCTGGGTGCCTTCGACCCGCTGGACGCCATCGCCGACGTCTGTGCCCGCCATGGGCTGTGGCTGCACGTGGATGTGAGTTCAGGAGGGGTCTCTGGTTGTGGGGTGCCCGAGGATCCCCTTGTGGGTGCTGATCCCGCTTTCCCTGCAGGCGGCATGGGGGGGCAGTGCCCTCCTCTCCCCCCAACTCCGTCACCTTCTTGCTGGCATCCACAGGTTTGTCCCTCCCCCTGCCCCCAAAAAAGGCTCCCATGCTTCCCCCTCTGAGTTTTTGGGGATGCCCTTTTCCCCACAGGCCCCCCCCAAACTCTGTTGTTTTCCCCTCACCAGAGCCGACTCAGTGACCTGGAACCCCCACAAGCTGTTGATGGTGGGGCTGCAGTGCTCAGCATTCCTGCTCCGTGACAGCTCTGTAGGTGCCCCCCATCTTGAATTCCTGCCTCTGGGATGCCTCCCTGGGCCCCCTCATTAATTTTGGTGCCCCCTGCCCCTCCCAGGGGCTCCTGCAGCGCTGCCACGGTGTGGGGGCCTCGTACCTGTTCCAGCGGGACAAGTTCTATGATGTGTCCCTGGACACAGGGGACAAGAGCCCCCAGTGTGGCCGCCGCGCCGACGGCCTCAAGCTCTGGATCCTCTGGAAAGCCGTGGGAACCTGGGGACTGGGACAGCGTGTGGAGCGGGCATTTGCTGCTACTCGGTGAGCCCTGGGATCGGGGGGACCCTCCACCTCTCAAACTGGGCTTCACCCCTTTTTTCCCCCCCAGGTATCTGCTGGAGCAGGTGAAGAGGAGGGAGGGATTCCAGCTGGTGACAGAGGTAGGGATGATGCTAGAATATGGGATGTGGACACCCAAGAGTCCTGGAGGCTGGAATGCCACAGGTCTGAATCATCCTGGAGGTTTAACTCCCAGGGGATTAATCCTGAAGATTTGAATCCACAAGGCTTAAATCCTAGAGTTTTCAATCCCAGAGGCTGAAATCTCAGATATTTGAATTGTCCCAGAAGTTAAAATCTTGGAGGTTTAAATCCCTGAGGACAAATCCCAGAAGTTTAAATCCTAGAGTCTGAAATCCTGCAGATTGGAATTCCAGAGGTTTAAATAACCCCAGGGGTTGAAATCCCAGAGGTTTAAATCCTGGAGGTTTTAAATCATTCTCCAGAAGTTTGAATCCCTGAGGATTAACCCCAGAGGCTGAAACCCTGGAGATTTAAATCCTCAAATTTAAATCCCAGAGATTTAAATAATCCTGGAGTTTTAAATCATCCTGGAAGATTCCCTTTTGGAGTTTTAAATCCTGGAGGATTAAATCCTGCAGGTTCGTCCCAGACAATTACATACACATGGCTGAATTCCTGGAGTTCTGATTCCCCATCAAATTCTGGGAATTGGGTGATTGGCCATGATCTCCTTCCTCTTCCTCTCCCCGCAGCCGGAATTCATCAACCTCTGCTTCTGGTTCATCCCACCCAGCCTGCGGGGCCAAGAAAGCTCTCCGGAATTCTGGGACAAACTGGGAAAGGTGAGCTCAGAATTCCAAATTCCCCTCCACAACAGCCCTCCAAATCCTGCAAAAAAATCACCCAAAAATAAAACCAAAATCCTCCTGAAATGGTGCTTCCCCCTAGGTGGCCCCAGCCATCAAGGAAAAGATGATCCGGAGGGGCTCCATGATGGTGGGATACCAACCTCATGGATCCCGGGTCAACTTTTTCCGACAAATTATCACCAATCCTGCTGTCACCCGCCAGGACCTGGACTTCTTCCTGGATGAGATCCAGGAATTGGGATGGGATCTGTGAGCACTCCCAAAAACTCCAATGAAAGACCCCCAAACCTGCCCACCATCCCTGAGGAAGAGGGGAGCAGAGTCTTGATTATCTCCCCATATTCCAAAATGGAAATGTCCCCAAAATTCCACACTTATGGAATACACCAGCATTTTATGGTCCTGATCTGATAATAATTGAACTCCCCGACCCAAAATGGGGTTTGGGGTGTAGGGGGGGTCCCTCAATTCCCCTGGAAGCTCCGGAGGGGGTTGTGGATTCTGGAATCAGGATGTTGTGGCCTTGTGACTCTCTTGAAATTCCCATGACTTCTTGAAGCTACAGAGGTTGGAATTTGTATGGAAGGGGATCTGTCAGCACCCAGAAAACTCTTGGGAGAGTACCGCAAAACTTGCTGCCTCCATCCCTGAGGAAGTGGAGCAGAGCCTAGACTTCCTTCTGGAATTTTTAAATCAGGAATAAATCAGCGCTTGATCCCAAAATTCCACATTCATGGAATAAAACAGCATTTAATGGTCCCAATTTTACATTAATTTGATATCACACCACTCTCCCCACAGAATGGGGTTTGAAGGTCCCTCAATCCCCCTGGAGGCTCTGGAGGAAGTCGAGAATTCCAGGATTAAGCCGGGCGTGCTCAAGGCAGGATAGGAGCCGGGACACCGTGGCCTCCTGTCGCTCCCGCCGCCACCACTCCCGCAGCATCTCAAAATTCCAGAGGACGGGATTGCCGGGATTTTCCTCCTGGATCTGCTCCAGCCGGCTCTGCTCCAGCCCTAGATGCAGAATTCCTACTTCCTGCCACTCTTTTCCCAGTCTTTTGGCGACTAGCATCAATTCCTTCTCCGTCAAGCGCCGGGGATTCATAGGTGGAGCTGGAATCCCACCAGGAAGACGTCCTGAAGTGGGGTCCCCCCTCACCTTGGGGGTGTCCCCGTTAGGCTCCCAGGGAGTTTCCTCCGGGATTTGCTCTTCCAGGGGCAGCTGGAAGCGCTGGATGAGGTCGAGGCGGCCAAGCTGCCGCAGGAACCCGGCGGTTACACGCAGGGAATTCCCCGGGAAACGCTGGAGGAGGATGCGGCACAACTCAGGGCGCGATGCTGAGCGCAAAAGCCCGGCAGGAACCTGCCCTTCCATCAGGAACTTGAGGGTCTCAAATTGCTCCTCCGGGAGAGCTTGGTGCACCTCCAGCAGCGTCCCTCGCTCGTCCTTTGCCATCAGGGCAAAAAATCTCGCAGGGAAGTAGGGTCACTCCTAGGACACAACGGTTGGGAGAGAGGGGTCACCACGCAGCCCAAAAAGTGGAGAAAAAAGAGGGCCACCCCTGGGCCCCAAAAATTCGGGGTGGGGGTGGAAAGGGGTCACTTTGTGCTCCACAAACTGGAGGTAGATGGGTCACCGAGGTGCCTCCGGTGTCCCCACCCTGCCTCGGGACTGAGCCCTCCCAGTGTCCCCCTAGAGCACCCCACCCCGCCCTGGGCCTTACACTCCCAAGTGTCACCCCAGTGCCCCCACTCTGTCCTGGATCCCCACGATGTCCCTCCCGATGTCCCCGCCGTGTGGCTACTGCCCTTTGTTCCGGGTCCCCACGGTCTCGCGGTGCCCTCGGTGCCCCCCTAGCCCGGATCCCCACCGTTCTTCCCCCTAGACCCCGTTCTCTCCCGCGCCCCCGCCCCGCTCTCACCGCGCTGTGCTCCCGCCAAGGCGGTTCCGGGCTGGGGAGCGGCGCAGCGGCCCCGGCCGGGGGGCGTGGCCTCTGCTCCCGCCACAGCGGCTGCCTTGGCAACGGGGGCGGGGCTTGGTTTGAAGGGAGGGGGCGTGTCCTGCCCGGGGCGCGCCTCCGCTTGAAGGGGCGCGGCCTGGGGCCGAGCGCGGCGGGCTCCGGGAATCGTTTGGGAGCTTCGGGGGCGGTTCGGGGGTGTGGGGAGTGAGTCTTGGGCCCACTGCCTAGACTAGAGTGCCCCAAGTCCCCCCAGAATCCCCCAATAATCTTCGATCCGCCCCCCAATCATTCAGTCACTTCCAGTACCCCCAAGTCTCTCAGTCCCCCCAGTAACCCTCAATCCCTCAAACCTCCGGTATTCCCCAGTCACTCCCATTAACCCCTAATCCCCTGGTGCCCCCAGTTCTTCCAGTGGTCCAGTCCCTCCCAGTATTCTCCAGTCCCTCCATTCGCCCAGTTCCCCCCAGTAAACCTGAGTAACCCCTCCATAATCTCTGCAATT
This sequence comes from Poecile atricapillus, assembly GCF_030490865.1. Classification (NCBI taxonomy): domain Eukaryota; kingdom Metazoa; phylum Chordata; class Aves; order Passeriformes; family Paridae; genus Poecile; species Poecile atricapillus. Next base: position 769,355 of record NC_081283.1, on the reverse strand, counting down.
CCACAGTCCCTCTCTGCAGTATCCCCCAGCACCCCCCGGTCCTCCAGCATCCTCCAGTACCACCCAGGCCCACTAGTGTCCCCCTAATTCCCCAGTCTCCCCAGTTCCCCCAGTACTTCCCAATCCTCCCATTAACCTCCAGTTTCCCCAGCCCACACAGACTCCCCCAATTCCCCATCCTCTCCATTATCACTGACACCCCAATATCCCCCAGTCTCCGCAGTCACCCCAGTATCGCCCAATCGCCCAGTAGCCCCCATATCGCCGTGTATCCCACAAACTCACCAGCGTCCCTGAACCACAACCTCCCTAAAATATCCCCCCCACAGTGTTCCCCCAAACCAGACTGACCTGGACACCCCCCCCGACTCCCCCAAGTCCACCTCACCACTCATGGTGAGAGGTCCTTATTGTCCCTCCCTAATTTTTTTGGGGGGTGGGCTCCTTCCCGGGGGAGGGTTTTTTGGGGGGGAGGGGCGCCCTGGGCGGACGCGGGGGGAGTCGGAGGCGTGCTCTTTTCCATAGGAAGCTGAACTCGCCCCTCGCAAGGTTCCTGATGTCAGTTTTTCAGAGGCATTTGGCCGGCCGAGTTCTAGGAGGGGGCAGCTTGGGTCCGGGAGGAATCCTGCTCTGTTCGTAATTCTCAGAGGCAGAATCCTGCTTGCGGCCACGGGTCCCTGGACACGAACAGCTGCCCTTTTCCATGGGAAACAAAACTCACCCCCTCCAGGATCCTGAGGTCAGCTGCTCAGAGGCGTTTGGCACTACAGGTACAGCCCAAATTCTAGGTAGGGGCAGCTTGTATCCGTGAGGAATCCTGCTCCATCCGTAATTATCAGAGGCAGAAGCCTGCTCGCGGCCCCTGGACATGAACAGCTGCCCTTTTTCTGTGGGAATGAAAACTCACCCCTCAGGTTCCTGATGGCAGTTTGTCAGAGGCGTTTGGCACTCCAAGGGCAGCCCAGGTTATAGGTGGGAGCAGCTTGTGTCCGGGAGGAATCCTGTTCTGTTCGTAATTTTCGGAGGCAGAAGCCTGCTTCAGGCCACTGGGGTCCTGGACACAAATTGCATCCCTTTTCCATGGGAAAGAAAACTCACCCCCCAGGTTCCTGATGTCCGTTTGTCAGAGGTACTTGGCACTTCAAGGGCAGCCCAACTTTTGGATGGGGGAAGCAAGGCACCCCAGTATTTCTGGGGCAGACAAAGGGCTGGGCAGGGGATGGAATCACATGGCAGGATCTTTCTTCCCCTCTCTGCAAGGTGCAGCACCTCCAGGCGTGTCCATCTCTTTTCCGAGGATCAACCAGTGCATACCTGCAGAGGGAGCTCCTATTCCAGGGGGTCCAATAGGGTCTTCTTGAATGTTCCTCCCGGAACCACGTTTAGAGCACCCAACAGGGGCTGGGAAGCAGCTGCATGCACCCAGCATGGAGCACTGCTTCAAGAAAATGCCGAGGGAAACCCCTTAATCCAATGGGAAGCACCTGAGCAGGCAGGGCAGCATGCGGGGTCCCAGGGGAGAGCTTTTCAACTTTCCCCTTTTATCTTGTCAGTCCCTTGACAGGGGGACTTTATAGCGTTCCCTGAAAAGAGAGGGCTTATTAGGAGAAAAGGGGGCTAAATTGAGGGGAAAAAATCTTCCTTTTCCATAATTGTGTGCAAATTGTGGGGAAATCCACTTTCCTTGCAATTTTATTTGTCTCAATGCAAGGAAAGCCTGCCTTTTCTATGCTTTTATGGGCATTAATGGACAGGGAATCCCCTTTTTCCATTATTTTCCAATTTAAATAGAAGGGGAAAACCTTGGCCATGCTTTTTCATGCCTTTGAATTAAGAGTAACTCCCCCCCTTTCATTGTCCTAGGGTTTAAACTGTCCCTCATTTTTAAGGGTTTGGATTGAGAGGAAAACCCCCCCTTTTTCCATCACAGGAGATTTAAAGTGAGGAAAACCCTTATCTTCCCAGTATTTTAGGGGATTAAATTATAGGGGAGAAGCCATTTATTTGACATTGCATCAGTTTAAGTGGAGGTAACTGCCCCATTTCCTCATTTTAAGGGATTCACTTAAAGGAAGCTCTGCCTTTTTTAGCATTTTAAGGGTTTAAAACTGCATTTCAGGGCACTTCTACTCATGTCCCAGGAGCAAATATCTCAGATGAAAGTAAGCCTGGCATGTATATAACAATAACACCACCCAGGAGTGTATTATTTTTCTTATTTTTATTTATAATAGAGATATTATATTATATTTATAATACAGATAAGAGGTCACCGTACACCCTTCATATCATTACTATTCTTCTCCATTCTACTTAGTCACATGTGGAGTTCTGCTTAGTGGTCATTAAGGAACAATTATGTAAGTTAACAACAAATTGTCCGATTTACCTAGCTCTACTACCAAAACAAAGTTTTATTTCTTACCAGTTTTCTGGTTTTTTGCTCAAAGTATTTGTAGCAAAAAAGAAAGTATTGCTCTTTCACAGAAGAAGTTTAGGGTTATAGTTTTCTTCTATACGAAGCCCTTTACTCACCTTGAAATTAAGTCAGAGGAGCCAAACAGCTGCATCTCATCTGCAGGCTTTTATACCTTGTGGGATTTGTCTCCTCCCTTTTCCTGGGCACGGTGGGAATGAGAGGTGGGCTCAATTAGGGGTATATTGACCCCAGCCTTTGCTAAGGGGCTTCATTCCCTCTTTGGGATCAGCTGGGGTAAGAGCTCTCCTCTCATTTCAGTGAAGACATTCTTTTGGCTTATCCCAACTTGTTTTTAGCAGATGCTTTTTGGCATCTAAAGCAACAAAGGCTTTGAAGAGACTGTAAAGAAAAGGGTATTGTACACAGGGAGTATTTAAATTCACGATTTTGGGTTGTGTGTTTAGGGGTGGTAAGGTGCTTTTATAATTTCTGGTTTTGTTGGTTTTTTTGTTTTTTTGTTTGGTTTTTTTTTTTTTTTTTGGAGTGCAGCTTCTTGAAATTCTAGGTTGTGTTGAGTATGACACTTCTGATTTTTTTCAGCAGATTCATCGTGTCACGAAAAGGATCTGCCTGGTGTCAAAGATAACGTTTGATGCCGTGGCGGCGGAAAGCCCAGAACACCGCGACTTCTCCAGAAGCAGCCTTGAGAAAGGCTGGCCCGAAGCGCATGCGAGCAGCTTCGAGCAGTCGAGTGATTCCAGCTCAGCTCAGTAATAGTATAGTGATTTCAGCTCAGCTCAGTTCGGCAGCGGCGGCGGCAGGCAACACAGGAAGCAGGGACGAGACAGCTGGTCCAGCGTTCCACCGAGGCACAAGCCTTTATTCAGGCAAAGCTTCGGCAAAGGGTGCCGGTAACAGCGAATCTCCTGAACAGAGGAAAACCCGGGATATTTATGGGGAAGGAGAGGGGCGGGGGGAAGCCCGAGATACCTGTATCGGGGTGGGACAGCAGGGGGGAACACCAATGAAACACAACAGTTTAACATAACTAACTCAAAGACCCCTGGGAGCGACATTGTGTCGCTCTTACAGAGAAGTATCTCCTCTCCAGGGGAGGGCCAGTATCTCGGGCCCAGCGGGCTCCTCCGTACCCACAACTCCCACTTCTTTATTTATTAAAAAGGCATCCCCTAGAGAGTTAGCTGATAGCTTCTTAAAACATGAAAACATACTTAGGAAGATAATAACAACTAGGAAAACCCAAGAAAAAAAAATATTTTTGAGGAGGGAGGCAACCCATCCTTTGAGCCCTTAGTTCCCAAAAAGGTCCTCAAGCCACTGGGGCTCTTTTTCAGTTTGGAGTTCCTGGACCGTGTGTTGGAGTCTCTGGATGCGGGCGTGGATGCCTTCACTGGGGCTGGAGAGGTCAAAGCAGCACAGTCCGTTAAACTCCTCACAGCCATGTCCATGGGCCAGGAGCAAAAGGTCTAGAGGGTTGGTGGCACTGCCCGTGGACAAGCACATGTGTTCTTGTTGGAGTGTCTTTGCGAGGGTGATCCACACGTTCTCCTGGGGCTGTGCTACTAGCCAGGCATCCACAGCTGATGTTTTCAGGAGCATCCAGATAATCAGGGACATCAGGAACTCAAGGATGGTTTTGCTCTCCATTTTCTACAACAGGACATAGAAGATTAGCTCTAATTTTTGGAGAGGGGGGGAGCTGTTTTCTTTCTCCCTTTCCTCTCCCGTCTCCCCCCTCTTTAAAAAAAAAACAAAAACAAAAAACTAAACAATTATAAGCAAGGTTATTCTGTGTATTGGGGACACAAGACTCGACACCAGCAGCAGCAGAGGTGCACTTGGGTGTAAGCTGGCAATTTGGGCTAGGCAACGAGGGCAAGAAGGGGAAGGGGGAGGGAGTTAAGAAGATTTGCGTACTGTCACGGTGTCAGGCGTGACGTTGGCAGTCGTCTCGTTGCAGCTCTGGTAGCAGGACGGTTTGGCCTCTGTCTGGTTGTTGGTCTGGTGGCAGGTCGGTTCTGTGGACTCCGACGACGTCTCCGCTTCCAGGCTGCAGTGGGCTGCTGTTTTTCTGGACCTGTGTGGGTCTCAGGAGACTTTGAACATTCTGAATCTGGTGCAGGGTTTGTAGGGCCTAAGTAAGGTTTTACATTTTTCCCTGGGAGCCACTTAGGTCCTGATGGTGTGGACACACACGCATACCCTCTCCCCCAGGTAATCAGTGGGAAGGGTCCTGATGTCCGTTGTGATTCAGGATCCTTGATCAGCACTGGCGGTTTCTCTGTGAGTTTGGCATGAGTTGAGTTAGAGAAGTGCCGTATTACAGGGGGGTCAGGCTCTGTAGGCGAGCAATTTAGAAAGTTCATGACATATAGAGCCTTACAGAGCCTCTCAATGGGAGGAATGATCTCTGTTCCTCCTCGCTGGTGATCAAGGACTCTTTTTAGGTTTTGGTGGGTTCTTTCTACTATTGATTGCCCTGTAGGGGAATGAGGAATGCCCGTGGTGTGTTTCACCCCCCACTCATTGAAAAAGTCTCTTAATTTGTGAGAGGTGTAAGCAGGTCCATTGTCTGTTTTAATTTGTTCTGGGACTCCCAGGGTAGCAAAAGCAAGGAGAAAATGTCGGATGGTGTGCTTGGCATTTTCTCCTGCATGGGCTGAGGCAAACACTGCACCAGAGAAGGTGTCTACGGAGACATGTACATATTTGACTCTCCCGAAGGACGGGACGTGAGTGACATCGGTTTGCCATATCTGGCAGCTGTTAAGTCCTCGGGGGTTAACCCCGGAGTTAACGACCGGTATTTGGAATGATTGGCAATTAGGACAGGTGGCAACTATTGCCCTAGCTTGGTCTCTGGGTAGTCTGAACATTCTCATCAGTGCAGGCACGTTTTGGTGGAAGAACTGGTGGGACAATTTCGCTTGTGCGAAAATGTCAGGGACATTGGCTGCTGCAGCAGGCATGGCTAAGGCGTCTGCCCTCCTGTTTCCTTCGGCAATGGCACCTGGGAGGTCGGTGTGCGCCCTCACATGCATGACATAGTAAGGTTGCTTTCTGTGGGAGATAAGATATACTAATTCAGAAAGCAATTTGTATAAATTTGGGTTAGAGACTTCTTTTAGAAATGCATGTTCTGCTCTCATAGCTATTCCAGCCACATAAGCCGAATCAGTCACGAGATTGAAAGGTTCTTGGAATTTTTCAAAAGCTCTGACAACAGCTGCTAATTCAGCAATTTGTGGTGATCCCTCGACCACTTGGACATCAGACTCCCATTTCTGTGTCCTGGGGTCTTTCCAAGTCATGACTGACTTGTGGGATTTCCCTGAGCCATCTGTGAAAACCGTCAGGGCCTGGAGCGGTGTTTTGCTCTGTAATGATTTGGGGACCAGATTAAATGTGGTTTTGAAAAGTCTGTGGCCAGGTGGGTGTATAGAAATTTGGCCTGAATAGCTATCGAGAGCGAACTGAAGGCTCTCATTGGTTTGGAGCAAAGGCTCCAAACTTCCAGTTGCCAATGGGAGGAAGATGCAGGTGAACTCACAGGCTGTGAGAGTGCGGAGACGGACTCTAGCTCTTTTAATGAGTTCAGCCATGATTTCTTGTGGAGTGGTGATAGTCTTAGTGGGCTGGTTATGTGTAAAGATCCACTCGATGATAAGGAGAGGATCCTTCAATGCAGTGTCCCATTGAAAGATGAGTGCGTGTAAGCGCGGGGCCTTACCCAGGACAACCAGCTGGAAGGGCAGGCTGGGCTCATACCGGTGGGCTTGCCGTGAAGACAGGGCCTCCTGGACCTTGGTGATGGATTCTCGAGCCTCCGGCGTGAGGGAGCGTGGTGAATCGAGGGCCTCACTGCCACGGAGCAGGTTGAAGAGGGGTGCAAGGACTTCTGTTGTTACCCCAAGCAGAGGGCGTATCCAGTTGATGGACCCGCAGAACTGATGCAAGTCCCGCAGGGTCTTGGGGTCGTCTTTGATGCTCAGCTGCTGGGGCACGATGGTCCGCTCACGGATCTGGAGTCCCAGGTAGGTCCACGGGCAGGTGTGCTGGATCTTGTCCTCACGGATCTCAAATCCAGCGTCTTCGATTGTCTGGATAGTTTTTTGTAAAGTCCGGTGCAGATAGTCATCGTCAGCAGCACAAACCAGGATGTCATCCATGTAGTGGAGGATGACGGCATCTGGGAACAGGGTCCTCACAGGTGACAGGATGCGGGCCACGTACCATTGGCAGATGGTAGGAGAATTTTTCATCCCCTGAGGAAGGACTAGCCAATGGTATCTCTTTAAAGGTGCTTGTCTGTTTGGAGAGGGAACCGAGAACGCAAATCTGGGGGCGTCCTGAGGGTGGAGGGGTATGTTGAAAAAACAGTCCTTTATGTCAATGACAGCCAGCTTCCAATCTCGGGGGAGCATTGAAGGGGAGGGCATGCCAGGCTGGAGGGGGCCCATGTCTTCAATGACATCATTGATCTTCCGGAGGTCCTGAAGGAGTCTCCACCTGTCTTTGCCTGGTTTGCGTAGGACAAAGACAGGGGAGTTCCAAGGGCTATTGGTCTCAGTGATGTGGCCCTTGGCAAGCTGCTCTTCTACGAGGGCTTCCAGTGCGTGCAGTTTGGTCTCAGATAGGGGCCACTGATCAACCCACACTGGATGGTGCTGTTTCCAGGTGAGTTGGGGGATGGTAGGCATGGCGCGCTTCTCAGTGATCCCCACTAAAAATCCCTGCTGGGAATCCTCAGAGAAGCTCCCCATTGGGACAGGAGATCCCGTCCCCAGAGGGTGATTGGTGCTCTCACCACAAATGGCCTGATGGTTGCCATTTGTCCCTCAGGTCCTTCGATGACAATATTCCGTTTGCTCCTCATGGAGGCTATCATCCCTCCAATTCCTGAAATCATGCCTGCTACAGGTTGTAATTCCCAATTGTCTGGCCACTCGGAGCGGGCGATGATGGTAACATCTGCTCCAGTGTCTAGCATTCCTGGGCGCTGAATCCTTTCCCCATAACAAAACAGGCTACAGTCCACAATGGGTTTGCAGGAGCCCACAACCTGTGTCCACATAGCACTGGGGTTGAGGGGAACATGATCTGGGCAGTCACTGGGAAGTAAAAAGGCCTGTGCCACAGGAGTCTGTTCCTTTAAATAATAAGGAGGGTCTATGCAGGTCAAAGAGATGGAAATTTCATCTCCAGGGTATATAGTCTGGACTTCAGGAACAGCATGAATTTGTCCTGGACAGTTAGTTGGATCCCCAAGTATTAAGATGTTGGAGGGACCGCCTGGTGGTCCACGTTTCCCTGTGGGGACTTTGTAAACACAGTCACCTTTCATATATAAAGAGAGTCTAGTTACCAGTTGACGGCGGGTTCCCATCTGAAGCGCTCCACCTGCTGGGTTTAATATTGGGGTCCCCGTGGAGGCAGGATGGTGGGTTTGGCAGGAGGGGTGGAGCGGTGCGGCATTTGATTTGATGTCAAAGTGCGGGGCCGTCCCGCGCTCTGCTTGAAGTTTCCCGAATGCCAGTTCTGTCTGGGGAATCGTTGGTGGGCTGGCGGTTGTATAGAATGTCTCTCCGGACAGTCTTTGAAAAAATGTCCAGGCTCACCACAATTAAAACAACAATTTCTATTGGGGTCTGCAGCATAAGCTCCAGATATCGCCTCTGCCACTCCTTTAGCCACTGCAAGTGCCACTGTATTCTCACTTGAGGCAGAGGAGTGTTTGGTGCAGGCTTCAACTATCTGATCTATGGTTGGTTCGGGGTCCAGAGGGAGGGCTCGCAAAACTGCTTTGCACTCCTGATTAGCATTGGCCATTGCTATTTTTACTAATAATTCCTTTTGTGCCTGAGGGCTCTCTATCTGTTTTTCAATGGCTATTTTTAACTTATCAATATACTTAATAAAAGACTCAGTTGCCCCCTGCTTAATATTGGTGAAGCACTGCGTTGGCACTTTATCATCAGGGGTGGTAAAAAGAGATATCTTAGCAGCATTAGCTATATCCTGTAAAGCTGCTTCAGGCAGATCCCTGGCCTGATCTCGGGGCTTTTGGAAATCTCCTTCTCCTGCTAATTGCTCTAAAGTAAAATTGGGTCTGTTAGCATCTCTTGCATAAACATCTGCCAATTGCTTTAAATGTTTTTTCCACTGCCTCTCCCACAACATGTATTCTGCTGGAGAGAGGAGGCAGTTCATAATATTTTTGATGTCATGAGGGACCATGACGTGGGCAGAGAAGGAGGCTTCCAACAAGTGTTTAAAAAAATGTGAACTCCTGCCATGTTCCTCGGCAGCTTTGCAAAGTTCCTGCAGTTCCCTATAGTGAAGGGATTCCCATGCAGCAACCTGTGCCCCTGTCCTGTCTCTCCTCATTATTACAGGAAAGGCAAGTATTTTCTGGGACAGAGCTGAGTTCCCCGCCCGTGTGGCTTCCCTCTGCACCTCAGCCCAGTGATCTTCATACTCAGAATCTGAATAAGAAGATTCACTGCTCTCATCTCCTAGTGGAGATGGGGGGTGCTTGCTGGCAGCGCGGGGCCGGCTCGGGTGTCTAGAGCTGGCCCTTTTGTGGCTGCGTGGGGAAGCGGGGGTGGCCCCTCTCCGGCCGGAGCCGTCCCGACCTCCGGGGCACTGGGACCCTGGAGCGGGCGCGCCGCTGGGGACGGGGCCCCGGCACAAAGGGACAGGACCGGGGTCCGCGATGGGGAGGGGTTTCCCGATGGATGGGGGAGGGCCCGACGCGGTTACACCCAACGACGCAGTGGGGGGGGAGGAGGAGCAGGACGCGGCAGGAAGAGAAGGGGTGAAGGTGGGAAAGCGGCCATTTTGGGCATCGAGGGCGGGAAAACCGGGGTGTGAATGGGACAAAATGGCGGGGCTGGCCACGCTGCCGGCGCCATCTGTGCTAACGCTAGGAACTGGGGGGGACACAACCGGGTGTGAGGGCATAGGAGAAAGGGTAGAGGAAAGACCCAGAGCGGCATGGCCATTGCCACCCTGGTACGGGTAGAGAGACGGTGGGGGGGTGTCAGGGAGACGGCAGCAGCCCTGTGCCTGGGGGCAATGTCCACCCGCCGACTGGCTCTCAGATAGGGAAAGGGGTTCAGGGACACCTGGAGGGGCTGACGGGGTTGGGGGATTTAACTGGGGACCCAAAACTCCCTCTTCTTTTTTTCCCTCTTTTTCCAATGAGAAAATAATATTTTGAAACACAGGAAAGAACTTTGCAACAGAAAAATCCCCTTTAGCTTGAACTGTATATAACTTTCTCCCCACATTATCCCAAAAAATTCCTGATTTAGCAGAGTCCGAATTAATCTTAAAATGCTTAAAAACCCAATGAATAAATCTTTTTAAATCCCCTTTAGAAAACTTAAAATTTCCCACTTTTAAGGTAGTTACAACTTGGATATAAAAGTCCCTCTCAGGTGGGGTCAGCCTCAATACAGAGGACTCATTCCCCATCCTTTTTCACTCCCCACCCAACAGTAAAACAGCAAAAAAAAGAAAAAAAGCCCGAAGAAAAAACCTTTCACGGGATACACTTACAATTTCTCTTCGGCAGATGCCGGCGGGCGAAAACAAAGCTGCTGGGTGGGTGGTCACCTGACGACCGGTCCTCAGGGGCTTTCCCTTGCCCCAGATGGTCAGCGAGGGTCCCGGTCGCAGCCTCTTGGATCGCTTCTTGCTAGAACGCAAGCAAGCTTCCTCGAGGGGCGGCGGCTCCAACGGCGGCTCGCCTCGCAGCTGAAGGTGCGGGCGGACGCTTCTTCAGGGCTTCTTCAAAGCCCCACGGTCGGGCGCCACTTGCCGCGGCGGCGGAAAGCCCGGAACACCGCGACTTCTCCAGAAGCAGCCTTGAGAAAGGCTGGCCCGAAGCGCATGCGAGCAGCTTCGAGCAGTCCAGTGATTCCAGCTCAGCTCAGTAATAGTATAGTGATTTCAGCTCAGCTCAGCTCGGTGGCGGCGGCGGCAGGCAACACAGGAAGCAGGGACGAGACAGCTGGTCCAGCGTTCCACCGAGGCACAAGCCTTTATTCAGGCAAAGCTTCGGCAAAGGGTGCTGGTAACAGCGAATCTCCCGAACAGAGGAAAACCCGGGATATTTATGGGGAAGGAGAGGGGCGGGGGGAAGCCCGAGATACCTGTATCGGGGTGGGACAGCAGGGGGGAACACCAATGAAACACAACAGTTTAACATAACTAACTCAAAGACCCCTGGGAGCGACATTGTGTCGCTCTTACAGAGAAGTATCTCCTCTCCAGGGGAGGGCCAGTATCTCGGGCCCAGCGGGCTCCTCCGTACCCACAGTTTGAAATTAAGGCTTTAGAGGAGTAAGTTGAGAATTGTTACCAGGAGAGGGAGGGTGAGTGGGGCACCTGGTTAGGAGTTACTGTTGGGCAGGTTTGAAGGCAGCACAGTGGGAAATGGTGTCCATTTGAGGACCCCCTAAGGCTTTTCACAACCACAGTAGATGCGTTTACACATTTCACAGCACACAAGTGCATCCACAGCACTCAAAGAAATGCCATGTAACTTTGCCTCTCACTAACCCAGTTGTGAATCATAGTAACAGCCATAATCTTAGACTCTAGGACCTAGGCACACTTAGGAGAGGGCAGGTAGCCAGCTTGTTGGTATTGAGCCCATATGCCACTAAACTCATCTATTGATTTTGGTTTTCTTTCTTGTAGCTGACTAAGAGGCTAACCAGCAATCATAGCACCTTCCGAGGCAGACTCATTTCAGGTCTAACATGGATTCATGTTGCCGTCATCCAAAAGGTAAATCGGGGGCCATGGCCTGGAGATAGGATGATAATAGGATAGCGGGTTGGAAATTCTTGGGACAGGTTTGAAAATTAGCAAAAGGGAAAGGGATATCCTTTAAGGGGCCTCTTAGGACAGCTAAAGGAAATGGCTCTACTTTGATTGCTGGTGAAGGGTGTGCAGCTCAAAGCAGTTCCAGTCTGTCCAGTCTGTGTTGTGTTGTCTAGCGTGTCTTTGGGATCCCTCAGATCAGATATCTCTGCCTTTTCCCCTGGAGGATCTTATCACAACCATCAGCCATCATCTCTAAATTCCTGAACATTCATGTTTCTCAGCACCACGTCGGTATCGTTTGTTCCTTTTCATTCTTTTTCAGCCTGGTCTCGGGGTCTCATCTCAGAAACATTGAGTCAGACATCTTTTGAGGCCTCGTTCCCAGCTGTATCACCATCCATCCTTTCCAGCCATGTGCTGTAACATCGTGGGACTTTGCTGTGGTTTTAAAGCACTAGCTAAAAAAATCACTAGAAAACTTACTCATTTCTTGCTGTGAGATATAGATTAGAAGAAGAACAAAACAGACTTAAAACTTAAAAGGAATAAAGAAAGTTATTAACAAAACTACAAGAAAAAGAAACCAGGATAAAACTTGCAGAAATCCTTTTTCCCCACTACCCAACCATTCTCTTGTTCACATGACAACATAGAGACAAAAAAACCTGGTGGTTAAAACAGTCTTAACTTTGCTATAGTCTTTTCATCAGTCTTTGTAGAGAAAAAGACTCTTATCTTCTGCCAAACTATGGAGTTTTTCACAAGAAAACCATTTTCTTATGGCTTTCTATTTTTCTGATGCCAGCTGCCCAGAAACTCTGTCATCAGTTCTTTCCTCCCATTTCACACCACTCTGAGGTGTGTTTTTTGGGCCATGAAGGCAAGGGGTGTCATTTTAAGGATGAGTTATTCAAAGGCAAAAGTTCTCTTCATCTGTCTCTGTGAGCATCTCTGGAAACAGAAGTTTCCTCTTTGCCTCTTAAAGGCCACAAATTTTCAACAACTCTCACTTCTCCTTTCCTGTTCCAGCCATCACGTAAGATCACAACTACTTCACCATTTACTCAGCTTTATCAATGAATTACTTTTGCTCCAATCCACACTTTGAAATACTCTATTACCCCCAAAATACCCTCTCATGAATTAAAGTTTTTCAGAACATTATTGTCCATCTCCATAGCTTTAACAAAAGAGTATTTCAGCTTATTAAAGCATCTCCTTACTTCTCTCCCCATCTGAAGCTTAATTCCTTTCTTCACTGTCTTTGATAGTTTATGTTGTCTCTTTACCTGTTGATCACTTTTTCTTGCCTTCTTCCTGGCAAAAGGATTGAATCTGCAAGTCTCGTCTGGGTGGGAAAAGGGTTAAAATCTTGCTCAAGCTGTAGGTGTCCATGCTGCCAGGTTTCAGCTCAGTGGTGCTTAGAGCCGGGGCCCCCCTGGGAAAAGCTTCAGCCACCCGGGAGGCTGCAGCAGAGCCTGACCCCAGTCTGGGCTTGGGGGAAACCCTGCAGGCCCCATCTCCTGCCCAGGGACTGCAGACCCAGCCCAGCCCCTGCTTGGGATGCACGGCCTGGGGAGGGCGTGGGAGCCAGATGGAGTTCTGCTGCCTTTCAAAGCCGGAAACAAAAAGACAAAGAAATTCCTGGGCTTAGGTCTTAAGGTGGTGTTGAAAGGTTGATCTCACTTTTCAATGGTCAAAATTACTGTCAATTCTCAGAAATGGCCAGTTATTGGCCAGGAGAAAAACTCCCATCAGCCTCCAGCAGCTTTAACTTCCTCAGGTGTTTCTCTTTGTTTTCTTCCATCACAGACTTTTAAGATTGTATGGATATGAGGAGCATTCTAAATGTAGAATGTAGATCTTGATCATCGTGACCAACAGTTATTTTTAACTGTCACTCTGTTGAAGTCTTTTATTCAGCTCCTTAGAGCCTCCTCCATCCACCATCGCCATACCATTGGCCATCTCTTTTGGTGTTGTCTCACTCCTTGGCGTTATTCTTTTTGCTGGGATCTCTTTTTCTACTATCCTTGTGTCATACTCTTTGTAGTGTAATATGTTGTTTGTGTTTAGCCTGGAACTACTCTGTCCTGTGGAATAGATTGGGGGGTAGATGGAGCAGAAAGAAGACTTTACAGGTAATGTTTTGTTTTGCTTAGCTACCAGAGCCACACCTCAGACAGAGCGACTGTGGCTGGTCTGTCCAGAGTCAGGCAGAGACAGTGGGAGCAGTACAAAGGTGTCTCACAGTTTTCTAGTCATTTGTCTTAATGCCCGCTGTTGTGAGACTCTAGGCAGTTTGCTTTGAGAAATGAGAACTTTGGAAAGGTTGTTTTCCTTGTGCATCTGAATGACTTTGACAAATCTTTTTGCAGAGGGATAGGAACCTAGTAAACCCAATACGAATGCAGGAAGCCAGAGGAATATGGCAACAAGGAGAGTTGGCACCCCAAGTCTGAGCTACGGCCTGACTTTCTTCTCTATGTTTCCCTTATTGTTCAGCTTTTCACTTAATTTTGAAGATGAAAAGCGTTTGGCACAGCTGAGTATTGGCACCAGGGGTGACGCTGCTCCTTGGCCGCACCGGAGCTCTGGGCTAGCTCTGTGGTGCCACTCCGGCACGGGCAGCTGCCAGGAGTGAGGAACTGCAGGGGAAAGGCGACCCCACTGCAGAACATACAGAGCCCTGACCCCTGCCGGGCTCTGCCAATTCAGGTGTCGTGGGTAGTGGTGAAAGGACGGAGGAGGCTCAATCCGCTGTACTTCCCAGGAACAAGTTTATTTGGGCGAAGGGATGGCTACAAGGATGTGGACTGGGACAAAACAGAACAGGAAAGCCCAGAGCACCTCTGTGCACTGGGTTTTATTTAGGGGTGGGCACAGTCCAGGGTCCAATCAGGGTTCACAGAGGGAGGAGTAAGGGGAGGAGGCTACAATATCAGGGACCAATGGGGATACAAAGAAGGCGGGAGCATAACACAATAACCAATAACACATCGAGGAAGGGATGAGGTACATAGAAGGAGCTGGAAGGAGAGGTGGGATGGGGATGATGGATGGGGAGATGGGGCAGGGTAAAGGTGATTGACGGGGAACATTCAGGAAAAAGGGGAGGGGTTTATATGATAGACAACTGGGGCTAGACCATTACACTCAACAGGGGGGAAACAAGAACGTACCAACAAATTTTAACACATTTTTAACAAAATAAAATAAACGAACCACAACATCCCCCCCTTTCTTTTTTAGAAAGAGGAGGAACAGGGTGTAGGGTCTGGGGGGGCAGAGGGCACAGTCTCCTTTAAAAACCAATCTTCACAGGTTGATGGGGGAGGAGGTGAGGAGGAGGAAGGATTTAAATTAATACTATTGACTTGTGGTGGGGCAGAAAAAAGACTGAAAACATATTGGACTAAACATCTTTGCAATAATGCAAACGTAACTAATACCATAAAAATAACGAAGATAACCCATAAGATAGACTTAATAATCGAGGAGAGCCATCCTGACATTCCCCAGCCGGAGAAAATGTTGGTGACCCAGTCTTCTGATTCTTGCCTGATTTGGTGGATCATGCCTTTCATTTCATTGATTGTCTGGTGGATGCTGGGGCTCTTGGAGGATAGGTTCAGGCAGCATAGCCTTTCAAATTCCCTGCACTCGTGGTTGTGCAGGAGCAACAAGAAATCGATGGCTGCACGATTCTGCAGTGTGGCTCGCCTGGTAAGCTCCTCGTCTTCGAGGAGGTAGCTTAGCGCGGTTGACGTTAAATTGGCCTGTTTAACCACCCAACACTCTAACTGTCCCAATTCTCCCAGAGCTTTTGCAGCGGCCACCCAGGGCAAAAATGACGATACTGCAGCTCGTTTTAGCTTGTTCCAATGAAAAATTTCAGAGTCGCAGTCTGGGTCTAGGTCTTCAATGCTGCGCTTTTTGATAGCCTAATTGTTTTTTGTAGTCCAATTGTCAATTTGAGTCACATTGACTGAGAACAGGGACAAACCGGTCTAAAGTGCATGGCCCTCCTAAGAGGCGAGAGGGGATGCCTGCCCATGCCTGGTCTCCACGAATCAAAAATAAACCTTTTTCTAATTTTCAGGGGGCAGAATCAAGGGTGGAGGCCATTTTTACGTGGGTGATGTTTTGGCACCACTGTGCAGCTTGAAACTGCTTGTTGACCTGTATTACTTGGGAATAGGGGACAGGGTCAGGGGGTTGATACTTAAAATGAACACAAAAGCATGCGGGGGAAGAATTAAGCAAATCAAATTCTTGTGGCTCATTGGCTGCCTTTTCCAGTTTCTCCTGCCAGTCTCTCCAGAGGAGGAGAGGGTTTTTGACTGGTCTCCTTACTTTGTAGGCAGGGGAGGATCGGGCAACGTGATGAGCTGGCTTTCCTTGATTGATATCTTTAAATAAGGAGATCATGGCATCAGGAAATTCTGTGGGCTTCAAAGGTATCCCCACCAGGCAGGTAGCCATCGGATTTCCTGATGCTCTGGTGGAAAGGCACAGGTCGTCACGGTGCAGGGATTTCGCCAAAGTCACCCAGACATTTTGCTTGGGTTGGGGCACAATCCATGCTGCTTTCTGGGTCACCAGGAGTAGTAGGCAGAGGATGATCAGGGCTTTCATTATCAGGATATGATAATATCCTTCTTCTAAAATAAAAGGAAAATATATATCAGTATTTATGGATGAACATATATATGAAAGGTAAATCAAAGTAAAAAAGGGAACTCGGGGTTTCCTCCTCCTCCTAGTTGGGGTTTGGTAGGAGCCTTTTGAAGCATGACATCAACTGTTTTCTTTTCTGGTGGCCTGTTAGGGTGTTTTGGGACGTAAGGTTTCACCCACCGTTGTGGGATCCACCTCAGTCCCTGGGGCAAGGAGACACAAGCGTAACCCTGCCCCCAGGTCACTAATTTAAAGGGTCTCAAGATTTTCTGGGACTCTGGGTCCTGTACCAGCACTGGAGGATGTTCTTGCAGCTTGTAGTTGGTAGACTGAAAGTGGCGTACCACTGGAGGGTTTGGGTTGTCAAAAGAGCAGTTCAAAAAGTTGATGGTAAACAAGGCTTTGCACAGCCGATCTTGAGGCGTGCAGCCTTTCATGCTCTCTCTTTGATGGGCCAGGACCATTTTGAGTGATTGATGGGCTCGCTCAATGATAGCTTGGCCTGTGGGGGAATGGGGGATGCCTCTTTTATGTTCCACTCCCCACTCCTGCAGGAAATCTTCCAGCTTCCTGGAGACATATGCTGGACCGTTATCTGTTTTGATTTCCCTGGGAACCCCCAGCACAGAGAAAGCCTGCATGAGGTGTTTGCAGACATGCTCAGTTTTCTCTCCTGCATGGACAGAGGCATGGACTGCACCAGAAAAGGTATCAATAGAGAGGTGCACATACTTGAACCTACCAAACTCTGGGATTTGCGTGACATCCATTTGCCACACCTCACAGCTACCCAAACCCCTGGGGTTGACTCCCAAGCCTAGGGATGGCATTGCCGATGACTGGCATTGTGGGCATGTGGCGATAACGGCTCTGGCTTGATCTCGCCTTAGATGGAACTGATGGACCAAACCAGGCACATTCTGACGGAACATTTGGTGACTCAGTTTAGCCTGTTGGAACACATCAGGAAGTTGGGCCATTCCAACAGGGGCAGCGAGGGAATCCGCTCTTTCATTTCCCTCGGCTACCGGGCCAGGGAGCTCCGTGTGTGATTGTACATGCATAACAAAGAAAGGCTGCTTTCGGTGAGAAACAGCATATATCAGTTTCCAAAGCAGCTCAAAAAGCTGAGGATTTGAGACTTCCTTCAATGCTGCATTTTCTGCTCTTGCTACTACTCCTGCTACATAGGCCGAATTAGTCACCAAATTAAATGGTTCGGGGAACCTCTCAAAGGCCCTGGCAACAGCATCCAACTCAGCAACTTGTGGAAATCCCTTCACATACTTAACATCCGTTTCCCACTGCTGAGTCTGAGGATCCATCCAAGTCATTACTGACTTGTGGGATGCTCCGGATGCGTCAGTGAAAACTGTCACTGCCTTGAGAGGTTTTCTGCTCCTGACCTCTTTAGGAATCACATTGAACTTTGAATTAAATAATTTGTGAACAGGGGTGTGGACTGAAACCTGTCCACTGTAGCTATCCAAAGCAATTTGGAGAGTCTCATTTTCCTGCAGCAATTGGTTAAACATCTCCTTGGTCAGTTTATCTGGGGACGCTCTGTCTGAGACAGACTGACCGGTACCCATATGCATGTGAAGTCACACCCAAACGTCTCCTGAAGCCTTGCCCTAGCTTTCCTAATAAGCTGAGCCATCAACTCCTGCGGCCTCGTGATACTTTTGGACCTCTGATGACTTAGGAAAACCCACTCTATGATCAAGAGTGGATCCCTTGAGTCTTGGTCCCACTGATAAATGAGCCCAAACAGGTGTGGCAGATTTCCCAGTACAATAAATTCGAATGGCAGGTCCAGCTTGTACCTATGTGCCTGTCTCTCTACTAATGCATCCTGTACCTTTTCCAGGGCTTTCCATGCCTCTGGGGTCAGAGACCTGGGAGAACTCAGCTCTTTCTCCCCCTTCAGTAATATGAAGAGGGGGGCTAGGTCCTCAGTAGTGAGGCCCAGCCAAGGCCTGACCCAGTTCAAAGTCCCACACAGGGAGTGGAGATCCGCCAGGTTTTTTGGATCGCTGTTAATAGCCAATTTTTGAGGAACAATGGTCCTCTCAGCGATCTGTAGGCCCAGATACTTCCAGGGTGGCATCCTTTGAACTTTCTCTTCCTGGAGTTGAAATCCTGCGGAGGTTAGAACTTCAACCACCAGGTCAAGCGCACGTTCCAGTAGATTGTCATGGGGGGCACACACCAGGACATCATCCATGTAATGGTGGATGATGACCTCCCCCACTTTGGCGCGGACGGGAGACAGCAATGAGGAAACATACCACTGGCAAATGGTGGGCGAGTTCTTCATGCCTTGTGGCAACACTCGCCAGTGGAATCTCCTCATTGGAGCTTCTCGGTTAAGGGTGGGCACTGAGAAGGCAAACCGTGGGGCATCGTCAGGCTGTAAGGGAATTTGAAAAAAACAATCTTTAATATCAATAATTGCCAATTTCCAATTTCGTGGGAGCATGGTTGGGGTAGGCATCCCAGGTTGGAGAGGTCCCATGTCTACAATGACTTTGTTGATTTCACGAAGGTCGTGAAGGAGCCGCCTCTTGTCTTTCCCCGGCTTACGGATTACAAAGACTGGGGAATTCCAAGGGCTGGTTGTCTCAACTATGTTCCCTTTAGCTAATTGCTCCTCCACGAGTTCATTGAGCACCTTTAATTTGTCTTTTTTTAGCGGCCACTGATCAATCCAGACCGCTGTATCCATTGTCCAATCTAATTTCTGGAAAGGGCGCTCCACAGTGGCCGCCTCTAAAAATCCCGAGGGGTTTTTGGGATCTCTATTTTCACCCCCCATTGGGACATGAGATCTCTCCCCCACAGGGGAACCTGATAGTCCGCAACAAATGGGCGTAAATTTGCCAATTGCCCATCTGGCCCCGCAATTTGTACCACGCTCTTGGAGACTCGTGCCAATTGTGTGTCCCCTATACCCTGAATCTTGCCGGCCACGGGTTGCAACTCCCAATGTGACGGCCACCTCCTTTTGGGGATGATCGTCACATCTGCTCCTGTGTCAAGCAGACGCTTCATATTTAATGATTCTGCACCCTGCTTGATGCTGCAGTTGATGATAGGTTTGTTCTCACCCACAACTTCCACCCAGTAGACGCCTGGCGCATGGTCATCTACTGAGATTTCTTCTGGGACAGGTATTACTTGTGCAATAATTTGGCCTTTTGCCAAAAAGAAGGGTGGGTGAGTGCAGCGTGCCAAGAGAGTGAGGTTCTCCAGACCCCCCGGAAAGGTGATCGGAGAGATCTCAATCTCTGGGGGTGTGTGTCTAGTGTCCCCAAAGGAAATGTACTTACAGGCTGGTCCTGAATCCATCAAAGTGTCGTCCAGCAACTACCTTCCAGTGCTGGGACCGGAAGAAGATGTCTGTGATGTTAGGTAGATGTCGCGTCTGGTTAATAGGCCATGTTTTGGTATTTTGAGCTCCCCGCCCCCCCGCGAGACCTGTCCCATTTGTCGCTTCACACGGGACAGGTTCGCACTGCGCTCCTAAAGCTGGACACTCCCTTGCCAAATGTCCCAATTGTCCAGAGCGGTAACACTGCAGCTGGCTTAGCAGTGTCCACTGTATCGCAGCTGCAGCTGGTGTCCTCCTTGGTGCCGATGCTGGTGCTGTCTGGCTGAGTCCCACCACTGGAGCTTTCTTGGTGCAAGCTTTTATGATCATCTCTAAGGTGGGAGGCAGATGGAGAGACAGACTGAGGATGATCTTGCGGCACACTTCATTCGCGTTGTTCTTCGCTACTTCTAAAAGCATGTTCTCTTGTAGCACAGGTCTTTCTATCTGTCTCTCCACCTGTGTTTGCAGCCTTTACATAAACTTAACAAAGGGTTCATTGAGGAATTGTTTAATTGACAGGAAGCTTGCCTGTGGTTCTTCCTCAGGCATTGAATTAAGAGCCTTCTCGGTGGCCTCCGCGATCTTAATGAGAACAGACCGAGGCAAACCTCTGGCCTGTTCTTCAGGTTTAGCCCAATTCCCTTTGCCACACAGGTGATCTAAAGTGAGGGGGTTTTCATCTGCGTCAGCTGCAGTATCTTCATTGTGCAATAGCTCAGGAAGCATGGTCTGTAACGCCCTCTTCCACCCCTGTTTCCACAGCTTAAACTCAGCTGAGGAAAGGAGGCAGGAAAACAATTCTTTTAGGTCGGAGGGGACCATCTCGTTTGTAGAGAAGGTAGCTTTCAGCAAGCCTTTAAAATAGTCACTCCTTCTCCCAAACTCTTTCTGAGCTTTGCACAGTTCCCTCTTGGTTTGGAAGGAGAAGGGTTCCCATTCATGGTACCTCCCTCCCCTGCCATGAAAACTCACTGGTGCAAAGAGGGGAATATCAACCAGTTCTGAGTTCTGGCTTCCAAGCCTGTCACTTCCAGTTTCCAGAGTGTGGGAACCAGAAGGAGGGGCATGGGATCCCCTGTTGGTTTTTTTTTTATTTTAGATGGTCCACTTGACAAATATCCTGGCCCAGGATGCCAGAGTCCAGGTGGGTGCAAGCTTAAGGTATAGGCGTGGTGTCCTGGTTTAGGGCAAATTTAGGAGAGAACCTCCAAATGATTTTTGCCCGAGGAGCCGGCCTTCCAGTCCGGAGCTATTGCCACGGTCACCTGGCAGTCATCGCTTCCTTCTCTAGGCCTACTGAGCTTCTTGAGCATCCCCTTAACAGCTTTGGCACTAACTTTTTCTAGGGAGTTATGTTTCATTATCATGTGCCATTACCATAGGGACTTAATTCCTTTGGCGTCATCAGCCTCTGGATCATCTTGCACTAGGAATCTTGGGTCCATGAGGTGAAACTGCCAGGCAGTTTCAACTTGCATCTGTTATGTAGTATGTGTCTGTTATGTTGTTTGTGTCCATTGTCTTCTGTGTCATAGGGCTTCGTTACCTCTCAATGCCTTAAGGGCGTCATTCTGGGCTGTATCACCTGTACTCTTCTAGCATATTTTCCCAGATCACACTTACTCTGGAATTTTTTACCTTTTTACTTTTTGAGACTGGAGGAAGTACACGAGATGTTCTCATCCATCTTCTGCCGCAGTGGTGTCGATGACAGGGGTGCCGTGACTACCCTGAAGAAGCCATCCTGAAAAGGACTGCCCAGGGGCACAGGCACGTCCTCTGCCCGGTGAGTGATTTCAGCTCAGTGGCAGCATGCAGGCAATGTGGAGAGAGAGACTAGAGAGCTGTATGGCATTCCACTGAGAAACAGCCTTTATTATAGCAGGGCCCTCAGTGAAGGGAGCCAGTGACAGCAGCTCCTCGAACAGGGGAAAACCCAGGGTATTTATAGAGGAGGAGAGGGGCGGGGGAAACTTGGATACATGTATCGGGGTGGATTGATAAGGAGGGAAACCAATGGGGTGTAAAAAATTAACATTTAACTCTAGGGCCTCTGGGAGTGACACTTTTTCTCTGCATGACATAAAAGTGTCTCGCCTAGGGAGAAGCTCTCCAGGGGAGAGCCTGAATTTCTGAACTGGCCGGTTCCCCGGCCTCCACAACTCCCCCTTCTTTATTTAATAAAAAGGCATCTCCCAGAGACCTTGTCAACAAACTCTTACAAAGAGTAAACATAAATAATTATAATTAAAAGAATCAAAAAAATGTTGTTTGTTTTTTAAAAATGGAAGCAACCCATCCCTTGAGTCTCCAGCTGTCCAAAAAGTCCTCAAACCATTGGGGCTCCTTATCAGTCTTGAGTTCCTGAACCACATGTTGGAGTCTCTGGATGCAAGTGTGGATGCCTTTACTGTGACTTGGTAGGTTGAAGCAGCACAGTCCATCGAATCCTGGGGCTATGCTACTAGCCTGGCATCCACAGCTGATGTTTTCGGGAGCATCCAGATGGTCAGGAACTCAAGGATGGTTTTGCTCTCCATTTTCTTTAACAGAACATAAAACAGAACATAAAAAGATTAGCTCTGACTTTGGGGGGGGGGGGGGGTGGCTATTTTCTTTTCCCCTTTCTCTCCTGCCTCCCCCCTTTTTTTTCTGAGAAAAGAAAAAAGAAAATATAAGCAGGGAATGGGTATTGGGGATGAGGTAGTTGATTGCTGGTGGGGCCATTTTGCGTAGAGGGGGACGCATGGCTAAGGCACCAGCAGTAGCAGCATTATGTTGCAGCTTTGTGCAAATTAGCAAGTGAGTAGTTTAAGGGTAGGTATTTAAGGTGAGAAAGGGAAGAGGGGGAGGGAAAAGGGAAGGGAAAGGAGTTAGAGGAACTTGTGCGTTTCACAGTGTCGAGCTGTACTTTGGCTCTTGTCATTTGGCAGTTTTGGTGGCACAACGATTTGGTTTATGTGAAGTGGGTTGTCTGCCAGTAAGCTGTGTCGGTCGCCGTCTGATTGATGGTCTGGTGGCGGGCCGGCTCGGTGGGCTCCGGTGACGTCTCCGTCTCCAGGCTGTGGTGGCTTGTTGATTTTGAGAACCTGTGTGGGTCTCAGGAGATTCTGATTGATCTGGTTCTGGTGCAGGGTTTGCAGGGCTTAAGTATAGTTTTATATTTTTCCCTGGGAGCCACCTAGGACCAGATGGTGTTGACACACAAGCATACCTTCTCCCCCAGGTAATCAATGGGAAAGGTCCCAGTGTTTGCTGTGATTCAGGGTCTCTGATCAGCACCGGTGGCTTCTCCTTGAGTTTGGCATGGGTCAAATTGGAGAAGTGCTGTATAACAGGGGGGTCAGGCTCTGTAGGTGAACAATTTAGAAAATTCATAACATACAGAGCCTTACAGAGCCTCTCAGTGGGAGGAATGATCTCTGTTCCTCCCTGCTGCTGATCAAGGACTCTCTTAAAGTTCTGGTGTGTCCTTTCCACAACTGATTGCCCTGTGGGAGAGTGAGGTTTGCCTGTGGTGTGCCTCACCCCCCACTGGCTGAAGAAATCTCTCAACTTGTGAGAGGTGTAAGCAGGTCCATTATCTGTTTTTATTTGTTGGGGGACTCCCAGGGTAGCAAATGCAAGGAGAAAATGTCGGATGGTATGTTTGGCATTTTCTCCTGCGTGGGCTGAAGCAAACACTGCACCAGAAAAAGTGTCCACCGAAACATGAACATACTTAACTCTCCCGAAGGATGGGACTTGGGTAACATCAGTCTGCCAAATTTGGCAGCTGTTGAGTCCTCGGGGGTTAACTCCAGAAATCATTGCTGGAACTTGAAAAGATTGACAATTGGGACAGGTGGCAACGATTGCCCTGGCCTGATCCCTGGGTAACTTGAACATCCTCATCAGGGCGGGGACATTCTGATGGTAAAATTGGTGGGACAATTTTGCTTGCGCAAAAATGTCCAGGACTATGGCCGCTCCAGCAGGCATGGCTAAGGTGTCCGCTCTCTTGTTACCCTCCACGATGGCACCTGGGAGGTCAGTGTGTGACCTTACATGCATGACATAGTAAGGTTGCTTTCTGTGGGAGATGAGATATATTAATTCAGAAAGCAATTTGTATCAATTTGGGTTAGAGACTTCTTTCAGAAATGCATGTTCTGCTCTCATAGCTATTCCAGCCACATAAGCCGAATCAGTCACCAGATTGAAAGGTTCTTGGAATTTCTCAAAAGCTCTGACAACAGCTGCTAATTCAGCAATCTGTGGTGAACCCTCAACCACTTGGACATCAGACTCCCACTTCTGTGTCCTGGGGTCCTTCCAAGTCATTACTGACTTGTGAGATTTCCCTGAGCCGTCAGTAAAAACTGTCAGAGCCTTGAGTGGTGTTTTGCTAAGTAATAATTTGGGGACCAAATTAAATGTGGTTTTAAATAATTTGTGGCCAGGTGGGTGTATAGAAATTTGGCCTGAATAGCTATCGAGAGCGAACTGAAGGCTCTCATTGGTTTGGAGTAAAGGCTCCAAATCCCCAGTTGTCAGTGGAAGGAAAATGCATGTGAACTCACACCCCGCAAGAGTGCGGAGACGAACACTTGCTTTTTTAATGAGTTCAGCCATGATTTCCTGTGGAGTCGTGATAGTTTTGGTGGGCTGATTGTGTGTGAAGATCCACTCAATGATAAGGAGTGGATCCTTCAATGCCATGTCCCATTGAAAAATGAGCCCGTGTAAGTGCGGGGCCTTACCCAGGACAACCAGATGGAAGGGCAGGCTGGGTTCATAACGGTGGGCTTGCTGCGAAGACAGGGCCTCCTGGACCTTGGTGATGGATTCTCGGGCCTCCGGCGTGAGGGCGCGCGGTGAGTCGAGGTCCTCACTGCCGCGGAGCAGATTGAAGAGGGGCGCGAGGACTTCTGTCATTATGCCAAGCAGGGGACGTACCCAGTTGATGGACCCGCAGAGCTGATGTAGGTCCTGCAGGGTCTTGGGGTCGTCTCTGATGGTCAGCTGCTGGGGCACGACGGTCCGCTCATGGATCCGGAGTCCAAGGTAGGTCCAAGGGCAAGTGTACTGGATTTTGTCTTCACGGATCTCAAACCCAGCGTCCTCAATTGTCTTTATAGTCTTTTGCAAAGTCCAGTGGAGGTAGTCATCATCAGCGGCACAAACCAAGATGTTGTCCATATAATGTAATATAACTGCGTCTGGGAACAGGACCCTCACTGGGGATAGGATGTGGGCTAAGTACCATTGGCAGATGGTGGGAGAATTTTTCATCCCTTGCGGGAGAACAAGCCAATGGTATCTTTTTAGAGGTGCCTGTCTGTTTGGGGAGGGAACCGAAAATGCAAACCTGGCGGCGTCTCGAGGATGGAGAGGGATGTTAAAAAAGCAATCTTTGATGTCTATGGTTGCAAGCTTCCAGTCCCGAGGAAGCATGGAAGGTGAGGGCATACCAGGCTGGAGGGGGCCCATATCCTCAATCACCTCATTGATTTTTCAGAGGTCATGGAGGAGTCTCCACCTGTCCTTGCCTGGTTTGCGTAAAACAAAGACAGGGGAGTTCCAAGGGCTGTTGGTCTCTGTAATGTGGCCCTTGGCGAGCTGCTCCTCCACGAGGGCTTCTAGTGCATGCAGTTTGGTTTCAGAAAGGGGCCACTGATCAACCCACACTGGATGGTGTTGTTTCCAGGTGAGTTGGGGGATGGTGGGCTTAGCGCGCTCTTCAGTGACCCCCACTAAAAATCCCTACTGGGAATATGGAAAGAAGCCCCCCATTGGGATAGGAGATCCCGTCCCCAGAGGGTGATTGATGCCCTCACAACAAATGGCTGGATGGTAGCCATTTTTCCCTCGGGACCTTCTACTAATACATTGTGCCTGCTTCTCATAGATACTGCCACTCCCCCAATTCCTGAAATCATCCCCGCCACAGGCTGCAATTCCCAATTGTCTGGCCACTCAGAACGATGATGGTAACGTCCGCTCTGGTGTCCAGCATTCCTGGGTGATGGATCTTTTCCCCTTTACAGAACAGGCTGCACTCCATGATAGGCTTGTTGGAGCCTACAACCTGAGTCTACATGGCGATGGGATTGAGGGGAACCTGTTCCAGATAGTGATTTGGTAACAAAAAGGCTTGTGCCACTGGAGTCTGCTGTTTTAAAAAATAAGGAGGGTCTGTGCAAGTTAAAGAGATGAAAATTTAATCTCCTGGGTGTAAAGTCTGGACTTCAGGTGTTATATGGACTTGTCCCAGAGAGTTAATTGGATCCCTAAGTATTAAAATGTTGGAGGGACTGCCTGGTGGTGCACGTTTCCCTGTGGGGATCTTATAAACACAGTCACCCTTAAGCTGCAAGGAGACTCTGGTTACCAATTGGTGCCGGGTTCCCATCTGAAGCACTCCACCTGCTGGGTCTGAGGTCATAGTCCCCGTGGAGGCGGGATGGTGGACTTGGCAGGAGGGGTGGAGTGGTGCGGCATTTGATTTGATGTCACAGCGTGGGGCTGTTCCGTGCTCTGCTTGAAGCTTCCCGAATGCCAATTTGATCTGGGTAACCGTTGGTGGGTAGGTGGTTGAAGAAAATGTCTCTCCGGGCAGTCTTTAAAAAAATGTCCAGGTTCGCCACAATTAAAGCAGCGGCTTGTGCTGGAGTCTCTCATTCTCTCTACTGCATAGGCACCAGATATCCCTTCTGCCACTCCCTTTGCGACTGCAAGTGCTACTGTATTCTCAGTTGGGGCAGCAAAGTGCTTGGTGCAGGCTTCAACCATTTGGTCAATGGTTGGTTCGGGGTCAAGTGGAAGGGCTCGTAAAACTGCTTTACATTCTGAATTTGCATTGACCATTGCCATCTTGGCCAGTAATTCCTTTTGTGCTTGGGATCCCTCTATTTGTTTTTCAATTGCCAATTTTAGTTTATCTACAAACTTAATAAAGGATTCACTTGCCCCTTGTTTAATGTTTGTGAAGCTCTGCGTAGGCACCTTATCATCGGGAGTGACAAAAAGAGACGTCTTGGCAGCATTAGCGATGTCATGTAACGCTGCCTCGGGCAGATCTCGGGCCTGATCTCTTGGTTTCTGGAAGTCACCTTCTCCTGCCAGTTGTTCTAAAGTTGAATTTGGTTTGTTGGCATCTTTGGCATATACATCTACCAACTGTTTCAGATGTTTTTTCCACTGCCTTTCCCATAGCATGTATTCTGCTGGGGAGAGAGGCAGTTCATGATATTTTTAATATCATGACATGGGCAGTGAAGGTGGCTTCCAGTAGGTGTTTGAAAAAATGAGAGCCCCGGCCATGCTCTTCAGCAGCTTTGCACAGCTCCTGTAACTCCCTGTAGTGTAGGGTCTCCCATACATTAATGAGTGCCCCTGCCCTGTCCTTCTTATGTACCACAGGGAAAGCTAAGATCTTTTTTGACAAGGCTGAGTCCCCTGCCCGTGTGGCTTCCCTCTGTACCTCGGCCCAGTGGTCGTCATATTCAGGTTCTGAATATGAGGACTCACTGTCCTCATCTCTTGGAGGAGATGGAGGAGATGGTGGTGGGAATGCCATTGGGGGCGGAGCTCTGGTTGGAAGGGGTGTGACTGGGGTCTGCGATGGTGAGGGGTTTCCCGATGGAAGGGGAGGGGCCCGACACGGTTACACCCAGCAATGCGACGGGAGGGGAAGAGGAGCAGGGCGCAACAGGAAGAGAAGGG
This sequence comes from Poecile atricapillus, assembly GCF_030490865.1. Taxonomy (NCBI): domain Eukaryota; kingdom Metazoa; phylum Chordata; class Aves; order Passeriformes; family Paridae; genus Poecile; species Poecile atricapillus. The sequence goes on along the minus strand of NC_081283.1, from coordinate 742,314 downwards.
GTAGAGGCGAGAAAGTGGCCATTTTGAGGTGCAAGGGTGGGAAAACCTGGGTGCAAAGGAGACAAGATGGCAGGGCTGGCCACGTTGCCAGTGCCATCTTTACTAATGTTAAGAACCAGGGGGAATGCAACTGGGTATGTGGGCACAGGGAGAAGGGTAGAGGAAAGGTCCAGAGCGGCAGGGCCAGTGCCGTCCTGGTAAGGGTGGAGAGGCGGTGGGAGGGTGTCAGGGAGATGGCAGCAGCCCTGTGCCTGGTGGTTACGTCCACCCGCCAACCGTCCCTCAGGTAGGGAAGAGGGTTTAGGAACACTTGGAGGGTTGGGGATTTCAACTGGGGGCCCAAAACTTCATCAACCCTTTTTCCCCTCTTTCTCAACAGAAAGTATAATGGTTTGAAACAAAGGAAAAAACTTGGCAACTGATAAATCTCCCCCTGCCTGAACAGTATATAACTTTCTCCCCACATTGTCCCAAAATTTTCCCGATTTAACAGAAGTAGAATCACCTTTAAAATGTTTAAAAATCCAGTGAATAAATCTCTTTAACTCCCCTTTTGAAAACTTAAAATTTCCCGCTTTGAGGGTGCCCACAACTTGGATATAAAAGTCCTTCTCAGGAGGGGTCAGCTTGGGTCTGGAAAGCTGATTCCCCATCCTTCTCACTTCCCACCCAGCAGCAAAATGCAAACGAAAATGAGAAAGGCCCAAAAAACCTCAAGGGTATGAACTTACAACTTTTCTTTGGCCGATGCCGATGAGGCCAACAGAAAGCTGGTGGGCGGGTGGTCACCTGGCGGCCGGTCCTCAAGGGCTCTTCTATCTTCTGTCTTCTTAGCCCCAGATGGTCAGCGAGGGTCCCGGTCACAGCCCTTCGGCTTGCCTCTTGCTAGAAGGCACCTCGAGGGGTGGCAGCTCCAACAGCGGCACGCTCTGCAGTTAAAACTGCAGGCAGACGCTTCTTCAGGGGCTCTTTGGATGCCCCACATTGGGCGCCACTTGCCACGGCGGTGTTGATGACAGGGGTGCCGTGACTACCCTGAAGAAGCTGTCCTGAAAAGGACTGCCCAGGGGCACAGGCACGTCCTCTGCCCGGTGAGTGATTTCAGCTCAGCGGCAGCGTGCAGGAGACGTGGAGAGAGAGAGAGACTAGAGTGCTGTATGGCATTCCACTGAGAAATAGCCTTTATTATAGCAGGGCCCTCAGTGAAGGGAGCCAGTGACAGCAGCTCCCCCAACAGGGGAAAACCCAGGGTATTTATAGAGGAGGAGAGGGGCGGGGGAAACTTGGATATCGGGGTGGATTGATAGGGAGGGAAACCAATAGGGTGTAACAAATTAACATGTTTAACTCTAGGGCCTCTGGGAGTGACGCTTTTTCTCTGCATGACATAAAAGTGTCTCGCCTAGGGAGAAGCTCTCCAGGGGAGAGCCTGAATTTCTGAACTGGCCGGTTCCCCAGCCTCCACAATCTTCCTTCTCAGCTTTGGTACTGCCTTCTCTTTATGTGCCATTCTCTTGGACTTCTGTAGGGAAAGTATTAGGCCCATTCCAGTGAGGGTGACCACAGTAGTTCCACAGGTTCCGTCTTCTCAAAGCATATGGGGCTGGAGAGGTAATCTTGTAGAGAGTTATCTCAAGCCCTCACTTCTATTGTACCTATGCTGGCTTATGTTGTATATGCTTACATTGTATGTGCCTATCTTGTGACAATTGTGCTTGGAGCTGCCCTGCCCTGGCACATAGTCACTGTTAGGTAGAACAGTTCTAAAACTTTGAAGTTCATCTCTTTTTCTATGGGGTTTCTGGTAGAAAATTTATGAGCCCAGGGTGGAGCTAAGTCCTAGCTGTCAAACAATCACTTGCTGACCATCTTCTGTCATCCCGCAGGTCTCCAAGGTGGATTTGTATCTCTGCAATTGCCGACGCTACCAATTTTCTAGGAATCTACCATTTGATGTTGAGGAGCAGCAGCCAGAAGATGTGTTGAAGCATCTTGTTTAGTGTAGTGTTTCAAGTAAGGGTTGCAGTCATTGTGTAAGCTAGAAGATGTGTGACTGCATGTGAGCATGTGTTTCTGTCTGCGTCTGCTTGTGTGTGAGTGTGTGTGTGTGCTGATGGGTTCTAATCTTGTGTGCATGATTTTTGCCTTTCAAGTTTAAAAACTCATTTTTAAATTTAGAATAAATCCTTCCAGGGGTGATTTTTTTTTCCACCAGTTGGGATTTTTTTTCCTTGGTCCTGGTCGCTCTGTGGGGTGATGTTCATCACCAAAGTTTGGGTGTGGACCACCATCCCAGGACCCGGGTTTTCGTCAGGCAGGACAATTTTTTTTGAGGCTCCCAGGAACCATGTTCCTGAGGAATGCCAATGGCTGGGTCGTTAATGGAGTGGTTGAGATAAGAGCGACAGTGAGTTTGTGTGACAGCTGAAGCTGGCCTCTGTAGTCAACGAGTATTGTGTTTTCTGTGTGCTCCTTCTGTTTTGGGTTTCCAGTAACAATAAAACAAAATGTAATGAACTTCCAGAAATATTCAGGAACAGAAAAATGGTTATATTGTGTTAATATGTATTTGGCTTGCATTGTTCTGTATTTGCATTTGCTGCTGCATTTCTATGTATTGCTCTGTATGTAAATTGGATGTTTATCAGTGTTCATATGGATTGTATTTGTACTTGCATTTGTATCTGTATCTGAATTTGTATATAGTTTCCATGTGTTTTGCTGAAGTTTAAATAAAAAAACGCATTTAATAAAGTTGAATAAACCCTAGTACAGATACCACATTTTTTTTCACTGTATTTCTTTACTTCTCACTTTACTTTCCAGTTTAGTTCTAATTTTATTTCTGTCTGTGTTTCTCTAACTCTGTCTCTGCATTTCTGTTTCTCACTGTTTCTAACACTCTCTCTGCTTCTCTATCTCTATGACTATTTCCCTATTTCCCTCTATTTCCTTTTCTGTTTCTTTAACTCTTATTTCCCTATTTCTCTCTAACTTTATTTCTGCTTTAACTCTTTCTTTTTTTTTCCTCTATACTTCAAGTCTATTTCTTTTCCTCTCTAACTTTACCACCAACCCTAACCCTATTTCTATTTCTCTCTATTTCTATTTGTATTTATTTTTCTCTTACTTTATTTCCTTTCCTATTTAACTCTAAGCCTGTTTCTGTTTCTCTCTAGCTCTTTTTCTCTCTATTCCTATTTCAAACTCTGTTTATTTCTATTTCTCTCTGGCTCTATTTCTCTATTGCTCATTGTTTCTCTCTAACTCTGTTGCTCTCTATTTCTGTTTAACACTTCCTCTTCTCTCTAACTTTGTTTTCCTTTCTAGCTTTAAAGTAAAAAATCAGCTGTAGAAACTTTCAGGCTCCCTCAAGAGTAAAAAAAAAAAAAGATTTACTCCCCTGGAGCCTGAAAGTTTCTACTGCTGCACGAGACATATATTTTTCTTTCTTCTTTTTTTATATATATGCTATAAGCCCCTAATTAATGTGCCACATGGGAATAACTAATAATTAAACCTGATTGATTAACCACTACTCCCATCTGGAGCACTAATTCAATTACATAGACAATAACACAACCCATTACTATAACTAGAGAAACATTTAATAGCATACTCACATAATTACCCAATCTCTCACCACACCTATCACTCACCCCAAACCCAAGCCCTGGAACCACCCACTGTCCATCATCACACCATGCTGGCTCTGCCTCCCTGGCTCTGCCCCCCCCTCCACCCCTCACATCATTGATGATGTAACAACGGTGCTAGTTTTTCCAGTATCACATGACTGCATGGGGGCAGCCATTACTCATCAGCATTATACAATAATATTGTAATCACATAGTTACCTATTTACGCCCAGCTCCACCCTTCCCACCACATCACACCACCTTGCCCCGCATGCTGTGCCACGTCATGCTGCTCTGCCACCTGCGCTGATCCCCCACGCTGCTCTGCCCCCTGCGCTGCGTCATGCTGCTCCACCCCACACATCATTGATAGACATTGATAAACACTGCCATGTTTTTCCCCAATCATGTGACTTCTCGGTGCCACCATTTTGTCCTAACCATGGGGGTGCTGCCATTTTTAGGGTTAAAGTTAAGGCAAGGGTTAGTTAGGGTTACTGTTATGAAGAAAAAGCATCTTCAAGCAAGATGTGTAATATTGGTATTGCAGCGTGATGCTGGTTACAACGTCTACCACAGAGTTAATAATGTTGTTTCTACCCCCATGTTAACTGTATTGAGTTCATCTCTTGCCCAAGTGTTGTAATCCCCTTCTGGTTGGGTCACTGCTGCTGCTACCCAGCATGGTGTACCACCAACCTTGGTATGCAAATGAGGTGAAAAGGGTAATGAGGGCTGAGAGAGCCCTTAGATCAAGCAAACCAGATGGAGGAGAGATAAAAGAGCCTCATAACCTAAACGACAGAGAGACCAGGATGTTCCTAGCCTTGACTCAGAATCCTCGCCATCACCAGAAAGTGCTTGACCAGGATGACACCCCTACAGAAATGAGCCATGAGAGGTCTTCCATGGTATTCCCGTGAGGATGGAAGCCCAGGCCTGCCGAGGAGACAATTGACAGGACTGAAACACCTCCTTCCTGGTGACTCTGTGGGAGCGGCGGTGGCATATGCAGCCTCCCGAGCCCCCACCCCAGAGCTGATATCTCAATAAAGACGCAAAAAGGGCTCAGGAGTCCTGCCCATTCATTTCAGCTGGTGTATTGGCCAGGAACTGCCATGCCTGAAGAGGACTTTTAGATGGGATGGCTGCCTGTTCAAAGGACTCGAAGGATTGCTGACTCATCTCAGACCCCAGGATACCAACCCAGGATGGTCACCAAGAAGCACCGGAAAGGTAAGCTTCCGGCGGGGGGAATCAGGAGCAGGTGAATGTGTGAGTGAGTGAGATAGGGGCTGGTAGCTCAGACCCCTGAGGTGAAAGGGGCCCCCTAGTACCAGGGTTCCGGACTCCCACGAGGGGGCCCGCTGGGAAGGGAGGAAGTGAACAATAAGACGACTGACTGAAGCGCTCCTGGGAACGGGGATAATCCTACCTCCAAACAAGCGGAGGCATATTTGACAAAGTGGCTCACATAGAGTAAGCCCCCTAGAAGCTAGCTTGTTCAGTGAGTGTCTGTCCACTAAATGTCTGTCAACCTGTCTGTCCAGTGAGTGTCTGTCCAGTAAGTGTTTGTCAAGTCAAGTATTGAGGGCCTTGGCAGCGTTGCAGAGTCCAAACAAGGGCAAGGCGTGGAGGTCAAAAGCGTTTGTTTGTCTAGTAGTGTTTGTCTGTCTGTGTCAGTATCTGTCTGTCTAGTGGGTGTGTGTCTGTCTGGAGAGACTGAAGGCCTCGACAGTGTTGTAGAGTCCAGGGAAGGGTAAGGCACAGAGATTAAATTTAGATTAAATTATTGTAAAGAAAGAGTAGAAGAGAAATAGTAAGAGAGTAAACTAAAGAGGATGTGTGGACTATAATAAAAGCGTGGAGAAAGCAGAGTGTAAGAAGAAGTGTGAAGATGGGACAGTGTGCAAGTAAGAAGAGTAACCTTATATTCCCCCAAGTAGTCCCTTAGGACAACTTTAAGATCAATGGGACAAACAAGATGAAATGCGAAGTTTAGATAAGATCACTATGATTGTGTAGAAGTATGGCCAAAGCTGCCGTTACCAGAAAAGTGGGCACAGTGGGGCACTAGGGATTACTGGATGTGCACCCAACTAGATCAGTGTTTAAGAGCTAAAGGAGACCTAAAGATAGAACAACTAAGTTACGCTGAATGTTGGTTGAAATAGCAAAGAGATTGTAAAGGTATGCATGTTGAAAGATGAAGATGAAATGAAAAAAGAGGACAGGAAAGTAGAAAGAGTTCAGAAGAAATGGGACTGTCATGATTATTCGTCCCCTCCTAACCCTATTCCCCCACCGGCCTAGCCATTTATTACCCCCATTCAAACCCCGAACTATATTCCTCTACCCCCTCCATCTATTACCTCCACCCAAACTCCAGATTCTGCTCCTTCACCCCCTCCCCTGAGTGACACTGCTCTGCACCGGAGCTCCGGCTAGCTCTACGGTGGTTTTTTGCACTACAGCGCAGGCAAGTGCCAGGAGTGGGGAATCACTGGGGAATTTGCTTTTCCCACAGCTAAACCTTTGGAGACTTGGGCCACCCCAGGCTCTGCAGTGCACGGTGTCAGGGACAGAGGTAATAAAGCAGAGGAGTCTCTCCGGAGTAGAGTTCCCAGCAACGGTTTATTAAGACAGGGAAATGAAGGATGCACACAGGAAGGGGTCAGGTCCGAGAGAACCCTGCACCTTGCTGTGCAGGGGGTTAAATACAGCCCGATCTCCAGGGGAGGGTACAAACAGTGGACCAATAGGGAATCCAAGGGGAGGGGATCACAAATTCAGGGCCAATAGGGATACAGAGAGGGAGGGAGCAAGATACACTAACCAGTGGGGCCTCGAGGAACAAATAATTGACAGGGAAGGATCTGGAAGACAGGGTGAGGTTTACAATGATTGACAAGGGAGTAGGGGCAGGGCTGGGGTGACAGACAAGGAACTTTTAAGGAGGAAGGGAGGGGTTTGCTTTGATGGATAGGATGTGGGAGGGATAACAATAGGTAGAAACCAATACATTCAACCCAGGGGGGAAAAGGTAACATACCGACAAACAATTCAAACCTATCAACCCTGACAAAATTAAATAAACACACTGCAACAACCGAGTACCCCAGTTATCCCCATTCAAACCCCAAATTCTATTCCTCTACCCTCTCCATCTATTACCTCCGCCCAAACTCCAGATTCTACTCTTTCACCCTCTCCACCAAGTACCCCAGTTACCCCCGCTCAAACCCCAAATTCTGTTCCTCTACCCCCTCCATCTATTACCCCCTCTCAGACCCCAAACTCAGTCCCTTCACCTCTCCCACCAAGTAGTCTCCCTACTCCTTCGAACTCCATCTCACTTATCCCAGCTACTGCTGCTCCCACACCTTCAGTATCTCTACTCCTTAACATGCCCTCTTCCCCCGCACCCACAGTGATCCCCTTACTGCCCCCTAGTTGGGATCTGAGGCTAGCACCCCTCACCCCTGATTCCACTCCTAACCAGACCCTTAGTGTCCCATCAAACCTGTCCTCTTTGGCCCCTCAGTTCAGCGATAATTCTGCAGAAGGACCATGGTGTAACACAAGGTCCAGAGAAACCCAAGTAGGAAAGTTTCTCCCATTACAGGAAGTCCCTATGGGAGAGGCTGCAGGAGGGGTGGGTTTTGTGAATGCCCCATTGACTGTGTCAGAAGTGAGAAACTTTAAGAAAGAATTAAAAAGTTTAGTGGAAGATCCAATAGGCATTTCAGAACAAGTAGACCAATTCTTAGGGTCTAACATTTTTACTTGGGGAGAGCTAAATTCTATATTAAACATTTTGTTTTCTCCTGACAAAGTAAAGATGATCAAGGGAGCTGGGATCTGCATTTGGGAAAGGGAAAACAGGTTAGGTCCCCCTGGAGATTATAAAATATCCCTCACAGATCCAGGGTGGATTCCGAATTGAGAAGAGGGGAGGTGTGAAATGCAAGATTATAGATCCCTAATAGTGAAGGGTATTAGAGAAGCAGTACCTTGGGGAAGCAACAGTAAGTTAGCTTTTGACAGCACTCAGGAGAAAGACGAATCACCTGCCACCTGTCTGAATAGACTAAGACGTAATTTCCAATTATACTCAAACATAGATCCAGATAGTCAAGAAGGCCAGTTTGTTATTAAAAGTTCAGTTTGTAACCAAGGCTTGGCTGGACATAGGGAGGAAACTAGAAAAGTTAGAAGACTGGAAGGAAAAAAAATATTAATAAATTACTGAAAGAAGCATTAAGAGTGTACTTATGAAGAGAGCAAGAAAAAGCAAAAGCTAAGGCTAGAACAATGGTAGCCATAGCAAAAGAAAGTACTAGAGGAGATAAGGAAAGGTCCGTACCCCTGCCTAAACCTAGTAGAGAGAAGCCAGGGATACCACCTAAAAAACCAAAGAGAGAGCTTTTGTTACCTTGGGAGAATAAACCCAGAGCTCCCGGTGACAACAGGGAGTGATATTATTGCGGAGAGACAGGGCACATCAAAAAGAACTGTAGAAAACTTTCAATTGACGAGGTGGTGTCATGGGTTAGCTTCACCTTTAAGACCGAGTAAAAAAAGGGGAAGTTGAAGCTACTGGTGACTGATGGGAGTTTTTCTTCCTGACCAATTATCAGTCATTTTCAAGAACTGACAGCAGATCTGACCATTAAAAAGTGAATTCAACTTGTAAACACCCCCTTAAGAAGTACACTCAGAGCTCTCCCGTTCTCTTTGGGTTTCCGGCTTTTGAGAGGTAACAAGCTCTGTCTTGGCTTTCCCCCCCCCTCCCAGGCCCGGGACAAGGCCGCAGGGAAGGGGGGAAAGGAGAGAAAACAGAGCTGCTCAGTTACTGCTGCTGCTAAACTGAAACTTGACACTATGAACTTTTGTAGCTTTCTTCTTTTAATTCCTTTACTACCTAGATAAACAACAGATTACTCCTTTTTCTTAGAACAGACAGAGAAAGTGAGACAATTAACATGTAAGACATCATAAAACTACCAAAAACAGTGAAGAAAAGAGTTAAGTTTAAATAAGAAAGAGAGAGAAAAAAGAAGATGCTTGTTGCTGAAAAGTCTTTCTGTTACAGCTATGGAGATGGACAGTAGTTTAAAGACTCCTTTAATTCATGGCTAGAGTATGGGAGGAATAGAGTATTCAAAGTGTGGACTTTAAAGAAAAGAAGGATGGTTGTAATGCTGTGAGTTGCTGGAACTTGCGAGTAAAGTGAAGATTTTAAAGCCTTAAAGGAGCCAAAGAGATGGCTGTTTTCCAGGAAGGCTCACAGAAACAACTGAAGAAGATTTTTACCTTTGAATCACTTATCCTTAAAAATAATATCCCTAAATTCAATTTAACCCATTGCACACCTCAGAATAGTGTGAGATGGGAGGAGTGGACTCTAGAAACTCCATAGATTGCCAGAAAGAGACTTCTGTTTCTCTACAAGGACTGATGAAAAGACTCTAACAATTGAGACTGTTTTTGACCACCAAGATTGTGAAACTATTTTTTTTGTCTCTATGTTGTTATGTGTACAAAGAAATAATCGAGTAGTAAGAAGTAAAAGGGTTTTCTGAAAGTTTATTTTGGTATTCTTATTCTAATAGTCTGTTAATAAACTGTCTTTATTCCTTTTGAGTTTTAAGCTGTTTTGCTCTTGTTTTGATCCATATCTCACAACAAAAATAAATAATTTTTGTTACTAGTTTAAAACCACAACAGGTGGTATCCAGAGAACAGAACTTATTAGAGAAAATATTGAGAGGAGAAGACCCAGAGAAAGGAGGCGAGGATTAGGGGTGTCAGGGGCTGTATAAGTTATGGCATCCTATGAAACACTGAGACGAGCCCTTGATAAAATTGGAAGTGGGTCCCCTAAATGAAGAGTTTGACTTTGTAGACACAGAGGCAGAAAGATCTACGCTGACAAAAATACCAATAGGAACACAGATAGGAGAGAGAATTTGTGAAGTACCAGGAGCAGAAGGACATCCGTTTATGGCCTTGGTCATAGAAAATATTGTGATAAAAGGAAATTCTTGACAGTGTTATGCAGATTTTGTTTATCTACCTCGATTAGATGGAAATTTGTTAGGACGATGTCCTGGGTTGATTATGATGTTAAATTGTATCCCCATTCGTCCACCTAACCCAGAGACAGGTTTTATACTCTTAAAACTCCATCTGAGACTAAAAGTGAGTGGAAAAGAAGCACCGAGTCTGTTATCAGAGACTGTACTTGCTCCCCCCACATCGGGAGTTTTGACTACAGCACAGACAGACAACAAGACACAGATCGCCTTGGCTTTCCAACTAGCCGGAGCAGAGAGGTCTTCCTGGACTGTTTTCTTTCCCTTTTCTGAAACGAATCGAACCTGCTTTGGACTGGGGACTCGGGGGAGCACCGGGAGCTTGCACCCGTGGACTACCGGGAGCCCAGCCTGGGCAGCGGCATTTTCCAGTGCCAGAGGGACTGATAACAGAGCAAACACCCACAGGAAAGAGACCCTCTGAAGTTTGTCATCTCTTCTGAAGGGCGAGAGGTTTTGTAATTTGATATCATTCATTTTTGTGCGGGGTGGTGCTGTGCCTGTGAAATAAACAGGTTTTTTCCACTTCTCTCAGAGAAATCTCTTCCCGAACCGGTTGGGGGGTGGGGGAAAAGAGCCACGTGGGTTTGCTTCCCGGGGGGGGAAGCCCCACGGGAGGTTTTCTCCTAAATTTGCCCTAAACCAGGACAAATACATTCATTGGCGCCCAACGTGGGGCACGAGAGAGTGGAAAAACCCTGTACTGATTGTATTGAAGTGGCAATTACTTTGTATTGGGATAAGATAAAGCAGTCCCTAGCCATCCAGCCATGCTGCTTGAATTAATAATGTCTTTTGGGGTGCAGGCCTTCATGTGTTTCTGGTCGCTAGGCTTTTTTGAGGTTTTAATACCTTTATGGTCCCTTGGTTTATTTTCTTATCCACAACTAGCCCCGGTGTTGTCCCTAACACATGGCTTTTACAGTAGAGGGGCACGGACTAGAATAGCTATTGGGCTGGGCCTAGTGATTATGATTTCTAAGAAGGTTATTCAGGTGCTGGAGTCTGTTCCAAATATAAAGGATTCATGGGTATGGTTATGCACCCAGTTTGTTAAAGGAGGAGCAGGGAACGAGGCTTTTCAACCTTTCCTTTCCTTCTTCTCCTCTGAATCGGTTACATCACTATTGGCAAGTGTTCAGTTTCCCCCGAATGTTAAAGAGACCATCTTCCTGGCATTTAATCTGGTAAGTTTCCTCTATACAGTCTTCAGCCTCTCTAGAATGAGGGCTGAGATTTCTAGAGGGACTGATGAGACCCCTGAACCGAGCATGGAAAATCCTGAGTGGGGTGGAGAATGGGAGGATATGGGCCAAATCCTGAAGGAATTCTCTGACCCTGTAGTTTGGGACTTCCCACATGAACAAATTCTGAATCCAGCTGAGATGGGGAAATACCTGAAAGAGAAGTGTCAGGTTAATTCCAAAGAAAAAAAGATCATTGCAGTAAGCTGGGCCCTGGCATATGCGTACCGTGCATTGCTGGATACTGTAGGGCAGCAAACAGGAGGAAGGGGACAGGGAGATAAATCAACAGCTACCCCAATTACTCAGGCTGCAGCCAACCTCCCAGTTACAAAGCTGGTAGCTAAACCAGACAGCAAACCTCAACCTATGGCTAAACCAGGACAGACGAGACCTGCAAATTCACTTAGGGGTCACAGAGAGGAGGAAATTGGGATGTAACTGTTTGGTGTCACAGAGAGGGGAACAGCGGAGCTGTCTCTGCTGTGGTGTCACAGCAAGGAGGAAATGGGGCTGTAACTGCTTTCGTGTCACAGAGAGGGGAACACTGGGGCTGTCACTTCTTTGGTGTCACAGAAAGGAGGAAATTGGGATGTAACTGGTTTGGTGTCTAAGTGAGGGGAACATTGGGGCTGTGACTGCTGTGGTATCACAGAGAGGGGAACACTGGGGTAATCACTGCTGTGGTGTCACAGCAAGAAGGAAATCTGGGCTGTCACTGCTGTGATGTCATAGTGCGGGTATCACTGGGGCTGTGGCTGCTGAGGTGTCACACACAAAAGGAAATTGTGGCTGTAACTGCTGTGGTGTCAGAGAGACGGGAACATGGGGGCTGTCACTGCTGTGGTGTCACAGAAGAGGAAATTGAAGCTGTGACTGCTGTGGTATCACAGAGAGGGGAACACTGGGGCTTTGACTACTGTGGTGTCACAGAAAGGAGGAAATTTGGGCTTTCACTGGTGTGGTGTCACAGACGGGAACATAGGGCCTTTCACTGCTTTGGTGTCACAGAGAGGGGAACATTGCACCTGTCATGTCTGTGATGTGACAGAGAGGAGGAAATTGGGGCGATCATTGCTGTGGTGTCAGAGAGAGGGGAGAACTGGGGTTGTCACCGCTGTTGTGTCACTGAGAGGGGAATGATGGGGCTCTGGCTGCTGTGGTGTCACACCGAAGGGAACACTGGACCTGTCACAGCTGTGGTGTCACAGAGAGGGGAACACTAGGGCTGTCGCTGCTTTGGTGTCACACAAAGGAGGAAATTGAGGCTGTCAGTGCTTTGGAGTTACAGAGAGGGGAACATTGCTGCTGTCACTGCTGTGGTGTGACAGAGAGGAGGAAATTGGTTTGGTCACTGCTATGGTGTCAGAGGGAGGAACATTGGGTCTGTCACTGCTGTGGTGTTACAGAGAGGGGAACAGTGGAGCTGTCACTGCTGTGGTGTCACATGTTGGAACTGGGATACAGATTGTGTGCCCTTGTTTCTGATACTTAGGTCTAAGATCCAGAAAAACACTGAATTTCATATAACATGAAATTCATGAGCATGTTCTCATGGTGATACATGAAAACAACTGTTAGAATTAGATAGAAAACACTCAAAGTGTAAGTGTGTAGATTAGGATGTTTTCTTAAGTCACTAGGTGAAAAAGTTAGTTTAGTGAACAGGAGACAAGATGGCGGATTTAGGGTGTTGTCTCTTGTCCTTCTTCTTTCTCATTCATGTTCTTCTAGAGGTTTTTGGGTAATAGTAAGTGATTGGTTAGAAAATGCTGCAGTGCAGCATACAGATGACGGGTCATTGGGTTGTTAAGAAAAATAATATATGTGTCTATTGTTAATTGGGTAAAAATAGGTATAAAGATAAAAGCACTGCATAATTCGGGGCCATTTTGTTCATTAGACACAAAGTGAGCCACAAGGCCTTGTTGTACCATCAGAAGAAAGAAATGTACCAGATTGCAAAAATGTAACCTTGTGCAGTTAGTCTGGAAAGACCTGCCAAGTTTTGTGATGACCTTCTAATAAACATGAGAAACAAGATTCTAATGAGCTCAGGAGTTTTCTTCAAATCTAAAGAACTGATATAAGCAGGGCTCCCCACAAGATAGGATCCCAAAAGAATTCAGTCCAGAGGAGACTGAGAAAGCCAGGAAAAGAAAGAAAAAAACAGAAGAAATGCAGCAGAATCAGAGAAAAAGGATTTGTTAGAGAAAAGATACATCACAGAAGGTCAGAAATTGGGGCTATCAATGCTGTGGTCTCACAGCGAGGAGGAAATTTGGGCTGTGATGGCTGTGATGTCACAGAGAGGGGAACACTGCAGCTGTCACTGCTGCGGTGTCACAGAGACAGAAACACTGTGGCTGTGACAGCTGTGATCAGTGGATCCCCTCTGTATGACACCACAGCAGTGACAGCTCCAGTGTTCCCCTGTCTATGACACCATAGCAGTCTGTTCTGCGGTGATTGTGATGTTAAATTGTATCCCCATTTGTCCACCTAGCCCAGGAATAGATTTTGTATCCTTAAAACTTCAGGTAAGAGTAAAAGTAAGTGGAGAAGAAGCCCCGAGTCTGTTATCAGAGACTGCACTTGCTCCCCCCGCATCCCGGGACGGGGTTTTGACTACAGCACAGACAAGGGACAGATTGCCTTGGCTTTCCAGCTATCTGAAGCAGAGAGGTCTTCCTGGACTGCTTTCTTTCCCTTTTCCTTGGAACGGATCAAACCTGCTGTGGACTGGGGACTCGGGGGAGCACCGGGAGCTTGCACCCGTGGACTACTGGGAGCCCAGCCTGGGCAGCGGCATTTTCCAGTGCCAGAGGAATTGATAACAGAGTGAATACCCACAGGAAAGAGACCCTCTGAATTTGTCATCTCTTCAGAGCGGCGAGAGGTTTTGTAATTTGATATTGTTCATTCTTGTGCTGGGTAGTGCTGTGCCTGTGAAATAAACAGGTTTTTTCCACTTCTCTCAGAGAGATCTCTTCCCGAACTGTTTGGGGGGTGGGAGAAAGGGGCCACGTGGGTTTGCTTCCCAGGGGTGGGACGCATTGGAGGTTTTCTCCCAAATTTGCCCTAAACCAGGACAAATACATTTATTGGCACCCAGCGCGTGGCAAGAGAGAGTGGAAAAACTCTGTACTGATTGTATTGAAGTGGCAATTACTCTGTATTGGGATAAGATAAAGCAGTCCCTAGCCATCCAGCCATGCTGCTTGAATTAATAATGTCTTTTGGGGTGCAGGCCTTCATGTGTTTCTGTTTGCTACGCTTTTTTAAAGTTTTAATACCTTTATGGTCCCTTGGTTTATTTTCTTATCCAGAACTAGCCCTGGTATTGTCCCTAACACATAGCTTTTACGGTAAAGGGGCACAAATTAGAATAGCTATTGGGCTGGGCCTAGTGATTATGATTTACAAGAAGTTTATTCAGGTGCTGGAGTCTGATCCAGGTATAAAGGATTCATAAGTATGGTTATGCACCCAGTTTGTTAGAGGAGGAGCAGGGGATGAGGCTTTTCAGCTTTTCCTTTCCATATTCTCTGAATCTGTTACATCACTATTGGAGTGTTCAGTTCCCCCTGAATGTTAAAGAGACCATATTTCTGGCATTTAATCTGGCAGGTTTCTTCTATACAGTCTTCAGCCTCTCTAGAATGAGGGCTGAGATTTCTAGAGGGACTGATGAGACCCCTGAACCGAGCATGGAAAATCCTGAGTGGGGTGGAGAATGGGAGGATATGGGCCAAATTCTGAAGCAATTTTCTGACCCTATAGTTTGGGACTTTCCACACAAACAAATTCAGAATCCAGCTGAGGTGGGGAAATACCTGAAAGAGAAGTGTCAGGATGATTCCAAGGAAAAAAAGATCATTGCAGTAAGCTGTGCCCTAGCATATGCTTATCGTACATTGCTGGATACTGTAGGGCGGTAAACAGGAGGAAGGGGACAGGGAGATAAATCAACAGTTGCCCCAATTAGGCTGCAGCCAACCTCCCAGTTATAAAGCTGGTAGCTAAACCAGACAGCAAACCTCAACCTATGGCTGTTGCTACTAGCACGAGAAGTGGAAAATGCACAGACAAAACTGATCGACCAGTGGATGATGATGATGATGATGATGATGATGATGATGATGATGATGATGCAGGAGAAGGACCCTCAACGCCTCCTGACATAAAATCAAGAGTCAAAGCAACTGGCACAAGATCAGAGGCTAATATTGAGTCCTTTTCCCTGAAAGACCTTTGTGGCCTATAGAAGGACTAGACTCAATGACCTGATGAATCTATAATTAGTTGGTTAGTCCGTCTGTGGGACACCACAGGTGAGGCTACAGTTCTGGATGGCACTGAAGCGAGGCATCTGGGATCCCTGTCACACGATCCGGTTATCAACCAGGGGATGATGAGGGGGGCTAACCCTCACAGTCTCTGGGCATGGGTCCTGGAAAGTGTAGCTCAAAGATATCTGTGTGTAGACGATCTCTACATGCAACAAACACAGTGGAAAACCATTGAACAAGGGATCCAACACCTGAGAGAAATGGCAGTGGCAGAGATTGTCTTTTCAGATGACATACCAACTAAGAATCCAGACTTGGTGCTATGTACATCCACAATATGGTGAAAACTGGTAGGACTTGGGCCACAAGAATATGCATCTGCTTTAGCAATGATGAAACGGGATGAAAGGGAGGAGACTGTGCTGGATATGGCGAAGAAGCTTCGAGCATATGCAGATGCCGTGCATGGCCCCACACATGCAAGAATCGCAGCTGTGGAAACACATCTGCAGAAATTAGAAGCTAAGATAGAGGAGAATCTATAAGAAACTTAGAGATGAGATTAAAGAACACTTTCTCCAAATTTCAGCAGTACAGATCAGAGGTCCAGGTACTCAATGCAGATGTTCCCCAGATCATCTGGGGGAGAGAAGGTATACCCCATGAGCTGAGCTGTGGTTCTTCCTGCGTGATTGTGGAGAAAACACGGGGAGATGGGTTGGGAAATCTACTGCAGCTCTGGCACAACAAGTGCATGAATTGAAGGAAGAGAAGAGTCAGAAAGGAATTCCACCAAAAGGGAAGCAGCTCCAGTTGCCCGTAGCAGAACTTCCAGGTATGATGATGATGACATGTCTGATCCCCTTGAAGGAACATCCAAGACATATACCCAGGGAAAGAAGGATAACTGGGCTTAGAGGGGCCCTGCCTCTAGCCAGGTAGAGGCTGGGGAAAATTGTGTCTTTTGGACTGTGTGGATTCATTGGCTTGGCACTTCTGAACCACAAGAATATAAGGCTTTGGTTGATACTGGTGCGCAGTGCACATTAATCCCATCAAGACATGTAGGGGCAGAATCTCTTTCTATTGCTGGCGTGACAGGGGGATTGCAGGATTTCACCTTGATGGAAGCAGATGTGAGCCTGACTGGAAAGGAAACTGGAAGAAACACCCTATTGTGACAAGTCCAGAGGCCCCATGCATTTTGGGCATAGACTACCTCCAAAGTGGGTATTTCAATGACCCAAAAGGACTCAGGTGGGCATTTGGGATAGCAGCTGTGGAGACAGAGGGTGTCCAGCAACTGAACACCTTGCCTGGACTGTCTGAGAATCCATCTAAAATAGGACTTCTGAAGGTGAAAAAACAGCAAGTACCAATTGCCACCTCGACAGTGCACCACTGACAGTATAGAACAACTCGAGATGTTGTGATCCCCATCCATAAGATGATCCGAGAACTAGAGTGTCGAGGGGTGGTCAGAAAAACCCACTCACCCTTCAACAGCCCCATTTGGCCTGTGCATAAATTTGAAGGAGAATGGAGATTGACTGTGGACTATCGTGCATTGAATGAAGTGACTCCACCGCTGAGCGCTGCCGTGCCGGACATGCTGGAGCTCCAGTACGAGCTGGAGTCCAAGGCAGCAAAGTGGTCTGCCACTATTGACATTGCCAATGCATTTTTCTCCATTCCCCTGGCAGCAGAATGCAGG
Source organism: Poecile atricapillus (assembly GCF_030490865.1). Classification (NCBI taxonomy): domain Eukaryota; kingdom Metazoa; phylum Chordata; class Aves; order Passeriformes; family Paridae; genus Poecile; species Poecile atricapillus. The sequence goes on along the minus strand of NC_081283.1, from coordinate 725,328 downwards.
CCTCAGTTTGCCTTCACGTGGAGGGGAGTGCAGTACACCTGGAACCCACTGCCCCAGGGGTGGAAGCACAGCCCCACCATCTGCCATGGACTGATCCAGGCTGCACTGGAAAAGGGTGAGGCTCCAGAACATCTGCAGTACATTGATGACATCATTGTGTGGGGGAACACAGCAGTGGAAGTATTCGAGAAAGGAGAAAAGATCATCCAGATTCTGCTAGAAGCTGGTTTGGCCATCAAGAAGAACAAAGTCAAAAGACCTGCTCGAGAGATTCAGTTCCTGGGGGTAAAGTGGCAAGATGGATGGCATCAGATTCCCACTGAGGTCGTCAATAAAATCACTGCAATGTCTCCACTGACCAGCAAGAAGGAAATGCAAGCTTACCTAGGCACCATAGGTTTTTGGAGGATGCACATTCCTGAGTACAGCCAGATCGGGAGCCCTCTCTACCTGGTTGCCTGAAAAAAGAATGATTTCCACTGAACAGCCTTTGCCCAAATCAAGCAGAAGATCGCTCATGCAGTAGCTCTTGGCCCAGTCAGGACAGGACCAGATGTGAAGAACGTGCTCTACTCTGCAGCCGGGAACAATGGCTTGTCCCTGAGCCTTTGACAGAAAGTGCCTGGGGAGACTCAAGGACTACCACTGGGATGCTGGAGCCGAAGCTACCGTGGCACTGTGGTACCCCTGGGCACATCTGGGCACATCTGGGCTCCGCTGGGCACTGCCGGGTATGCCTGGGCATACCCATGCACATCTGGGCACTCCTGGGCACACCTGGGTCCACCTTGGCACCCCTGGGCAAATCTGAGCACATCTGGGCCCACATGGGCTCACCTGGGCACACCCAAGCACACCTGGGCACACCTGAGAACTCCTGGGCACACCTCAGACCACCTTGGCACACCTGGGCATATCTGGGTACATCTGGGCTCCACTGGGCACTCCCCGGCACACCTGGGCACAGCCACGCACACCTGGGCACTCCTGGGCACTCTTGGGCTCACCTGGACACCTCTGGGCACACCCATGCAAACCTGGGCTCCTCTTGGCACACGTAGACTTTTCTGGGCACCACTTGGAACACCTGGGCACACCTGAGCCTTTCTGGACACCTCTAGATACACATCAACTCACCTGGGCACAACCGTACTCATCTGGGCTCTCCTGGGAACCTCTTGGCACAGCTGAGCACACCTAGATCAACCTGAGGAAACCTAAGCACATCTCAGCACATCTGGGCCCACTTGGGCACTCCTGAGCAATCCTAGGCAAACCTGGCCACACCTAGGCACATCTGGTCACATCTGGGCCCACATAGGCTCACCTGGGCAGACCCAAGCTCCCCTGGGTGCCCCTAGGCAAACCTGAGCACAGCTGGAACCACCATGGCATCCCTGGACACATCTGGGAACAGCTGAAGTCCACTGGGCACTCCTGGGCATGCCTGGGCACACATAGGTTCACCTGGGCACACCTGGAAACTCCTGGGTACACATGGGCTCACATGGGAATACCTGGCCACACCTGACCACTTCTAAGAGTACCTGGACACCTCTGGGTACATGTGGGCTCACCTGGGCACATCTGGGCCCACTTGGGCACACCTGGGCACATCTAGGCACACCCAAGCACACCTGGGCACACCCAAGCACACCTGAGCACACCTGAGCCCATCTGGGCATACCTGGGCTCTCCTGGGCACATCTGGGCACACCTGAGCAAACCATTACATGCCTGGGCACCCCCGGGCACATCTGGGCACAGCTGGGTACATCTGGCTACACCTGGGCACACACTAGCACACCTGGGAACACCATTACACACCTGGGCACACCTAGACACCTCTGGGCACACCTGGGCACACCTGGGGATACCTGGGCACACAAGGACACATCTGGGCACTTCTGAGCACATCTGAAACTACCAGGGGTCACCTGAACACTATCAGGTGCACCTGGGCACACCCTAGCACACCTGGCAATACCTGGTCACTTCTGGGCACTCCTGGCTACCTCTGAGCACACCTGAACACACCTGGGCCCACCTGAGCACCCCTGGGTATATGTGGGACAACGTGGGCGCACCTGGGCACTCCTGGGCACACCTATGACCACCTGAGCACATCTGGGCTCACTTGAGCACAGCTGAGCAATCCTAGGCTCACCTGGGCAACACCCACGCACACCTGGGCTCCTCTCAGCACACATAGACTTTCTTGGGCAACACTGGGAGCACCTGGGCACAACTGGACTCATCTGGGCTCTCCTGAGCACCTCTGGGCATGCCTGAGCACACCTGTGCCCACCTGGGAACCTCTGGGAACATGTGGGCCAACATGGGCACACCTGGGCAAACCTAGGCACACCTGTGACCACCTGAGCACATATGGGCTCAATCTGGCACACCTGAGCAATCCTAGGCTCACCTTGGCACTCCTGGGCACACCTGGGCACATCTGGGCACTCCTGGACTCCACTGGGCACTCCTGGGCACGCCTGGGACCACCTTGGCATCCCTGGTGCCATCTGGTGCCCTGGGCACAGCTGAGCTTCACTGGGCATACCCACGCACACCTGTGCACACCCACTCACACCTAGGCACCTCAGGGCACATGTAGGCTCACCTGGACACATTTGGTTCTGCCCAGGGACACCTGGGCCCACCTCGGCACACCAGGGCACCTCTGGGCAAATGTAGGCTCTTCTGTGCATCACTGGGCACACCTTGGCACTCCTGAGCACATCTGGGCTCACTTTGGCACACCTGAGGAATCATTGGCACACCTGGGCTCAGCTAGGCATTCCAGGGCACTCCTGGCCCCACCTGGGCACCTCTGGGCACCTGTGGGGGAACCTGAGCACACCTGGGAAAACCTGGGCATACCTGAGCACACCTGGGCCCACTTGGGCACATCTGGGCCCACATTGGCTCACCTGGGCACACCCACTCACACTTGGGTACACCTGGCTACTCCTTGCCCTTGGAGGGAGCACCTTGGCACACCTGGGCATATCTGGGCACATCTGCGCTCCACTGGGTACTCCCGGGCGCAGCTGGGCATACCAACGCACACCTGGGCACTCCTGGGCACATCTAGGGCACAGTTGGGCCCACTGCGCACTCCCAGGCACACCTGGGCACACCTGGCTCCACCTGGGCACTTGTAGGCACACCTGGACACCCCTGGGTACTTGTGGGCTCACCTGGGAACACCTGGTCACACCTGGGCTCACCTAAGCACACCTAGGCACATCTGGGCCCACTTTGGCACACTCTGGCACACCCAAGGACACCTGAGCACACATAGGATCACCTGGGCACCCCTGGGCACATCTGGACACCTCTGGGTACATGAGGGCTCATCTGGGCACTGCCAAGCACACCTGGGCATATCTAGGAACTCCTGGGCACACCTGCAACCAACATTGCTCGCCTTGGCACATGTGAGAACAGCTGGGCTCCACTGGGCACTCATGGCCACACCTGGGCACACCCACCCACACCTGGGCACCTTTGGGCACACTTAGAATCTTTTGGGAACCACTGAGAACACCTGGGCACACCTGAGCACACCTAAACAACTCTGGGTCCACGTGGGATCTCCTGGGCAGACCTGGACACATTTGGTTCTGCTGAGGAACACCTGGGCACTCCTGGGCCCACCTGGGTCCACCTTATCACCCCTGGGCACATCTAGGCACGCCTGGAGAGCTCTGGGTACACATGGGCTCACCTGGGCACATCAGGTCACACCTAGGCACTCCTGGTCATTCCTGGACTCTCCTGGGCACCTCTGGGCACACCTGAGCACATCTGCGCACACCTGGGGGCTAATCTGACTGCACCTGGGCATTCCCAAGCAAACCTGGGCACACCCTGGCACATCTGCACACATCTGGGCACTCCCATGCATATCTAGGCACACCTAGGCATGTCTGGGCACTCCCGGGCACACCAGGGCACACCCACACACACCTGGGCACCTCTGAGCCCACATAGACACTTCTGGGCACCACAGAAAACACCTGGGTAACCCCCTCCCACCCAGGAGCCACAGACCGAGGGCAAGGAGAAGAAGCCGGGGCGACCCCAAAGCTCCCGGGCCCTACAAGGTGAGTGACAGACCCTGGCCCCGCCCCTTACTCTTAGCCTCACCCTTCCACCCATAGCCACACCCCTCCCAGAGCAGCTCTTGGGACTGGCAAAGCCCTAATGCCCTTAACATTAGGGCACTGAATTTGGGTGCAGCTACAGGAATGATCCTACCAGCTGTTCCAGGGCTGGATATTGGGGTTCAACACATTCAAGCCCCATTAATATTGGAGTTCAGGCACACCAAAACCCCTCCCAGCAGGGCTCGGTTACTCTTGGTCTCCTAAGAACTGCACCAGGAGTAATAGAGGGGTGCAAGTACTGTAATGCCTCTAATAGCTGCGCCTCCCACAATAGCCGCCTTTGGCGTAACCCCTTGCTGCGCCTGCCTACAATAATGCTCCTAATAGCGGACCACTGCTGTAACCCTCCTAGTAGAAGCGCACTTCCGTTAGCCTCCTTATGCCAGCGCACTGCTGTAACCATCCTAATACCAGCAAACTCCGGTAATGATCTTTATACCTGGGCAATACCGTAACCCTCCTAATGGCAGCGCACTGCCAGAACCCTCCTAATAGCTTGCACACTGCATACCTGAGCACATTTTGGCACACCTGGGCACACCTGGGGACACACCTCAGCACACCTGGGCACCCCCAAAGCCCCCCCCAGTGACACCTCCCGTCCCGTGCAGAAGCCAGAGACCCAGGGCAAGGAGAAGAAGGAGCTGGGGTGACCCCCAAAGTTCCCTGGCCCCTGCAAGGTGAGCAGACCCCGCCCCCTCTCTTAGCCCCGCCCTTCAACCCATAGCCATGTGTCACAATCCGCAAGGTGGGATTCATGATGTGGTTCTTTTAGTCAGTCTTAGAGTACAAAAGATTATCAGCAAACCAAGGACTTAAACAGCAAAACACGCTTTATTGAGTGCTCATCATCACTAATGTGATAGAAAAGAGAACAGAAAGCAAAGCATAAGGAAAAGAGAGTAAGGGGATTATAGCTATGAACGTCAAAGTCCACTCTGCCGTCCAATGATGCAGTCTTCTGTCCATTGGGATGATCTTAAAGGAAGGTAAATTTGGGATGTGATTTTATAGTCTTTTGCAAAGCAAGGGGCACAGGGCCAAAACGAGAGGAGATTGATGATCATTGTGATGAATTCCATTGCACAGGGGGCTGGTGTAGAGTACAGAGTAAACGACGTCTTGCAGGCCTTTGCTCACCAACAGGAAGGAGGGCAGCGTACTATGCAACCACCTGCAAACAATCACTTAGCAAACATCCACCTCACCTAGGCCCAAACCCCTAAACCAAGTCCCTTGCGATGTTCAGGGTCTCAGTCTCTGTCCTTCAGATGGTTGTTAGACAGATGAGAGAATCTTCAGAACGACTCTTACAACACGCCCCTCCCAGAGCAGCTCATGGGGCCGGTGAAGCCCTAATGCCCTTCACATTAGGGCACTGAATTGGGGTGCAGCTACAGAAATGATCCTACCAGCTGTTCCAGGACTGGATATTGGGGTTCAACACATTCAAGCCCCACCAATATTGGGCTTCAGGCACCCCAAAACCCCTCCCAGCAGGGGTTGGTTACCATCATTCTCCTAAGAACTGCGCCAGCAGTAATAGAGGGGTGCAAGTACCGTAATGCCTCTAATAGCTGCACCTCCTGGAACATCTGCCATGGGCGTAAATGGTTGCTGCTGCTGCCTATCATAATGCTCCTAAATAGCGGTGCACTGCCGTCATCCTCCTAGTAGCAGTGCACTCTGGCAATGATCTTAATACCAGCACAATACCGTAACCCTCTTAATAGCAGCTCATGCACCAGAACCTTTCTAATCACTTGCACACTGCATACCTGAGCACACCTGGGGACACACCTCAGCACACCTGGGCACCCCCAGCCCCTCCAGTGACACCCCTCCTCTCGTCCAGAAGTCACAGAGCCTGGGCCAGAAGAAGAAGAAGCCGGGGCGACCCCCAAATCTCCCCGGCCTCTGCAAGGTGAGAGACAAGCCCTGGCCCCGCCCCTTTCTCTTATCCCCGCCCTTCCACCCATAGCCACGCCCCTCCCAGAGCAGGTCTTGAGGCCAGTGAAGCCCTAATGCCCTTCACTTAAGGGCCATAAATTTGGTTGCAGCTACAGGAATGATCCTACCAGCCGTTCCAGGGCTGGATATTGGGGTTCAATGCATTCAAGCTCCACTGGGCTTCAGGCACCCCAAAACTCTTCCCAACAGGGGTCGGTGTCATGGGGTAACTTTACCTTTAAGACAGCTTTGAGAATTAAGGAAGCTGAAGCTGCTGGTGGCTGATGGGAGTTTTTCCTCCTGACCAATTATCAGTCATTTCTAAAATTGACAGCAAGCTTGACCATTAAAAAGTTAAGTCAGCTTGTAAACACCCCCTTAAGATGTACAGTCAGAGGTCTCTTGCTCTCTTTGGTTTCCGGCTTCTGACAAGGGAACAGGCTCTGTCTTGGCCTCCTCCCCTGCCCTCCCTCGGCCGGAGAAGGCCGCAGAGGACGAGGGGGGAGGGGGGGGAGAAGCAGAGCCGGCCAGCCGGGCTTAGTTTTCAGTTTCTGCTGCTGGACTGAAACCTGACACCATGAACTCTTGCAGCTTTTCTACAGCTTTTAATTCTTTTATTACCTGGATAAACATACAGATTACTTATTTTTCCCAGAAAGACAGAAAAAGAGACACAATCAACATGAAGAAGACATCATAGAACCACCAAAAACAGTGAGGAAAAGAGTTAAGTTTAAATAAGAAAGAGAGAATAAGAAGATGCTTTACAGCTGAAATTTCTTTCTGTTAAAGCTATGGAGATGGACAACAGTAGTTTAAAAAACTCCTTTAATTCATGACTAGAGTATGGGAGGAATAGAGTGTTCAAAGTGTGGACTTTAGAGAAAAAGAGAGAGTAATTGTGATACTGTGAGTTGCTGGAAATGGGTAGAGTGAAGATTTTGAAGCCTTAGGGGGCAAAGAGAAAACTGTTTTCCAGGAAAGCTCACAGAGACAGATGAAGAGGACTTCTGCCTTTGAATAACTCATCCTTAAAATGCCATCCCTAGACTCATGGCCCATACACACTTCGGAGTGATGTGAAATGGGAGGAGTGAACTCTGATGACAGATTTCCGGGCAGCTGGCATTAGAGAAATAGAAAACTATAACAAAAATAGTTTTCTTGTGAGAAACTCCATAAATTAGCAGAAAGAGACTTCTGTTTCTCTACAAAGACTGATGAAAAGACTCTAACAAGAATTGTGACTGTTTTTAACCACCAAAGTTCTAAAGTTTTTTGTCTCTGTGTTATCATGTGTACAAAGAAATAGTCAAGTAGTAAGAGATAAAAGGGTTTTCTGAAAGTTTATTCTGGTGTTCTTATTCTTGTAGTTTGTTAATAAACTGTCTTTATTCCTTTTTAAGTTTTAAGCCTGTTTTGCTCTTGTTCTAATCCGTATCTCACAACAAGAAATAAGTAATTTTTAGTTACTGGTTTAAAACCATGACAGTCAGTTACCATTGTTCTCCTAAGAACTGCGCCAGCAGTAATAGAGGGGTGCAAGTACCGTAATGCCTCTAATAGATGCGTCTCTCAGAATATCCGCCTTTGGCGTAAACTGTTGCTGTGCCTGCCTACAATAATGCTCCTAATAGTGGAGCATTGCCGTACCCCTCCTAAGAGAAGGACACAACTGTTATCCTCCTTATGCCAGTGCACTGCCATAACCCTCCTAGTAGAAGAACACTCTGGCAATGAACTTAATACCAGGGCAAAACCATAAGTCTCCTAATAGCAGCGCACAGCCAGAAACCTTCTAATAGCTTCCACCTTGCATACATGAACACAGCTGGGCACACCTTGGCACACCTGAGGACAAACCTGGCCATACGTGGGCACCCCCAGCCCCCCTAGTGACACCCTGCCTCTCCTCCAGAAGCCACGGAGCCAGGGACAGGAGAAGAAGAAGCTGGGGCGAGTCCCAAAGCTCCACAGCCCGTGCAAGGTGAGAGACAAGCCCTGCCCCTGCCCCTTTCTCTTGCCCCTGCCCTTTCACCCATAGCCACGCCCATCCCGGAGCAGCTCATGGGGCCACCAAAGCCCTAATGCCCCTCACTTAAGGGCCATGAATTGGAATGCAGCTACTGGAATGATCTTACAAGCCATTCCAGGACTGGATACTGGGGTTCAATGCATTCAAGCCCCACCAATATTGGGCTTCAGGCACACCAAAACTCTTCCCAACAGGGGTCGGTTACCATTGTTGTCCTAAGAACTGCGCCACGTATAATAGAGGGGTGCAAATACCATAATGCCTCTAATAGCTGCACCTCCCACAATAGCCGCCTTGGGCGTAACCCCTTGCTGCTGCTGCCTACAATAATGCTCCTAATAGTGGACCACTGCTGTAACCCTCCTAATAGAAGCGCACTTCTGTTACCCTCCTTTGCCAGCACACTGCTGTAACCCTCCTAATAGCAGAGCACGCGGGGAATGATCTTAATACCAGTGCAGCACCATAACCCTCCTAATAGCAATGCACAGCATAACTGAGCACCTCTGGGCACACCTGGGCACACCTGGGCATACCAATGCACACATGGGCACAACTGAGGAACATCTGGTTGCTCCTGGCCACACCTGGCCACTCCTGGGCTCTCCTGGGCTCTTCTGGGCACATCTGGACAAAAATAGGCACACTTGAGCCAACCTGGGCAAACCTAAGCACAACTAGGCATCCATGGGCACACCTGGGCACACCTAAGCACACCTAGGCACAGCTGGGCATACCTAAGCACACCTGGGCACAACCAGGGAACATCTGGGTGCACCTGGGCACACCAGGCTACTCCTGGGTTCTTCTTGGCCATCTGGGCCAACATAGGCACACCTGGGTCAACCTAGGCACAACTAAGTACACCTGGGCATACATGGGAACACCTGGGAACAGCCAAGCACACCTGGGCATACATGGGAACTCCTGAGCACACCTGGCACCATCTTGGCACCCCTGGCCAAATCTCAGCACATCTGGGCCCACATGGGCTCATCTGAGCACACCCAAGCAAACCTGGGCATACCTGGGAACTCCTGGGCACATCTCAGACCACCTTAACATAACTGGGCGTATCTGGGCCAACATGGGCTCATGTGGACACACCTGGGCACATCTCGGCACACTTAGGCACACCTGGGCACACCTGAGCATACCAAAGCTCACATGGGCACATCTGGGGAACATCTGGGCAGACCTGGTAACAACTGGGCACTCCTGAGAACTGCTGGGCACTCCGGGGCTTTTCTGGGCACATCTGGGCCAACACAGGCACACCTGGGAACACCTGGGCACACCTAAGCACACCTGGGAATACCTGGGAACTCCTGGGCACACCTGAGACCACCGTGGTCCCCCCGGGAACATCTAGGACACCTGGCCACACCTGGTCACACTTGGGCACTTTTGGGCACTCCTGGACTCTTCTGAACTCATCTAAGCCAGCATAGACACACCTGGGCAAACCTGGGCACACCTAAGCACACCTGGGTGTACATTAGCTCACCTGGGCTCCTCCAAGCACACCAGGGTACTCCTGGGAACTCTTGGGCACACCTGGGACCAACGTGAAACCCCTGGGCACAGATGGGCACAGCTGGGTACAATTGGACACACCTGGGCACACCTGGGCATACCAACGCACATCTGGGCACATCCGGGGAACATCTGGGTAAACCTGGTCACTCCAGAACACTCCTGGGCACTCATGGGCTCTTCTGGACACATCTGGGCCAACAGAAGCATACCTGGGAACTCCTGGGCACATCTCAGACCACCTTGGCACACCTGGGCATATCTGGGCCCAAATGGGCACATCTGATCAGATCTGGGCACATCTGGGTGTGCTTGGGCACACCTGGGCACACCTGGGCATACCGACGCACACCTGGGCACATCCGGGGAACATCTGGGACACCTGGGCACTCCTGGGCACTCCTGGGCTCTTCTGGGCACATCTGGGCCAACATAAACACACCTGGGCCAACCTGGGCACACCTAAGCACACCAGAGCGTCCATGGCCTCACCTTGGCACAGCCTAGCACACCTGGGCATACCTGGGAACTCCTGGGCACACCTGGGACCACTGTGATATCCATGGGCACAGCTGGGAACAGCTGAGCTTACATGGGCTCACCTGGGCACACCCAAGCACACCTGGGCATACCTGGGATCTCCTGGGCACACTTCCGACCACCTGGGCACACCTGGGCATATCTGGGCACATCTGGGCTCACATGGGAATATCTGGGCAAATCTGGGTTCATCTGATCACACTTAGGCACACCTGAGCACACCTGGGCACTCTAACATGCAGCTGGGCACATCCAGGGAACATCTGGGTACACCTGGTCACTCTAGGGCACTCCTGGGCACTCCTGGGCTCTTCTGGGCACATCTGGGCCAACATAGGCACACCTGGGCACACCTGGGCATGCCTAAACACACCTGGGAGTACCTGGGAACTCCTGAGCACACCTCTGACCACCTTGGTCCCCCTGGGCACACCTAAGCACAGATGGGCTCCACTGGGCACTCCCGGCTACGCCTGGGCATACCCATGCAAACCTGGGCACTCCTGGGCACACCTTGCACCGTCTTGGCACCCCTGGCCAAATCTCAGCACATCTGGGCTCACATGGGCTCCTCTGAGCATACCCAAGCACATCTGGGCATACCTGAGAACTCCTGGGCACACCTCAGACCACCTTGGCACACCTGGGCATATCTGGGAAGGTCTGGGCTAGCATAGGCACACCTTGGCCAACCTGGGCACACCGAAGCACACCTGGGCATACATGGGCTCACCTGGGCACAGACAAGCACACCTGGGCACACCTGAGGATACAAAGTAACACCTATACATTTCTGGGAACTACTGGGCGCACCTTAGACAGCCATGGCACACCTGGGCATATCTGGGGAACATCTGGATCCACCTGGCCATACCAGGGCACTCCTGGCCTCTCCTGGGCTTTTCTGGGCACATGTGGACACATCTGGGCCAACATAGGCACAACTGGACTAACCTGGGCACACCTAAGCACACCTGGCCATTCATGAGCTCACCTGGGCACAGCCAAGCACACCTGAGCTTATCTGGGCACTCCTGGCCACTCCTAGGGTCTTCTGGGCACATCTCAGACCACCTTGGCACACCTGGGCATATCTGGGCCCAAATGGGCACATCTGATCAGATCTGGGCACATCTGGGTGTGCTTGGGCACACCTGGGCACACCTGGGCATACCGACGCACACCTGGGCACATCCGGGGAACATCTGGGACACCTGGGCACTCCTGGGCACTCCTGGGCTCTTCTGGGCACATCTGGGCCAACATAAACACACCTGGGCCAACCTGGGCACACCTAAGCACACCAGAGCGTCCATGGCCTCACCTTGGCACAGCCTAGCACACCTGGGCATACCTGGGAACTCCTGGGCACACCTGGGACCACTGTGATATCCATGGGCACAGCTGGGAACAGCTGAGCTTACATGGGCTCACCTGGGCACACCCAAGCACACCTGGGCATACCTGGGATCTCCTGGGCACACTTCCGACCACCTGGGCACACCTGGGCATATCTGGGCACATCTGGGCTCACATGGGAATATCTGGGCAAATCTGGGTTCATCTGATCACACTTAGGCACACCTGAGCACACCTGGGCACTCTAACATGCAGCTGGGCACATCCAGGGAACATCTGGGTACACCTGGTCACTCTAGGGCACTCCTGGGCACTCCTGGGCTCTTCTGGGCACATCTGGGCCAACATAGGCACACCTGGGCACACCTGGGCATGCCTAAACACACCTGGGAGTACCTGGGAACTCCTGAGCACACCTCTGACCACCTTGGTCCCCCTGGGCACACCTAAGCACAGATGGGCTCCACTGGGCACTCCCGGCTACGCCTGGGCATACCCATGCAAACCTGGGCACTCCTGGGCACACCTTGCACCGTCTTGGCACCCCTGGCCAAATCTCAGCACATCTGGGCTCACATGGGCTCCTCTGAGCATACCCAAGCACATCTGGGCATACCTGAGAACTCCTGGGCACACCTCAGACCACCTTGGCACACCTGGGCATATCTGGGAAGGTCTGGGCTAGCATAGGCACACCTTGGCCAACCTGGGCACACCGAAGCACACCTGGGCATACATGGGCTCACCTGGGCACAGACAAGCACACCTGGGCACACCTGAGGATACAAAGTAACACCTATACATTTCTGGGAACTACTGGGCGCACCTTAGACAGCCATGGCACACCTGGGCATATCTGGGGAACATCTGGATCCACCTGGCCATACCAGGGCACTCCTGGCCTCTCCTGGGCTTTTCTGGGCACATGTGGACACATCTGGGCCAACATAGGCACAACTGGACTAACCTGGGCACACCTAAGCACACCTGGCCATTCATGAGCTCACCTGGGCACAGCCAAGCACACCTGAGCTTATCTGGGCACTCCTGGCCACTCCTAGGGTCTTCTGGGCACACGTCAGACTACCTTGGCACACCTGGGCACATCTGGGCACATCTGGGCTCACATGAGCACAGGTGGGTACATCTGGGCACACTTGGGCACACCTGGGTGTATCTGGGCACATCTGGGATCCCATGGGCACATCGGGGCATATCTGGGCACATCTGGGCTCACATGGGCACATCTGGGCTCGCATGGGCACACCTGGACATTCAAACGCACTCCTGGGCACAACTGGAGAACATAAGGGCGCGCCTGGCCACACCTGGGCACTCTTGCCCTCTCCTGGGCACATCTGGGCCAACATAAGCATAGCTGGGCCAACATAAGCACAGCTGGACAAACCTGGGCATATCTGGGCACATCTGGGCACACTTGGGCACACCTGGGCACACAAGGGCGTGCCAAGACACACCCCGTCATTCCTGGGAACTTCTGGGCACACCTCAGACCACCTTGTCACATCTGGGCATATTTAGGTACACTTGGGCGCACATGGGCTCATCTGGGCACACCCAAGCACACCTAGGCATATCTGGGAATTCCTAGGGTACACCTCAGTCGACCATGGCACACCTGGGCATATCTGGGGAACATCTGGATCCACCTGGCCGTACCAGGGCACTCCTGGCCTCTCCTGGGCTTTTCTGGGCACATGTGGACACATCTGGGCCAACATAGGCACAACTGGGCCAACCTGGGCACACCTAAGCACACCTGGGCATGTCTGGGCACATCCTGGCTCACATGGGCACATCTTGGCATATCTGGGCACATCTGGGCACACGTGGGCACATCTGGGCACATCTAGGCACACCAAGGCACACCCAGGCATTCTTGGGAACTTTTGGGCACACCTCGTACCACATTGGCACATCTGGGCATATCTGGGCACACTTGGGCACACTTGGGCATATCTGGGCACATCTGGGCACACTTGGGCACACATGGGCTCACCTGGGCATACCCAAGCACACCTAGGCATATCTGGGAATTCTTAGGGCACGCCTCAGACCACCTTGGCACACCTGGGTATATCTCGGGAACATCTGAATACACCTGGCCCTACCTGGGCACTCCTGGGCACTCCTGGGGTCTTCTGGACACAGCTGGGCCAACATAGGCTCAACTGGGCCATCCTGGGCTCACCTAAGCACACCTAGGCATATCTGGGAAGTCCTAGGGTGCACCTCAGTTGACCATGGCACACCTGGGCGTATCTGGGGAACATCTGGATCCACCTGGCCATACCAGGGCACTCCTGGCCTCTCCTGGGCTTTTCTGGGCACATGTGGACACATCTGGGCCAACACAGGCACAACTGGACTAACCTGGGCACACCTAAGCACACCTGGGCATACATGGTTTCACCTATGCACAGCAAAGCACACCTGGGCACACCTGAGGATACAAAGTCATACCTATACATTTCTGGGAACTACTGGGCACACCTCAGACAGCCATGGCACTCCTGGGCATACCTGGGGAACATCTGGATCCACCTGGCCATACCTAGGCACTCTGGGCTGCTCCTGGGCTTTTCTGGGCACATCTGGACACATCTGGGCCAACACAGGCACAACTGGGCCAACCTGGGCACACCTAAGCACACCTGGGCGTTCATGAGCTCACCTGGTCACAGCCAAGCACACCTGAGCTTATCTGGGCACTCCTGGCCACTCCTAGGGTCTTCTGGGCACACGTCAGACTACCTTGGCACACCTGGGCACATCTGGGCACATCTGGGCTCACATGACCACACCTGAACATACAAACGCACACCTGGACACTACCGGAGAACATAAGGGTGCGTCTGGCTACACCTGGGCACTCCTGCCGACTCCTGGGCACATCTGGGCCAACATAAGCACAGCTGGGCCAAAATAAGCACAGGTGGGCAAACCTGGGCATATCTGGGCACATCTGGGCACACGTGGGCACATCTGGGCACATCTAAGCATACCAAGGCACACCCAGGCATTCTTGGGAACTTTTGGGCGCACCTCATACCACGTTGGCACATCTGGGCATATCTGGGCACATCTGAGCTCACATGAGCACACCTGGGCACATCTGGGCACACTTGGGCACACATGGGCTCACCTGGGCATACCCAAGCACACCTAGGCATATCTGGGAATTCTTAGGGCACGCCTCAGACCACCTTGGCACACCTGGGCATATCTAGGCACATCTGCACTTACCTGGGTGCACCTGGTCACACCTGGGCAGAGCTGGGCATACGAATGCACAGCTGGGCACAACTGGAGAACATCTGGGTGCACATGGACACACCTGGGCACTCCTGGCCTCTCTTGGGCACATCTGTGCCAACATAAGCACACCTGAACCAACCTGGGCACACCTAAGCGCATCTGGGCATATCTGGACACATCTGGGCACAGCATGGGCACATCTGGGCACACCTGAGTTCTCCTGGGCATACCAAGGCACACCTATAAATTTCTGGGAACTCCTGGGCAAACCTCAGACCACCTTGGGACACCTGGACATATCTGGGCACACTTGGGCACACCTGGGCACACCTGGGCACTCCTGGCCTCTCCTGGGCACATCTGGGCCAACATAAGCAAAGCCGGACCAACCTGGGCACACCTAAGCATACCTGGGAAAATCTGGGTGCATCTGGGCTCACATGGGCACACCTGGACATATCTAGGCACATCTGGGCTCACATGGGCACATCATGGCACGTCTGGGCATACTTGGGCACACTTGGGCTCACCTGGGCACACCCAAGCACACCTCGGGATATCTGGGTATTCCTAGGGTACACCTCAGACAGGCATGGCACACCTGGGCATATCTGGGGAACATCTGGATGCACCTGGCCATACCAGGGCACTCCGGGCTGCTCCAGGGCTTTTCTGGGCACATGTGGACACATCTGGGCCGACATAGGCACAACTGAGCCAACCTGGGCACACCTAAGCACACCTGGGCGTTCATGAGCTCACCTGGTCACAGCCAAGCACACCTGAGCTTATCTGGGAACTTCTGGCCACTCCTAGGGTCTTCTGGGCACATCTGGGCCAATATAGGCACACCTGGGCACTCCTGGGAACTCCTGGGCACACCTGAGACTACCTTGGCACACCTGGGCACATCTGGGCACATCTGGGCCAATATAACCACACCTGGGCCAACCAGGGCACACCGAAGCACACCTGGGTATATCTGGGCACATCTGGGATCCCATGGGCACATCTGGGCATATCTGGGCACATCTGGGAATATATGGGCACATCTGGGCTCACATGGGCACACCAGGACATACAAATGCACACCTGGGCACAAGCAAAGAACATAAGGGTGCGCCTGGCCACACCTGGGCACTCCTGCCCACTCCTGGGCACATCTGGGCCAACATAAGCACACCTGGGCACACCTGGGCACACCTGGGCACACCTGGGCATATCTGGGCACATCTGGGCACACTTGGGCACACCTGGGCACACAAGGGCATGCCAAGACACACCCTGGCATTCCTGGGAACTTCTGGGCACACCTCAGACCACCTTGTCACATCTGGGCATATTTAGGCACACTTGGGCGCACATGGGCTCATCTGGGCACACCCAAGCACACCTAGGCATATCTGGGAATTCCTAGGGTACACCTCAGTTGACCATGGCACACCTGGGCATATCTGGGGAACATCTGGATCCACCTGGCCATACCTAGGCACTCTGGGCTGCTCCTGGGCTTTTCTGGGCACATGTGGACACATCTGGGCCAACATAGGCACAACTGGGCCAACCTGGGCACACCTAAGCTCACCTGGGCATAACTGGGCACATCTGGGCTCACATGGGCACATCTGGGCCAACCTGGGCACATCTGGGTGCACCTGGGCACACCTGAGTGCTGGAGTCAGCAACCTCAGGATCTTGTCCAGGGAAGCAGCAGGATTCTGGGGACCAGCATCAAACTCCAATGAGCCGCGCTCCCAGCTCATGAAACCATTTATTCAGCATGGGAACAAAGTCAGGTCCAGAACAGAGAGCTCCGAACAGAGGCACAGCAGGGGTTTTTGAGGGACAGAACCCCCGAGCGTCTCCACCCTTGAGGGTGGAGTTCAGGGTCAGGGACCACTAGAAACACACCAAGGGAGAACCCCCCAGGGACTCACACTCAATCAGAGCACCTGGGCCGCCCTTCACAAGGGGTTTGAGGTGGGACAAGGTGACTCTTTGTCTCCCCTGAGGCTGCTGCCACACCTGAGGATACAAAGTCACACCTATACATTTCTGGGAACTTCTGGGCACACCTCAGACCACCTTGGCACACCTGGGTATATCTCGGGAACGTCTGGATACACCTGGCCCTAGCTGGGCACTCCTGGCCACTTCTGGGGTGTTCTGGGCACATCTGGGCCAACATAGGCACACCCCGTCATTCCTGGGAACTTCTGGGCACACCTCAGACCACCTTGGAACACCTGGGCACATCTGGGCACATCTGGGCTCACATGAGCACACCTGGTCCAACTTAGGCACAACTAAGCACACCTGGGCATGTCTGGGCACATCCTGGCTCACATGAGCACAGCTTGGCATATCTGGGCACATCTGGGCACACGTGGGCACATCTGGGCACATCTAAGCATACCAAGGCACACCCAGGCATTCTTGGGAACTTTTGGGCGCACCTCATACCACGTTGGCACATCTGGGCATATCTGGGCACATCTGAGCTCACATGAGCACACCTGGGCACATCTGGGCACACTTGGGCACACATGGGCTCACCTGGGCATACCCAAGCACACCTAGGCATATCTGGGAATTCTTAGGGCACGCCTCAGACCACCTTGGAACACCTGGGCATATCTGGGAATTCCTAGGGTACACCTCAGTTGACCATGGCACACCTGGGCATATCTGGGGAACATCTGGATCCACCTGGCCATACCAGGGCACTCTGGGCTGCTCCTGGGCTTTTCTGGGCACATGTGGACACATCTGGGCCAACATAGGCACAACTGGGCCAACCTGGGCACACCTAAGCACACCTGGGCGTTCATGAGATCACCTGGGCACAGCCAAGTACACCAGGATATACCTGAGCAATCCTGGCCACTCCTAGGGTCTTCTGGGAACACCTCAGACCACCTTGGCACACCTGGGCACATCTGGGCAAATCTGGCCTCACATGAGCACAGCTGGGTACATCTGGGCACACCTAAGCACAACTGGGCATTTCTGGGCACATCTGGGCTCACATGGGCACACCTGGACATACAAACGCACAGCTGGGCACAACTGGAGAACATAAGGGGCACAGAGAGGCGTAGATTGGGGTGTCCCACTGCTGTGATGTCCCAGAGAGGGGAAAACAGGGCCTATCAGAGCTGTGGAGTGTGAGAGAAAGTTCCACAGGTGTTCTGACTTGTCTGTTGCCACAGAGGGGATGCAGTTGGGGATGTCATGGCTATGGTCTCAGGGAGAGGTTTGAATTGGTTCTGTCCCTGCTGTGATGTCACAGAGAAGGGAATAATGAGTCTGTCACCACTGTGGTGTCACAGAGAGGCGTAAATTGGACTTGTCACTGACTGCAGTGATGTCACAGAGAGGTGAAACTGGGTCACTCATTTTTGTGATGTCACAGAGAGGAAAAAACTGAGGCTGCCACAGCTTTGGTGTCATAAACAGAGGTAAGTTGGGCCTGTCACAGCTCTGATGTCACAAACGGAGGACAAGTGGATCAGTCATTGCTGCGGTGTTACAAAGGGGATGAATTTGAGGCTGTGATGACTGTGATGTCCCAGAGAGGAGAATAATGCCTCTGTCACCACTGTGGTGTCCCAGAGAGGCGTAAATGAGAGTTGTCAGTGCAGTGATGTCCTAGAGAGGGGAAAATGGGTCCCTGATTGGTGTGATGTCAGAGAGAGGAAAAATCTGAGACTGCCTCTGCACTGGTGTCACAGAGAGGCATCAATTGGGCCTGTCACTTCTGTGGTGTCACAAAGAGGGGAAAAGTGAGTCTGTCACTGCTATGGTGTCCCAGAGAGGGGAAAAGTGGAGTGATCACTGTTGTGCAGTCCCAGAGAAAGTTGCACAGGTGCTATGACTTGTCTGTTGCCACAAAGGGAATGGAATTGGGGTTGTTAGGGCTGTGGTATGAGAGCGAGTTTTAAATTGGTTCTGATGTGATGTCCCAGAGAGGGGAATAATGGGTCTTTCAGCGCCGTGGTGTCACAGAGAGGTGTCAATTGGACTTGTCACTGCAGTGATCTCCCAGAGAGAGGAAAACTGAGGCTGTCACTGCTGTGGCCTATAGGAGGGGATGAATTCCCACTTGTCTTTGATGTTATGTCACGAAGAGGAGAAACCTGGCACTGTCAGCGCTGGGGTGTTACAGATAGGTGTAAATTGGGCTTGTTCCATCTGTGGTGTGACAGAAAGGGTGAAATTTGGTCCGTCAGTGCTGTGATGTCTTAAAGGGTGGAAACAGGGTCTTTCACTGCAGTGATGTCCCAGAGAGGCATAGATTGGGGTGTCCCACTGCGGTGATGTCC
The DNA here is from genome assembly GCF_030490865.1 of Poecile atricapillus. NCBI lineage: Eukaryota > Metazoa > Chordata > Aves > Passeriformes > Paridae > Poecile > Poecile atricapillus. The sequence continues at coordinate 706,126 of NC_081283.1, read as the reverse complement.
CAGAGAGGGGAAAACAGGGCCTATCAGAGCTGTGGAGTGTGAGAGAAAGTTCCACAGGTGTTCTGACTTGTCTGTTGCCACAGAGGGGATGCAGTTGGGGATGTCATGGCTATGGTCTAGGGAGAGGTTTGAATTGGTTCTGTCCCTGCTGTGATGTCACAGAGAAGGGAATAATGAGTCTGTCACCACTGTGGTGTCACAGAGAGGCGTAAATTGGACTTGTCACTGACTGCAGTGATGTCACAGAGAGGTGAAACTGGGTCACTCATTTTTGTGATGTCACAGAGAGGAAAAAACTGAGGCTGCCACAGCTTTGGTGTCATAAACAGAGGTAAGTTGGGCCTGTCACTGCTCTGATGTCACAAACGGAGGACAAGTGGATCAGTCATTGCTGCGGTGTTACAAAGGGGATGAATTTGAGGCTGTGATGACTGTGATGTCCCAGAGAGGGGAATAATGCCTCTGTCACCACTGTGGTGTCCCAGAGAGGCGTAAATTAGAGTTGTCAGTGCAGTGATGTCCTAGAGAGGGGAAAATGGGTCCCTGATTGGTGTGATGTCAGAGAGAGGAAAAAACTGAGACTGCCTCTGCACTGGTGTCACAGAGAGGCATCAATTGGGCCTGTCACTTCTGTGGTGTCACAAAGAGGGGAAAAGTGAGTCTGTCACTGCTATGGTGTCCCAGAGAGGGGAAAAGTGGAGTGATCACTGTTGTGCAGTCCCAGAGAAAGTTGCACAGGTGCTATGACTTGTCTGTTGCCACAAAGGGGATGGAATTGGGGTTGTTAGGGCTGTGGTATGAGAGCGAGTTTTAAATTGGTTCTGCTGTGATGTCCCAGAGAGGGGAATAATGGGTCTTTCAGCGCCGTGGTGTCACAGAGAGGTGTCAATTGGACTTGTCAGTGCAGTGATCTCCCAGAGAGAGGAAAACTGAGGCTGTCACTGCTGTGGCCTATAGGAGGGGATGAATTCCCACTTGTCTTTGATGTTATGTAACGGAGAGGAGAAACCTGGCACTGTCACCGCTGGGGTGTTACAGATAGGTGTAAATTGGGCTTGTTCCATCTGTGGTGTGACAGAAAGGGTGAAATTTGGTCTGTCAGTGCTGTGATGTCTTAAAGGGTGGCAACTGGGTCTTTCACTGCTGTGATGTCCCAGAGAGGGGAAAACAGGGCCTATCAGAGCTGTGGAGTGTGAGAGAAAGTTCCACAGGTGTTCTGACTTGTCTGTTGCCACAGAGGGGATGCAGTTGGGGATGTCATGGCTATGGTCTCAGGGAGAGGTTTGAATTGGTTCTGTCCCTGCTGTGATGTCACAGAGAAGGGAATAATGAGTCTGTCACCACTGTGGTGTCACAGAGAGGCGTAAATTGGACTTGTCACTGACTGCAGTGATGTCACAGAGAGGTGAAACTGGGTCACTCATTTTTGTGATGTCACAGAGAGGAAAAAACTGAGGCTGCCACAGCTTTGGTGTCATAAACAGAGGTAAGTTGGGCCTGTCACTGCTCTGATGTCACAAACGGAGGACAAGTGGATCAGTCATTGCTGCGGTGTTACAAAGGGGATGAATTTGAGGCTGTGATGACTGTGATGTCCCAGAGAGGAGAATAATGCCTCTGTCACCACTGTGGTGTCCCAGAGAAGCGTAAATTAGAGTTGTCAGTGCAGTGATGTCATAGAGAGGGGAAAATGGGTCCCTGATTGGTGTGATGTCAGAGAGAGGAAAAATCTGAGACTGCCTCTGCACTGGTGTCACAGAGAGGCATCAATTGGGCCTGTCACTTCTGTGGTGTCACAAAGAGGGGAAAAGTGAGTCTGTCACTGCTATGGTGTCCCAGAGAGGGGAAAAGTGGAGTGATCACTGTTGTGCAGTCCCAGAGAAAGTTGCACAGGTGCTATGACTTGTCTGTTGCCACAAAGGGAATGGAATTGGGGTTGTTAGGGCTGTGGTATGAGAGCGAGTTTTAAATTGGTTCTGATGTGATGTCCCAGAGAGGGGAATAATGGGTCTTTCAGCGCCGTGGTGTCACAGAGAGGTGTCAATTGGACTTGTCACTGCAGTGATCTCCCAGAGAGAGGAAAACTGAGGCTGTCACTGCTGTGGCCTATAGGAGGGGATGAATTCCCACTTGTCTTTGATGTTATGTCACGAAGAGGAGAAACCTGGCACTGTCAGCGCTGGGGTGTTACAGATAGGTGTAAATTGGGCTTGTTCCATCTGTGGTGTGACAGAAAGGGTGAAATTTGGTCCGTCAGTGCTGTGATGTCTTAAAGGGTGGAAACTGGGTCTTTCACTGCAGTGATGTCCCAGAGAGGCATAGATTGGGGTGTCCCACTGCGGTGATGTCCCAGAGAGGGGAAAACAGGGCCTATCAGAGCTGTGGAGTGTGAGAGAAAGTTCCACAGGTGTTCTGACTTGTCTGTTGCCACAGAGGGGATGCAGTTGGGGATGTCATGGCTATGGTCTAGGGAGAGGTTTGAATTGGTTCTGTCCCTGCTGTGATGTCACAGAGAAGGGAATAATGAGTCTGTCACCACTGTGGTGTCACAGAGAGGCGTAAATTGGACTTGTCACTGACTGCAGTGATGTCACAGAGAGGTGAAACTGGGTCACTCATTTTTGTGATGTCACAGAGAGGAAAAAACTGAGGCTGCCACAGCTTTGGTGTCATAAACAGAGGTAAGTTGGGCCTGTCACTGCTCTGATGTCACAAACGGAGGACAAGTGGATCAGTCATTGCTGCGGTGTTACAAAGGGGATGAATTTGAGGCTGTGATGACTGTGATGTCCCAGAGAGGAGAATAATGCCTCTGTCACCACTGTGGTGTCCCAGAGAGGCGTAAATTAGAGTTGTCAGTGCAGTGATGTCCTAGAGAGGGGAAAATGGGTCCCTGATTGGTGTGATGTCAGAGAGAGGAAAAAACTGAGACTGCCTCTGCACTGGTGTGACAGAGAGGCATCAATTGGGCCTGTCACTTCTGTGGTGTCACAAAGAGGGGAAAAGTGAGTCTGTCACTGCTATGGTGTCCCAGAGAGGGGAAAAGTGGAGTGATCACTGTTGTGCAGTCCCAGAGAAAGTTGCACAGGTGCTATGACTTGTCTGTTGCCACAAAGGGGATGGAATTGGGGTTGTTAGGGCTGTGGTATGAGAGCGAGTTTTAAATTGGTTCTGCTGTGATGTCCCAGAGAGGGGAATAATGGGTCTTTCAGCGCCGTGGTGTCACAGAGAGGTGTCAATTGGACTTGTCAGTGCAGTGATCTCCCAGAGAGAGGAAAACTGAGGCTGTCACTGCTGTGGCCTATAGGAGGGGATGAATTCCCACTTGTCTTTGATGTTATGTCACGGAGAGGAGAAACCTGGCACTGTCAGTGCTGGGGTGTTACAGATAGGTGTAAATTGGGCTTGTTCCATCTGTGGTGTGACAGAAAGGGTGAAATTTGGTCCGTCAGTGCTGTGATGTCTTAAAGGGTGGAAACTGGGTCTTTCACTGCTGTGATGTCCCAGAGAGGCATAGATTGGGGTGTCCCACTGCGGTGATGTCCCAGAGAGGGGAAAACAGGGCCTATCAGAGCTGTGGAGTGTGAGAGAAAGTTCCACAGGTGTTCTGACTTGTCTGTTGCCACAGAGGGGATGCAGTTGGGGATGTCATGGCTATGGTCTCAGGGAGAGGTTTGAATTGGTTCTGTCCCTGCTGTGATGTCACAGAGAAGGGAATAATGAGTCTGTCACCACTGTGGTGTCACAGAGAGGCGTAAATTGGACTTGTCACTGACTGCAGTGATGTCACAGAGAGGTGAAACTGGGTCACTCATTTTTGTGATGTCACAGAGAGGAAAAAACTGAGGCTGCCACAGCTTTGGTGTCATAAACAGAGGTAAGTTGGGCCTGTCACTGCTCTGATGTCACAAACGGAGGACAAGTGGATCAGTCATTGCTGCGGTGTTACAAAGGGGATGAATTTGAGGCTGTGATGACTGTGATGTCCCAGAGAGGAGAATAATGCCTCTGTCACCACTGTGGTGTCCCAGAGAAGCGTAAATTAGAGTTGTCAGTGCAGTGATGTCCTAGAGAGGGGAAAATGGGTCCCTGATTGGTGTGATGTCAGAGAGAGGAAAAATCTGAGACTGCCTCTGCACTGGTGTCACAGAGAGGCATCAATTGGGCCTGTCACTTCTGTGGTGTCACAAAGAGGGGAAAAGTGAGTCTGTCACTGCTATGGTGTCCCAGAGAGGGGAAAAGTGGAGTGATCACTGTTGTGCAGTCCCAGAGAAAGTTGCACAGGTGCTATGACTTGTCTGTTGCCACAAAGGGAATGGAATTGGGGTTGTTAGGGCTGTGGTATGAGAGCGAGTTTTAAATTGGTTCTGATGTGATGTCCCAGAGAGGGGAATAATGGGTCTTTCAGCGCCGTGGTGTCACAGAGAGGTGTCAATTGGACTTGTCACTGCAGTGATCTCCCAGAGAGAAGAAAACTGAGGCTGTCACTGCTGTGGCCTATAGGAGGGGATGAATTCCCACTTGTCTTTGATGTTATGTCACGAAGAGGAGAAACCTGGCACTGTCAGCGCTGGGGTGTTACAGATAGGTGTAAATTGGGCTTGTTCCATCTGTGGTGTGACAGAAAGGGTGAAATTTGGTCCGTCAGTGCTGTGATGTCTTAAAGGGTGGAAACAGGGTCTTTCACTGCTGTGATGTCCCAGAGAGGCATAGATTGGGGTGTCCCACTGCGGTGATGTCCCAGAGAGGGGAAAACAGGGCCTATCAGAGCTGTGGAGTGTGAGAGAAAGTTCCACAGGTGTTCTGACTTGTCTGTTGCCACAGAGGGGATGCAGTTGGGGATGTCATGGCTATGGTCTAGGGAGAGGTTTGAATTGGTTCTGTCCCTGCTGTGATGTCACAGAGAAGGGAATAATGAGTCTGTCACCACTGTGGTGTCACAGAGAGGCGTAAATTGGACTTGTCACTGACTGCAGTGATGTCACAGAGAGGTGAAACTGGGTCACTCATTTTTGTGATGTCACAGAGAGGAAAAAACTGAGGCTGCCACAGCTTTGGTGTCATAAACAGAGGTAAGTTGGGCCTGTCACTGCTCTGATGTCACAAACGGAGGACAAGTGGATCAGTCATTGCTGCGGTGTTACAAAGGGGATGAATTTGAGGCTGTGATGACTGTGATGTCCCAGAGAGGGGAATAATGCCTCTGTCACCACTGTGGTGTCCCAGAGAGGCGTAAATTAGAGTTGTCAGTGCAGTGATGTCCTAGAGAGGGGAAAATGGGTCCCTGATTGGTGTGATGTCAGAGAGAGGAAAAAACTGAGACTGCCTCTGCACTGGTGTCACAGAGAGGCATCAATTGGGCCTGTCACTTCTGTGGTGTCACAAAGAGGGGAAAAGTGAGTCTGTCACTGCTATGGTGTCCCAGAGAGGGGAAAAGTGGAGTGATCACTGTTGTGCAGTCCCAGAGAAAGTTGCACAGGTGCTATGACTTGTCTGTTGCCACAGAGGGGATGGAATTGGGGTTGTTAGGGCTGTGGTATGAGAGCGAGTTTTAAATTGGTTCTGATGTGATATCCCAGAGAGGGGAATAATGGGTCTTTCAGCGCCGTGGTGTCACAGAGAGGTGTCAATTGGACTTGTCAGTGCAGTGATCTCCCAGAGAGAGGAAAACTGAGGCTGTCACTGCTGTGGCCTATAGGAGGGGATGAATTCCCACTTGTCTTTGATGTTATGTCACGGAGAGGAGAAACCTGGCACTGTCAGTGCTGGGGTGTTACAGATAGGTGTAAATTGGGCTTGTTCCATCTGTGGTGTGACAGAAAGGGTGAAATTTGGTCTGTCAGTGCTGTGATGTCTTAAAGGGTGGCAACTGGGTCTTTCACTGCTGTGATGTCCCAGAGAGGGGAAAACAGGGCCTATCAGAGCTGTGGAGTGTGAGAGAAAGTTCCACAGGTGTTCTGACTTGTCTGTTGCCACAGAGGGGATGCAGTTGGGGATGTCATGGCTATGGTCTCAGGGAGAGGTTTGAATTGGTTCTGTCCCTGCTGTGATGTCACAGAGAAGGGAATAATGAGTCTGTCACCACTGTGGTGTCACAGAGAGGCGTAAATTGGACTTGTCACTGACTGCAGTGATGTCACAGAGAGGTGAAACTGGGTCACTCATTTTTGTGATGTCACAGAGAGGAAAAAACTGAGGCTGCCACAGCTTTGGTGTCATAAACAGAGGTAAGTTGGGCCTGTCACTGCTCTGATGTCACAAACGGAGGACAAGTGGATCAGTCATTGCTGCGGTGTTACAAAGGGGATGAATTTGAGGCTGTGATGACTGTGATGTCCCAGAGAGGAGAATAATGCCTCTGTCACCACTGTGGTGTCCCAGAGAAGCGTAAATTAGAGTTGTCAGTGCAGTGATGTCCTAGAGAGGGGAAAATGGGTCCCTGATTGGTGTGATGTCAGAGAGAGGAAAAATCTGAGACTGCCTCTGCACTGGTGTCACAGAGAGGCATCAATTGGGCCTGTCACTTCTGTGGTGTCACAAAGAGGGGAAAAGTGAGTCTGTCACTGCTATGGTGTCCCAGAGAGGGGAAAAGTGGAGTGATCACTGTTGTGCAGTCCCAGAGAAAGTTGCACAGGTGCTATGACTTGTCTGTTGCCACAAAGGGAATGGAATTGGGGTTGTTAGGGCTGTGGTATGAGAGCGAGTTTTAAATTGGTTCTGCTGTGATATCCCAGAGAGGGGAATAATGGGTCTTTCAGCGCCGTGGTGTCACAGAGAGGTGTCAATTGGACTTGTCAGTGCAGTGATCTCCCAGAGAGAGGAAAACTGAGGCTGTCACTGCTGTGGCCTATAGGAGGGGATGAATTCCCACTTGTCTTTGATGTTATGTCACGGAGAGGAGAAACCTGGCACTGTCAGTGCTGGGGTGTTACAGATAGGTGTAAATTGGGCTTGTTCCATCTGTGGTGTGACAGAAAGGGTGAAATTTGGTCTGTCAGTGCTGTGATGTCTTAAAGGGTGGAAACTGGGTCTTTCACTGCTGTGATGTCCCAGAGAGGCGTAGATTGGGGTGTCCCACTGCGGTGATGTCCCAGAGAGTGGAAAACAGGGCCTATCAGAGCTGTGGAGTGTGAGAGAAAGTTCCACAGGTGTTCTGACTTGTCTGTTGCCACAAAGGGGATGCAGTTGGGGATGTCATGGCTATGGTCTCAGGGAGAGGTTTAAATTGGTTCTGTCCCTGCTGTGATGTCACAGAGAAGGGAATAATGAGTCTGTCACCACTGTGGTGTCACAGAGAGGCGTAAATTGGACTTGTCACTGACTGCAGTGATGTCACAGAGAGGTGAAACTGGGTCACTCATTTTTGTGATGTCACAGAGAGGAAAAAACTGAGGCTGCCACAGCTTTGGTGTCATAAACAGAGGTAAGTTGGGCCTGTCACTGCTCTGATGTCACAAACGGAGGACAAGTGGATCAGTCATTGCTGCGGTGTTACAAAGGGGATGAATTTGAGGCTGTGATGACTGTGATGTCCCAGAGAGGGGAATAATGCCTCTGTCACCACTGTGGTGTCCCAGAGAGGCGTAAATTAGAGTTGTCAGTGCAGTGATGTCCTAGAGAGGGGAAAATGGGTCCCTGATTGGTGTGATGTCAGAGAGAGGAAAAAACTGAGACTGCCTCTGCACTGGTGTCACAGAGAGGCATCAATTGGGCCTGTCACTTCTGTGGTGTCACAAAGAGGGGAAAAGTGAGTCTGTCACTGCTATGGTGTCCCAGAGAGGGGAAAAGTGGAGTGATCACTGTTGTGCAGTCCCAGAGAAAGTTGCACAGGTGCTATGACTTGTCTGTTGCCACAGAGGGGATGGAATTGGGGTTGTTAGGGCTGTGGTATGAGAGCGAGTTTTAAATTGGTTCTGATGTGATATCCCAGAGAGGGGAATAATGGGTCTTTCAGCGCCGTGGTGTCACAGAGAGGTGTCAATTGGACTTGTCAGTGCAGTGATCTCCCAGAGAGAGGAAAACTGAGGCTGTCACTGCTGTGGCCTATAGGAGGGGATGAATTCCCACTTGTCTTTGATGTTATGTCACGGAGAGGAGAAACCTGGCACTGTCAGTGCTGGGGTGTTACAGATAGGTGTAAATTGGGCTTGTTCCATCTGTGGTGTGACAGAAAGGGTGAAATTTGGTCTGTCAGTGCTGTGATGTCTTAAAGGGTGGCAACTGGGTCTTTCACTGCTGTGATGTCCCAGAGAGGGGAAAACAGGGCCTATCAGAGCTGTGGAGTGTGAGAGAAAGTTCCACAGGTGTTCTGACTTGTCTGTTGCCACAGAGGGGATGCAGTTGGGGATGTCATGGCTATGGTCTCAGGGAGAGGTTTGAATTGGTTCTGTCCCTGCTGTGATGTCACAGAGAAGGGAATAATGAGTCTGTCACCACTGTGGTGTCACAGAGAGGCGTAAATTGGACTTGTCACTGACTGCAGTGATGTCACAGAGAGGTGAAACTGGGTCACTCATTTTTGTGATGTCACAGAGAGGAAAAAACTGAGGCTGCCACAGCTTTGGTGTCATAAACAGAGGTAAGTTGGGCCTGTCACTGCTCTGATGTCACAAACGGAGGACAAGTGGATCAGTCATTGCTGCGGTGTTACAAAGGGGATGAATTTGAGGCTGTGATGACTGTGATGTCCCAGAGAGGAGAATAATGCCTCTGTCACCACTGTGGTGTCCCAGAGAAGCGTAAATTAGAGTTGTCAGTGCAGTGATGTCCTAGAGAGGGGAAAATGGGTCCCTGATTGGTGTGATGTCAGAGAGAGGAAAAATCTGAGACTGCCTCTGCACTGGTGTCACAGAGAGGCATCAATTGGGCCTGTCACTTCTGTGGTGTCACAAAGAGGGGAAAAGTGAGTCTGTCACTGCTATGGTGTCCCAGAGAGGGGAAAAGTGGAGTGATCACTGTTGTGCAGTCCCAGAGAAAGTTGCACAGGTGCTATGACTTGTCTGTTGCCACAAAGGGAATGGAATTGGGGTTGTTAGGGCTGTGGTATGAGAGCGAGTTTTAAATTGGTTCTGATGTGATGTCCCAGAGAGGGGAATAATGGGTCTTTCAGCGCCGTGGTGTCACAGAGAGGTGTCAATTGGACTTGTCACTGCAGTGATCTCCCAGAGAGAAGAAAACTGAGGCTGTCACTGCTGTGGCCTATAGGAGGGGATGAATTCCCACTTGTCTTTGATGTTATGTCACGAAGAGGAGAAACCTGGCACTGTCAGCGCTGGGGTGTTACAGATAGGTGTAAATTGGGCTTGTTCCATCTGTGGTGTGACAGAAAGGGTGAAATTTGGTCCGTCAGTGCTGTGATGTCTTAAAGGGTGGAAACAGGGTCTTTCACTGCTGTGATGTCCCAGAGAGGCATAGATTGGGGTGTCCCACTGCGGTGATGTCCCAGAGAGGGGAAAACAGGGCCTATCAGAGCTGTGGAGTGTGAGAGAAAGTTCCACAGGTGTTCTGACTTGTCTGTTGCCACAGAGGGGATGCAGTTGGGGATGTCATGGCTATGGTCTAGGGAGAGGTTTGAATTGGTTCTGTCCCTGCTGTGATGTCACAGAGAAGGGAATAATGAGTCTGTCACCACTGTGGTGTCACAGAGAGGCGTAAATTGGACTTGTCACTGACTGCAGTGATGTCACAGAGAGGTGAAACTGGGTCACTCATTTTTGTGATGTCACAGAGAGGAAAAAACTGAGGCTGCCACAGCTTTGGTGTCATAAACAGAGGTAAGTTGGGCCTGTCACTGCTCTGATGTCACAAACGGAGGACAAGTGGATCAGTCATTGCTGCGGTGTTACAAAGGGCATGAATTTGAGGCTGTGATGACTGTGATGTCCCAGAGAGGGGAATAATGCCTCTGTCACCACTGTGGTGTCCCAGAGAGGCGTAAATTAGAGTTGTCAGTGCAGTGATGTCCTAGAGAGGGGAAAATGGGTCCCTGATTGGTGTGATGTCAGAGAGAGGAAAAAACTGAGACTGCCTCTGCACTGGTGTCACAGAGAGGCATCAATTGGGCCTGTCACTTCTGTGGTGTCACAAAGAGGGGAAAAGTGAGTCTGTCACTGCTATGGTGTCCCAGAGAGGGGAAAAGTGGAGTGATCACTGTTGTGCAGTCCCAGAGAAAGTTGCACAGGTGCTATGACTTGTCTGTTGCCACAGAGGGGATGGAATTGGGGTTGTTAGGGCTGTGGTATGAGAGCGAGTTTTAAATTGGTTCTGATGTGATATCCCAGAGAGGGGAATAATGGGTCTTTCAGCGCCGTGGTGTCACAGAGAGGTGTCAATTGGACTTGTCAGTGCAGTGATCTCCCAGAGAGAGGAAAACTGAGGCTGTCACTGCTGTGGCCTATAGGAGGGGATGAATTCCCACTTGTCTTTGATGTTATGTCACGGAGAGGAGAAACCTGGCACTGTCAGTGCTGGGGTGTTACAGATAGGTGTAAATTGGGCTTGTTCCATCTGTGGTGTGACAGAAAGGGTGAAATTTGGTCTGTCAGTGCTGTGATGTCTTAAAGGGTGGCAACTGGGTCTTTCACTGCTGTGATGTCCCAGAGAGGGGAAAACAGGGCCTATCAGAGCTGTGGAGTGTGAGAGAAAGTTCCACAGGTGTTCTGACTTGTCTGTTGCCACAGAGGGGATGCAGTTGGGGATGTCATGGCTATGGTCTCAGGGAGAGGTTTGAATTGGTTCTGTCCCTGCTGTGATGTCACAGAGAAGGGAATAATGAGTCTGTCACCACTGTGGTGTCACAGAGAGGCGTAAATTGGACTTGTCACTGACTGCAGTGATGTCACAGAGAGGTGAAACTGGGTCACTCATTTTTGTGATGTCACAGAGAGGAAAAAACTGAGGCTGCCACAGCTTTGGTGTCATAAACAGAGGTAAGTTGGGCCTGTCACTGCTCTGATGTCACAAACGGAGGACAAGTGGATCAGTCATTGCTGCGGTGTTACAAAGGGGATGAATTTGAGGCTGTGATGACTGTGATGTCCCAGAGAGGAGAATAATGCCTCTGTCACCACTGTGGTGTCCCAGAGAAGCGTAAATTAGAGTTGTCAGTGCAGTGATGTCCTAGAGAGGGGAAAATGGGTCCCTGATTGGTGTGATGTCAGAGAGAGGAAAAATCTGAGACTGCCTCTGCACTGGTGTCACAGAGAGGCATCAATTGGGCCTGTCACTTCTGTGGTGTCACAAAGAGGGGAAAAGTGAGTCTGTCACTGCTATGGTGTCCCAGAGAGGGGAAAAGTGGAGTGATCACTGTTGTGCAGTCCCAGAGAAAGTTGCACAGGTGCTATGACTTGTCTGTTGCCACAAAGGGGATGGAATTGGGGTTGTTAGGGCTGTGGTATGAGAGCGAGTTTTAAATTGGTTCTGCTGTGATATCCCAGAGAGGGGAATAATGGGTCTTTCAGCGCCGTGGTGTCACAGAGAGGTGTCAATTGGACTTGTCAGTGCAGTGATCTCCCAGAGAGAGGAAAACTGAGGCTGTCACTGCTGTGGCCTATAGGAGGGGATGAATTCCCACTTGTCTTTGATGTTATGTCACGGAGAGGAGAAACCTGGCACTGTCAGTGCTGGGGTGTTACAGATAGGTGTAAATTGGGCTTGTTCCATCTGTGGTGTGACAGAAAGGGTGAAATTTGGTCTGTCAGTGCTGTGATGTCTTAAAGGGTGGAAACTGGGTCTTTCACTGCTGTGATGTCCCAGAGAGGCGTAGATTGGGGTGTCCCACTGCGGTGATGTCCCAGAGAGTGGAAAACAGGGCCTATCAGAGCTGTGGAGTGTGAGAGAAAGTTCCACAGGTGTTCTGACTTGTCTGTTGCCACAAAGGGGATGCAGTTGGGGATGTCATGGCTATGGTCTCAGGGAGAGGTTTAAATTGGTTCTGTCCCTGCTGTGATGTCACAGAGAAGGGAATAATGAGTCTGTCACCACTGTGGTGTCACAGAGAGGCGTAAATTGGACTTGTCACTGACTGCAGTGATGTCACAGAGAGGTGAAACTGGGTCACTCATTTTTGTGATGTCACAGAGAGGAAAAAACTGAGGCTGCCACAGCTTTGGTGTCATAAACAGAGGTAAGTTGGGCCTGTCACTGCTCTGATGTCACAAACGGAGGACAAGTGGATCAGTCATTGCTGCGGTGTTACAAAGGGGATGAATTTGAGGCTGTGATGACTGTGATGTCCCAGAGAGGGGAATAATGCCTCTGTCACCACTGTGGTGTCCCAGAGAGGCGTAAATTAGAGTTGTCAGTGCAGTGATGTCCTAGAGAGGGGAAAATGGGTCCCTGATTGGTGTGATGTCAGAGAGAGGAAAAAACTGAGACTGCCTCTGCACTGGTGTCACAGAGAGGCATCAATTGGGCCTGTCACTTCTGTGGTGTCACAAAGAGGGGAAAAGTGAGTCTGTCACTGCTATGGTGTCCCAGAGAGGGGAAAAGTGGAGTGATCACTGTTGTGCAGTCCCAGAGAAAGTTGCACAGGTGCTATGACTTGTCTGTTGCCACAGAGGGGATGGAATTGGGGTTGTTAGGGCTGTGGTATGAGAGCGAGTTTTAAATTGGTTCTGATGTGATATCCCAGAGAGGGGAATAATGGGTCTTTCAGCGCCGTGGTGTCACAGAGAGGTGTCAATTGGACTTGTCAGTGCAGTGATCTCCCAGAGAGAGGAAAACTGAGGCTGTCACTGCTGTGGCCTATAGGAGGGGATGAATTCCCACTTGTCTTTGATGTTATGTCACGGAGAGGAGAAACCTGGCACTGTCAGTGCTGGGGTGTTACAGATAGGTGTAAATTGGGCTTGTTCCATCTGTGGTGTGACAGAAAGGGTGAAATTTGGTCTGTCAGTGCTGTGATGTCTTAAAGGGTGGCAACTGGGTCTTTCACTGCTGTGATGTCCCAGAGAGGGGAAAACAGGGCCTATCAGAGCTGTGGAGTGTGAGAGAAAGTTCCACAGGTGTTCTGACTTGTCTGTTGCCACAGAGGGGATGCAGTTGGGGATGTCATGGCTATGGTCTCAGGGAGAGGTTTGAATTGGTTCTGTCCCTGCTGTGATGTCACAGAGAAGGGAATAATGAGTCTGTCACCACTGTGGTGTCACAGAGAGGCGTAAATTGGACTTGTCACTGACTGCAGTGATGTCACAGAGAGGTGAAACTGGGTCACTCATTTTTGTGATGTCACAGAGAGGAAAAAACTGAGGCTGCCACAGCTTTGGTGTCATAAACAGAGGTAAGTTGGGCCTGTCACTGCTCTGATGTCACAAACGGAGGACAAGTGGATCAGTCATTGCTGCGGTGTTACAAAGGGGATGAATTTGAGGCTGTGATGACTGTGATGTCCCAGAGAGGAGAATAATGCCTCTGTCACCACTGTGGTGTCCCAGAGAAGCGTAAATTAGAGTTGTCAGTGCAGTGATGTCCTAGAGAGGGGAAAATGGGTCCCTGATTGGTGTGATGTCAGAGAGAGGAAAAATCTGAGACTGCCTCTGCACTGGTGTCACAGAGAGGCATCAATTGGGCCTGTCACTTCTGTGGTGTCACAAAGAGGGGAAAAGTGAGTCTGTCACTGCTATGGTGTCCCAGAGAGGGGAAAAGTGGAGTGATCACTGTTGTGCAGTCCCAGAGAAAGTTGCACAGGTGCTATGACTTGTCTGTTGCCACAAAGGGGATGGAATTGGGGTTGTTAGGGCTGTGGTATGAGAGCGAGTTTTAAATTGGTTCTGCTGTGATATCCCAGAGAGGGGAATAATGGGTCTTTCAGCGCCGTGGTGTCACAGAGAGGTGTCAATTGGACTTGTCAGTGCAGTGATCTCCCAGAGAGAGGAAAACTGAGGCTGTCACTGCTGTGGCCTATAGGAGGGGATGAATTCCCACTTGTCTTTGATGTTATGTCACGGAGAGGAGAAACCTGGCACTGTCAGTGCTGGGGTGTTACAGATAGGTGTAAATTGGGCTTGTTCCATCTGTGGTGTGACAGAAAGGGTGAAATTTGGTCTGTCAGTGCTGTGATGTCTTAAAGGGTGGAAACTGGGTCTTTCACTGCTGTGATGTCCCAGAGAGGCGTAGATTGGGGTGTCCCACTGCGGTGATGTCCCAGAGAGTGGAAAACAGGGCCTATCAGAGCTGTGGAGTGTGAGAGAAAGTTCCACAGGTGTTCTGACTTGTCTGTTGCCACAAAGGGGATGCAGTTGGGGATGTCATGGCTATGGTCTCAGGGAGAGGTTTAAATTGGTTCTGTCCCTGCTGTGATGTCACAGAGAAGGGAATAATGAGTCTGTCACCACTGTGGTGTCACAGAGAGGCGTAAATTGGACTTGTCACTGACTGCAGTGATGTCACAGAGAGGTGAAACTGGGTCACTCATTTTTGTGATGTCACAGAGAGGAAAAAACTGAGGCTGCCACAGCTTTGGTGTCATAAACAGAGGTAAGTTGGGCCTGTCACTGCTCTGATGTCACAAACGGAGGACAAGTGGATCAGTCATTGCTGCGGTGTTACAAAGGGGATGAATTTGAGGCTGTGATGACTGTGATGTCCCAGAGAGGAGAATAATGCCTCTGTCACCACTGTGGTGTCCCAGAGAGGCGTAAATTAGAGTTGTCAGTGCAGTGATGTCCTAGAGAGGGGAAAATGGGTCCCTGATTGGTGTGATGTCAGAGAGAGGAAAAAACTGAGACTGCCTCTGCACTGGTGTCACAGAGAGGCATCAATTGGGCCTGTCACTTCTGTGGTGTCACAAAGAGGGGAAAAGTGAGTCTGTCACTGCTATGGTGTCCCAGAGAGGGGAAAAGTGGAGTGATCACTGTTGTGCAGTCCCAGAGAAAGTTGCACAGGTGCTATGACTTGTCTGTTGCCACAGAGGGGATGGAATTGGGGTTGTTAGGGCTGTGGTATGAGAGCGAGTTTTAAATTGGTTCTGATGTGATATCCCAGAGAGGGGAATAATGGGTCTTTCAGCGCCGTGGTGTCACAGAGAGGTGTCAATTGGACTTGTCAGTGCAGTGATCTCCCAGAGAGAGGAAAACTGAGGCTGTCACTGCTGTGGCCTATAGGAGGGGATGAATTCCCACTTGTCTTTGATGTTATGTCACGGAGAGGAGAAACCTGGCACTGTCAGTGCTGGGGTGTTACAGATAGGTGTAAATTGGGCTTGTTCCATCTGTGGTGTGACAGAAAGGGTGAAATTTGGTCTGTCAGTGCTGTGATGTCTTAAAGGGTGGCAACTGGGTCTTTCACTGCTGTGATGTCCCAGAGAGGGGAAAACAGGGCCTATCAGAGCTGTGGAGTGTGAGAGAAAGTTCCACAGGTGTTCTGACTTGTCTGTTGCCACAGAGGGGATGCAGTTGGGGATGTCATGGCTATGGTCTCAGGGAGAGGTTTGAATTGGTTCTGTCCCTGCTGTGATGTCACAGAGAAGGGAATAATGAGTCTGTCACCACTGTGGTGTCACAGAGAGGCGTAAATTGGACTTGTCACTGACTGCAGTGATGTCACAGAGAGGTGAAACTGGGTCACTCATTTTTGTGATGTCACAGAGAGGAAAAAACTGAGGCTGCCACAGCTTTGGTGTCATAAACAGAGGTAAGTTGGGCCTGTCACTGCTCTGATGTCACAAACGGAGGACAAGTGGATCAGTCATTGCTGCGGTGTTACAAAGGGGATGAATTTGAGGCTGTGATGACTGTGATGTCCCAGAGAGGAGAATAATGCCTCTGTCACCACTGTGGTGTCCCAGAGAAGCGTAAATTAGAGTTGTCAGTGCAGTGATGTCCTAGAGAGGGGAAAATGGGTCCCTGATTGGTGTGATGTCAGAGAGAGGAAAAATCTGAGACTGCCTCTGCACTGGTGTGACAGAGAGGCATCAATTGGGCCTGTCACTTCTGTGGTGTCACAAAGAGGGGAAAAGTGAGTCTGTCACTGCTATGGTGTCCCAGAGAGGGGAAAAGTGGAGTGATCACTGTTGTGCAGTCCCAGAGAAAGTTGCACAGGTGCTATGACTTGTCTGTTGCCACAAAGGGGATGGAATTGGGGTTGTTAGGGCTGTGGTATGAGAGCGAGTTTTAAATTGGTTCTGATGTGATGTCCCAGAGAGGGGAATAATGGGTCTTTCAGCGCCGTGGTGTCACAGAGAGGTGTCAATTGGACTTGTCACTGCAGTGATCTCCCAGAGAGAGGAAAACTGAGGCTGTCACTGCTGTGGCCTATAGGAGGGGATGAATTCCCACTTGTCTTTGATGTTATGTCACGAAGAGGAGAAACCTGGCACTGTCAGTGCTGGGGTGTTACAGATAGGTGTAAATTGGGCTTGTTCCATCTGTGGTGTGACAGAAAGGGTGAAATTTGGTCTGTCAGTGCTGTGATGTCTTAAAGGGTGGCAACTGGGTCTTTCACTGCTGTGATGTCCCAGAGAGGCGTAGATTGGGGTGTCCCACTGCGGTGATGTCCCAGAGAGGGGAAAACAGGGCCTATCAGAGCTGTGGAGTGTGAGAGAAAGTTCCACAGGTGTTCTGACTTGTCTGTTGCCACAAAGGGGATGCAGTTGGGGATGTCATGGCTATGGTCTCAGGGAGAGGTTTAAATTGGTTCTGTCCCTGCTGTGATGTCACAGAGAAGGGAATAATGAGTCTGTCACCACTGTGGTGTCACAGAGAGGCGTAAATTGGACTTGTCACTGACTGCAGTGATGTCACAGAGAGGTGAAACTGGGTCACTCATTTTTGTGATGTCACAGAGAGGAAAAAACTGAGGCTGCCACAGCTTTGGTGTCATAAACAGAGGTAAGTTGGGCCTGTCACTGCTCTGATGTCACAAACGGAGGACAAGTGGATCAGTCATTGCTGCGGTGTTACAAAGGGGATGAATTTGAGGCTGTGATGACTGTGATGTCCCAGAGAGGAGAATAATGCCTCTGTCACCACTGTGGTGTCCCAGAGAGGCGTAAATTAGAGTTGTCAGTGCAGTGATGTCCTAGAGAGGGGAAAATGGGTCCCTGATTGGTGTGATGTCAGAGAGAGGAAAAAACTGAGACTGCCTCTGCACTGGTGTCACAGAGAGGCATCAATTGGGCCTGTCACTTCTGTGGTGTCACAAAGAGGGGAAAAGTGAGTCTGTCACTGCTATGGTGTCCCAGAGAGGGGAAAAGTGGAGTGATCACTGTTGTGCAGTCCCAGAGAAAGTTGCACAGGTGCTATGACTTGTCTGTTGCCACAAAGGGGATGGAATTGGGGTTGTTAGGGCTGTGGTATGAGAGCGAGTTTTAAATTGGTTCTGCTGTGATGTCCCAGAGAGGGGAATAATGGGTCTTTCAGCGCCGTGGTGTCACAGAGAGGTGTCAATTGGACTTGTCACTGCAGTGATCTCCCAGAGAGAGGAAAACTGAGGCTGTCACTGCTGTGGCCTATAGGAGGGGATGAATTCCCACTTGTCTTTGATGTTATGTCACGGAGAGGAGAAACCTGGCACTGTCAGTGCTGGGGTGTTACAGATAGGTGTAAATTGGGCTTGTTCCATCTGTGGTGTGACAGAAAGGGTGAAATTTGGTCTGTCAGTGCTGTGATGTCTTAAAGGGTGGCAACTGGGTCTTTCACTGCTGTGATGTCCCAGAGAGGGGAAAACAGGGCCTATCAGAGCTGTGGAGTGTGAGAGAAAGTTCCACAGGTGTTCTGACTTGTCTGTTGCCACAGAGGGGATGCAGTTGGGGATGTCATGGCTATGGTCTAGGGAGAGGTTTGAATTGGTTCTGTCCCTGCTGTGATGTCACAGAGAAGGGAATAATGAGTCTGTCACCACTGTGGTGTCACAGAGAGGCGTAAATTGGACTTGTCACTGACTGCAGTGATGTCACAGAGAGGTGAAACTGGGTCACTCATTTTTGTGATGTCACAGAGAGGAAAAAACTGAGGCTGCCACAGCTTTGGTGTCATAAACAGAGGTAAGTTGGGCCTGTCACTGCTCTGATGTCACAAACGGAGGACAAGTGGATCAGTCATTGCTGCGGTGTTACAAAGGGGATGAATTTGAGGCTGTGATGACTGTGATGTCCCAGAGAGGAGAATAATGCCTCTGTCACCACTGTGGTGTCCCAGAGAGGCGTAAATTAGAGTTGTCAGTGCAGTGATGTCCTAGAGAGGGGAAAATGGGTCCCTGATTGGTGTGATGTCAGAGAGAGGAAAAAACTGAGACTGCCTCTGCACTGGTGTCACAGAGAGGCATCAATTGGGCCTGTCACTTCTGTGGTGTCACAAAGAGGGGAAAAGTGAGTCTGTCACTGCTATGGTGTCCCAGAGAGGGGAAAAGTGGAGTGATCACTGTTGTGCAGTCCCAGAGAAAGTTGCACAGGTGCTATGACTTGTCTGTTGCCACAAAGGGGATGGAATTGGGGTTGTTAGGGCTGTGGTATGAGAGCGAGTTTTAAATTGGTTCTGCTGTGATGTCCCAGAGAGGGGAATAATGGGTCTTTCAGCGCCGTGGTGTCACAGAGAGGTGTCAATTGGACTTGTCACTGCAGTGATCTCCCAGAGAGAGGAAAACTGAGGCTGTCACTGCTGTGGCCTATAGGAGGGGATGAATTCCCATTTGTCTTTGATGTTATGTCACGGAGAGGAGAAACCTGGCACTGTCAGTGCTGGGGTGTTACAGATAGGTGTAAATTGGGCTTGTTCCATCTGTGGTGTGACAGAAAGGGTGAAATTTGGTCTGTCAGTGCTGTGATGTCTTAAAGGGTGGCAACTGGGTCTTTCACTGCTGTGATGTCCCAGAGAGGGGAAAACAGGGCCTATCAGAGCTGTGGAGTGTGAGAGAAAGTTCCACAGGTGTTCTGACTTGTCTGTTGCCACAGAGGGGATGCAGTTGGGGATGTCATGGCTATGGTCTCAGGGAGAGGTTTGAATTGGTTCTGTCCCTGCTGTGATGTCACAGAGAAGGGAATAATGAGTCTGTCACCACTGTGGTGTCACAGAGAGGCGTAAATTGGACTTGTCACTGACTGCAGTGATGTCACAGAGAGGTGAAACTGGGTCACTCATTTTTGTGATGTCACAGAGAGGAAAAAACTGAGGCTGCCACAGCTTTGGTGTCATAAACAGAGGTAAGTTGGGCCTGTCACTGCTCTGATGTCACAAACGGAGGACAAGTGGATCAGTCATTGCTGCGGTGTTACAAAGGGGATGAATTTGAGGCTGTGATGACTGTGATGTCCCAGAGAGGAGAATAATGCCTCTGTCACCACTGTGGTGTCCCAGAGAAGCGTAAATTAGAGTTGTCAGTGCAGTGATGTCCTAGAGAGGGGAAAATGGGTCCCTGATTGGTGTGATGTCAGAGAGAGGAAAAATCTGAGACTGCCTCTGCACTGGTGTGACAGAGAGGCATCAATTGGGCCTGTCACTTCTGTGGTGTCACAAAGAGGGGAAAAGTGAGTCTGTCACTGCTATGGTGTCCCAGAGAGGGGAAAAGTGGAGTGATCACTGTTGTGCAGTCCCAGAGAAAGTTGCACAGGTGCTATGACTTGTCTGTTGCCACAAAGGGAATGGAATTGGGGTTGTTAGGGCTGTGGTATGAGAGCGAGTTTTAAATTGGTTCTGCTGTGATGTCCCAGAGAGGGGAATAATGGGTCTTTCAGCGCCGTGGTGTCACAGAGAGGTGTCAATTGGACTTGTCAGTGCAGTGATCTCCCAGAGAGAGGAAAACTGAGGCTGTCACTGCTGTGGCCTATAGGAGGGGATGAATTCCCACTTGTCTTTGATGTTATGTCACGGAGAGGAGAAACCTGGCACTGTCAGTGCTGGGGTGTTACAGATAGGTGTAAATTGGGCTTGTTCCATCTGTGGTGTGACAGAAAGGGTGAAATTTGGTCTGTCAGTGCTGTGATGTCTTAAAGGGTGGCAACTGGGTCTTTCACTGCTGTGATGTCCCAGAGAGGCGTAGATTGGGGTGTCCCACTGCGGTGATGTCCCAGAGAGGGGAAAACAGGGCCTATCAGAGCTGTGGAGTGTGAGAGAAAGTTCCACAGGTGTTCTGACTTGTCTGTTGCCACAAAGGGGATGCAGTTGGGGATGTCATGGCTATGGTCTCAGGGAGAGGTTTAAATTGGTTCTGTCCCTGCTGTGATGTCACAGAGAAGGGAATAATGAGTCTGTCACCACTGTGGTGTCACAGAGAGGCGTAAATTGGACTTGTCACTGACTGCAGTGATGTCACAGAGAGGTGAAACTGGGTCACTCATTTTTGTGATGTCACAGAGAGGAAAAAACTGAGGCTGCCACAGCTTTGGTGTCATAAACAGAGGTAAGTTGGGCCTGTCACTGCTCTGATGTCACAAACGGAGGACAAGTGGATCAGTCATTGCTGCGGTGTTACAAAGGGGATGAATTTGAGGCTGTGATGACTGTGATGTCCCAGAGAGGAGAATAATGCCTCTGTCACCACTGTGGTGTCCCAGAGAGGCGTAAATTAGAGTTGTCAGTGCAGTGATGTCCTAGAGAGGGGAAAATGGGTCCCTGATTGGTGTGATGTCAGAGAGAGGAAAAAACTGAGACTGCCTCTGCACTGGTGTCACAGAGAGGCATCAATTGGGCCTGTCACTTCTGTGGTGTCACAAAGAGGGGAAAAGTGAGTCTGTCACTGCTATGGTGTCCCAGAGAGGGGAAAAGTGGAGTGATCACTGTTGTGCAGTCCCAGAGAAAGTTGCACAGGTGCTATGACTTGTCTGTTGCCACAAAGGGGATGGAATTGGGGTTGTTAGGGCTGTGGTATGAGAGCGAGTTTTAAATTGGTTCTGATGTGATATCCCAGAGAGGGGAATAATGGGTCTTTCAGCGCCGTGGTGTCACAGAGAGGTGTCAATTGGACTTGTCAGTGCAGTGATCTCCCAGAGAGAGGAAAACTGAGGCTGTCACTGCTGTGGCCTATAGGAGGGGATGAATTCCCACTTGTCTTTGATGTTATGTCACGGAGAGGAGAAACCTGGCACTGTCAGTGCTGGGGTGTTACAGATAGGTGTAAATTGGGCTTGTTCCATCTGTGGTGTGACAGAAAGGGTGAAATTTGGTCTGTCAGTGCTGTGATGTCTTAAAGGGTGGAAACTGGGTCTTTCACTGCTGTGATGTCCCAGAGAGGGGAAAACAGGGCCTATCAGAGCTGTGGAGTGTGAGAGAAAGTTCCACAGGTGTTCTGACTTGTCTGTTGCCACAGAGGGGATGCAGTTGGGGATGTCATGGCTATGGTCTAGGGAGAGGTTTGAATTGGTTCTGTCCCTGCTGTGATGTCACAGAGAAGGGAATAATGAGTCTGTCACCACTGTGGTGTCACAGAGAGGCGTAAATTGGACTTGTCACTGACTGCAGTGATGTCACAGAGAGGTGAAACTGGGTCACTCATTTTTGTGATGTCACAGAGAGGAAAAAACTGAGGCTGCCACAGCTTTGGTGTCATAAACAGAGGTAAGTTGGGCCTGTCACTGCTCTGATGTCACAAACGGAGGACAAGTGGATCAGTCATTGCTGCGGTGTTACAAAGGGGATGAATTTGAGGCTGTGATGACTGTGATGTCCCAGAGAGGAGAATAATGCCTCTGTCACCACTGTGGTGTCCCAGAGAAGCGTAAATTAGAGTTGTCAGTGCAGTGATGTCCTAGAGAGGGGAAAATGGGTCCCTGATTGGTGTGATGTCAGAGAGAGGAAAAAACTGAGACTGCCTCTGCACTGGTGTCACAGAGAGGCATCAATTGGGCCTGTCACTTCTGTGGTGTCACAAAGAGGGGAAAAGTGAGTCTGTCACTGCTATGGTGTCCCAGAGAGGGGAAAAGTGGAGTGATCACTGTTGTGCAGTCCCAGAGAAAGTTGCACAGGTGCTATGACTTGTCTGTTGCCACAAAGGGGATGGAATTGGGGTTGTTAGGGCTGTGGTATGAGAGCGAGTTTTAAATTGGTTCTGATGTGATATCCCAGAGAGGGGAATAATGGGTCTTTCAGCGCCGTGGTGTCACAGAGAGGTGTCAATTGGACTTGTCAGTGCAGTGATCTCCCAGAGAGAGGAAAACTGAGGCTGTCACTGCTGTGGCCTATAGGAGGGGATGAATTCCCACTTGTCTTTGATGTTATGTCACGGAGAGGAGAAACCTGGCACTGTCAGTGCTGGGGTGTTACAGATAGGTGTAAATTGGGCTTGTTCCATCTGTGGTGTGACAGAAAGGGTGAAATTTGGTCTGTCAGTGCTGTGATGTCTTAAAGGGTGGCAACTGGGTCTTTCACTGCTGTGATGTCCCAGAGAGGCGTAGATTGGGGTGTCCCACTGCGGTGATGTCCCAGAGAGGGGAAAACTGGGCCTATCAGAGCTGTGGAGTGTGAGA
This sequence comes from Poecile atricapillus, assembly GCF_030490865.1. Lineage (NCBI taxonomy): Eukaryota > Metazoa > Chordata > Aves > Passeriformes > Paridae > Poecile > Poecile atricapillus. The sequence continues at coordinate 683,733 of NC_081283.1, read as the reverse complement.
GAAAGTTCCACAGGTGTTCTGACTTGTCTGTTGCCACAAAGGGGATGCAGTTGGGGATGTCATGGCTATGGTCTCAGGGAGAGGTTTGAATTGGTTCTGTCCCTGCTGTGATGTCACAGAGAAGGGAATAATGAGTCTGTCACCACTGTGGTGTCACAGAGAGGCGTAAATTGGACTTGTCACTGACTGCAGTGATGTCACAGAGAGGTGAAACTGGGTCACTCATTTTTGTGATGTCACAGAGAGGAAAAAACTGAGGCTGCCACAGCTTTGGTGTCATAAACAGAGGTAAGTTGGGCCTGTCACTGCTCTGATGTCACAAACGGAGGACAAGTGGATCAGTCATTGCTGCGGTGTTACAAAGGGGATGAATTTGAGGCTGTGATGACTGTGATGTCCCAGAGAGGAGAATAATGCCTCTGTCACCACTGTGGTGTCCCAGAGAGGCGTAAATTAGAGTTGTCAGTGCAGTGATGTCCTAGAGAGGGGAAAATGGGTCCCTGATTGGTGTGATGTCAGAGAGAGGAAAAAACTGAGACTGCCTCTGCACTGGTGTCACAGAGAGGCATCAATTGGGCCTGTCACTTCTGTGGTGTCACAAAGAGGGGAAAAGTGAGTCTGTCACTGCTATGGTGTCCCAGAGAGGGGAAAAGTGGAGTGATCACTGTTGTGCAGTCCCAGAGAAAGTTGCACAGGTGCTATGACTTGTCTGTTGCCACAAAGGGGATGGAATTGGGGTTGTTAGGGCTGTGGTATGAGAGCGAGTTTTAAATTGGTTCTGCTGTGATATCCCAGAGAGGGGAATAATGGGTCTTTCAGCGCCGTGGTGTCACAGAGAGGTGTCAATTGGACTTGTCAGTGCAGTGATCTCCCAGAGAGAGGAAAACTGAGGCTGTCACTGCTGTGGCCTATAGGAGGGGATGAATTCCCACTTGTCTTTGATGTTATGTCACGGAGAGGAGAAACCTGGCACTGTCAGTGCTGGGGTGTTACAGATAGGTGTAAATTGGGCTTGTTCCATCTGTGGTGTGACAGAAAGGGTGAAATTTGGTCTGTCAGTGCTGTGATGTCTTAAAGGGTGGAAACTGGGTCTTTCACTGCTGTGATGTCCCAGAGAGGGGAAAACAGGGCCTATCAGAGCTGTGGAGTGTGAGAGAAAGTTCCACAGGTGTTCTGACTTGTCTGTTGCCACAGAGGGGATGCAGTTGGGGATGTCATGGCTATGGTCTCAGGGAGAGGTTTGAATTGGTTCTGTCCCTGCTGTGATGTCACAGAGAAGGGAATAATGAGTCTGTCACCACTGTGGTGTCACAGAGAGGCGTAAATTGGACTTGTCACTGACTGCAGTGATGTCACAGAGAGGTGAAACTGGGTCACTCATTTTTGTGATGTCACAGAGAGGAAAAAACTGAGGCTGCCACAGCTTTGGTGTCATAAACAGAGGTAAGTTGGGCCTGTCACTGCTCTGATGTCACAAACGGAGGACAAGTGGATCAGTCATTGCTGCGGTGTTACAAAGGGGATGAATTTGAGGCTGTGATGACTGTGATGTCCCAGAGAGGAGAATAATGCCTCTGTCACCACTGTGGTGTCCCAGAGAAGCGTAAATTAGAGTTGTCAGTGCAGTGATGTCCTAGAGAGGGGAAAATGGGTCCCTGATTGGTGTGATGTCAGAGAGAGGAAAAATCTGAGACTGCCTCTGCACTGGTGTGACAGAGAGGCATCAATTGGGCCTGTCACTTCTGTGGTGTCACAAAGAGGGGAAAAGTGAGTCTGTCACTGCTATGGTGTCCCAGAGAGGGGAAAAGTGGAGTGATCACTGTTGTGCAGTCCCAGAGAAAGTTGCACAGGTGCTATGACTTGTCTGTTGCGACAAAGGGGATGGAATTGGGGTTGTTAGGGCTGTGGTATGAGAGCGAGTTTTAAATTGGTTCTGATGTGATGTCCCAGAGAGGGGAATAATGGGTCTTTCAGCGCCGTGGTGTCACAGAGAGGTGTCAATTGGACTTGTCACTGCAGTGATCTCCCAGAGAGAGGAAAACTGAGGCTGTCACTGCTGTGGCCTATAGGAGGGGATGAATTCCCACTTGTCTTTGATGTTATGTCACGAAGAGGAGAAACCTGGCACTGTCAGCGCTGGGGTGTTACAGATAGGTGTAAATTGGGCTTGTTCCATCTGTGGTGTGACAGAAAGGGTGAAATTTGGTCCGTCAGTGCTGTGATGTCTTAAAGGGTGGAAACTGGGTCTTTCACTGCTGTGATGTCCCAGAGAGGCGTAGATTGGGGTGTCCCACTGCGGTGATGTCCCAGAGAGGGGAAAACAGGGCCTATCAGAGCTGTGGAGTGTGAGAGAAAGTTCCACAGGTGTTCTGACTTGTCTGTTGCCACAGAGGGGATGCAGTTGGGGATGTCATGGCTATGGTCTCAGGGAGAGGTTTGAATTGGTTCTGTCCCTGCTGTGATGTCACAGAGAAGGGAATAATGAGTCTGTCACCACTGTGGTGTCACAGAGAGGCGTAAATTGGACTTGTCACTGACTGCAGTGATGTCACAGAGAGGTGAAACTGGGTCACTCATTTTTGTGATGTCACAGAGAGGAAAAAACTGAGGCTGCCACAGCTTTGGTGTCATAAACAGAGGTAAGTTGGGCCTGTCACTGCTCTGATGTCACAAACGGAGGACAAGTGGATCAGTCATTGCTGCGGTGTTACAAAGGGGATGAATTTGAGGCTGTGATGACTGTGATGTCCCAGAGAGGAGAATAATGCCTCTGTCACCACTGTGGTGTCCCAGAGAGGCGTAAATTAGAGTTGTCAGTGCAGTGATGTCCTAGAGAGGGGAAAATGGGTCCCTGATTGGTGTGATGTCAGAGAGAGGAAAAAACTGAGACTGCCTCTGCACTGGTGTCACAGAGAGGCATCAATTGGGCCTGTCACTTCTGTGGTGTCACAAAGAGGGGAAAAGTGAGTCTGTCACTGCTATGGTGTCCCAGAGAGGGGAAAAGTGGAGTGATCACTGTTGTGCAGTCCCAGAGAAAGTTGCACAGGTGCTATGACTTGTCTGTTGCCACAAAGGGGATGGAATTGGGGTTGTTAGGGCTGTGGTATGAGAGCGAGTTTTAAATTGGTTCTGATGTGATATCCCAGAGAGGGGAATAATGGGTCTTTCAGCGCCGTGGTGTCACAGAGAGGTGTCAATTGGACTTGTCAGTGCAGTGATCTCCCAGAGAGAGGAAAACTGAGGCTGTCACTGCTGTGGCCTATAGGAGGGGATGAATTCCCACTTGTCTTTGATGTTATGTCACGGAGAGGAGAAACCTGGCACTGTCAGTGCTGGGGTGTTACAGATAGGTGTAAATTGGGCTTGTTCCATCTGTGGTGTGACAGAAAGGGTGAAATTTGGTCTGTCAGTGCTGTGATGTCTTAAAGGGTGGCAACTGGGTCTTTCACTGCTGTGATGTCCCAGAGAGGGGAAAACAGGGCCTATCAGAGCTGTGGAGTGTGAGAGAAAGTTCCACAGGTGTTCTGACTTGTCTGTTGCCACAGAGGGGATGCAGTTGGGGATGTCATGGCTATGGTCTCAGGGAGAGGTTTGAATTGGTTCTGTCCCTGCTGTGATGTCACAGAGAAGGGAATAATGAGTCTGTCACCACTGTGGTGTCACAGAGAGGCGTAAATTGGACTTGTCACTGACTGCAGTGATGTCACAGAGAGGTGAAACTGGGTCACTCATTTTTGTGATGTCACAGAGAGGAAAAAACTGAGGCTGCCACAGCTTTGGTGTCATAAACAGAGGTAAGTTGGGCCTGTCACTGCTCTGATGTCACAAACGGAGGACAAGTGGATCAGTCATTGCTGCGGTGTTACAAAGGGGATGAATTTGAGGCTGTGATGACTGTGATGTCCCAGAGAGGAGAATAATGCCTCTGTCACCACTGTGGTGTCCCAGAGAAGCGTAAATTAGAGTTGTCAGTGCAGTGATGTCCTAGAGAGGGGAAAATGGGTCCCTGATTGGTGTGATGTCAGAGAGAGGAAAAATCTGAGACTGCCTCTGCACTGGTGTGACAGAGAGGCATCAATTGGGCCTGTCACTTCTGTGGTGTCACAAAGAGGGGAAAAGTGAGTCTGTCACTGCTATGGTGTCCCAGAGAGGGGAAAAGTGGAGTGATCACTGTTGTGCAGTCCCAGAGAAAGTTGCACAGGTGCTATGACTTGTCTGTTGCCACAAAGGGGATGGAATTGGGGTTGTTAGGGCTGTGGTATGAGAGCGAGTTTTAAATTGGTTCTGATGTGATGTCCCAGAGAGGGGAATAATGGGTCTTTCAGCGCCGTGGTGTCACAGAGAGGTGTCAATTGGACTTGTCACTGCAGTGATCTCCCAGAGAGAGGAAAACTGAGGCTGTCACTGCTGTGGCCTATAGGAGGGGATGAATTCCCACTTGTCTTTGATGTTATGTCACGAAGAGGAGAAACCTGGCACTGTCAGCGCTGGGGTGTTACAGATAGGTGTAAATTGGGCTTGTTCCATCTGTGGTGTGACAGAAAGGGTGAAATTTGGTCCGTCAGTGCTGTGATGTCTTAAAGGGTGGAAACTGGGTCTTTCACTGCTGTGATGTCCCAGAGAGGCGTAGATTGGGGTGTCCCACTGCGGTGATGTCCCAGAGAGGGGAAAACAGGGCCTATCAGAGCTGTGGAGTGTGAGAGAAAGTTCCACAGGTGTTCTGACTTGTCTGTTGCCACAGAGGGGATGCAGTTGGGGATGTCATGGCTATGGTCTAGGGAGAGGTTTGAATTGGTTCTGTCCCTGCTGTGATGTCACAGAGAAGGGAATAATGAGTCTGTCACCACTGTGGTGTCACAGAGAGGCGTAAATTGGACTTGTCACTGACTGCAGTGATGTCACAGAGAGGTGAAACTGGGTCACTCATTTTTGTGATGTCACAGAGAGGAAAAAACTGAGGCTGCCACAGCTTTGGTGTCATAAACAGAGGTAAGTTGGGCCTGTCACTGCTCTGATGTCACAAACGGAGGACAAGTGGATCAGTCATTGCTGCGGTGTTACAAAGGGGATGAATTTGAGGCTGTGATGACTGTGATGTCCCAGAGAGGAGAATAATGCCTCTGTCACCACTGTGGTGTCCCAGAGAGGCGTAAATTAGAGTTGTCAGTGCAGTGATGTCCTAGAGAGGGGAAAATGGGTCCCTGATTGATGTGATGTCAGAGAGAGGAAAAAACTGAGACTGCCTCTGCACTGGTGTCACAGAGAGGCATCAATTGGGCCTGTCACTTCTGTGGTGTCACAAAGAGGGGAAAAGTGAGTCTGTCACTGCTATGGTGTCCCAGAGAGGGGAAAAGTGGAGTGATCACTGTTGTGCAGTCCCAGAGAAAGTTGCACAGGTGCTATGACTTGTCTGTTGCCACAGAGGGGATGGAATTGGGGTTGTTAGGGCTGTGGTATGAGAGCGAGTTTTAAATTGGTTCTGATGTGATATCCCAGAGAGGGGAATAATGGGTCTTTCAGCGCCGTGGTGTCACAGAGAGGTGTCAATTGGACTTGTCAGTGCAGTGATCTCCCAGAGAGAGGAAAACTGAGGCTGTCACTGCTGTGGCCTATAGGAGGGGATGAATTCCCACTTGTCTTTGATGTTATGTCACGGAGAGGAGAAACCTGGCACTGTCAGTGCTGGGGTGTTACAGATAGGTGTAAATTGGGCTTGTTCCATCTGTGGTGTGACAGAAAGGGTGAAATTTGGTCTGTCAGTGCTGTGATGTCTTAAAGGGTGGCAACTGGGTCTTTCACTGCTGTGATGTCCCAGAGAGGGGAAAACAGGGCCTATCAGAGCTGTGGAGTGTGAGAGAAAGTTCCACAGGTGTTCTGACTTGTCTGTTGCCACAGAGGGGATGCAGTTGGGGATGTCATGGCTATGGTATCAGGGAGAGGTTTGAATTGGTTCTGTCTCTGCTGTGATGTCACAGAGAAGGGAATAATGAGTCTGTCACCACTGTGGTGTCACAGAGAGGCGTAAATTGGACTTGTCACTGACTGCAGTGATGTCACAGAGAGGTGAAACTGGGTCACTCATTTTTGTGATGTCACAGAGAGGAAAAAACTGAGGCTGCCACAGCTTTGGTGTCATAAACAGAGGTAAGTTGGGCCTGTCACTGCTCTGATGTCACAAACGGAGGACAAGTGGATCAGTCATTGCTGCGGTGTTACAAAGGGGATGAATTTGAGGCTGTGATGACTGTGATGTCCCAGAGAGGAGAATAATGCCTCTGTCACCACTGTGGTGTCCCAGAGAGGCGTAAATTAGAGTTGTCAGTGCAGTGATGTCCTAGAGAGGGGAAAATGGGTCCCTGATTGATGTGATGTCAGAGAGAGGAAAAAACTGAGACTGCCTCTGCACTGGTGTCACAGAGAGGCATCAATTGGGCCTGTCACTTCTGTGGTGTCACAAAGAGGGGAAAAGTGAGTCTGTCACTGCTATGGTGTCCCAGAGAGGGGAAAAGTGGAGTGATCACTGTTGTGCAGTCCCAGAGAAAGTTGCACAGGTGCTATGACTTGTCTGTTGCCACAGAGGGGATGGAATTGGGGTTGTTAGGGCTGTGGTATGAGAGCGAGTTTTAAATTGGTTCTGATGTGATATCCCAGAGAGGGGAATAATGGGTCTTTCAGCGCCGTGGTGTCACAGAGAGGTGTCAATTGGACTTGTCAGTGCAGTGATCTCCCAGAGAGAGGAAAACTGAGGCTGTCACTGCTGTGGCCTATAGGAGGGGATGAATTCCCACTTGTCTTTGATGTTATGTCACGGAGAGGAGAAACCTGGCACTGTCAGTGCTGGGGTGTTACAGATAGGTGTAAATTGGGCTTGTTCCATCTGTGGTGTGACAGAAAGGGTGAAATTTGGTCTGTCAGTGCTGTGATGTCTTAAAGGGTGGCAACTGGGTCTTTCACTGCTGTGATGTCCCAGAGAGGGGAAAACAGGGCCTATCAGAGCTGTGGAGTGTGAGAGAAAGTTCCACAGGTGTTCTGACTTGTCTGTTGCCACAGAGGGGATGCAGTTGGGGATGTCATGGCTATGGTATCAGGGAGAGGTTTGAATTGGTTCTGTCTCTGCTGTGATGTCACAGAGAAGGGAATAATGAGTCTGTCACCACTGTGGTGTCACAGAGAGGCGTAAATTGGACTTGTCACTGACTGCAGTGATGTCACAGAGAGGTGAAACTGGGTCACTCATTTTTGTGATGTCACAGAGAGGAAAAAACTGAGGCTGCCACAGCTTTGGTGTCATAAACAGAGGTAAGTTGGGCCTGTCACTGCTCTGATGTCACAAACGGAGGACAAGTGGATCAGTCATTGCTGCGGTGTTACAAAGGGGATGAATTTGAGGCTGTGATGACTGTGATGTCCCAGAGAGGAGAATAATGCCTCTGTCACCACTGTGGTGTCCCAGAGAAGCGTAAATTAGAGTTGTCAGTGCAGTGATGTCCTAGAGAGGGGAAAATGGGTCCCTGATTGGTGTGATGTCAGAGAGAGGAAAAATCTGAGACTGCCTCTGCACTGGTGTGACAGAGAGGCATCAATTGGGCCTGTCACTTCTGTGGTGTCACAAAGAGGGGAAAAGTGAGTCTGTCACTGCTATGGTGTCCCAGAGAGGGGAAAAGTGGAGTGATCACTGTTGTGCAGTCCCAGAGAAAGTTGCACAGGTGCTATGACTTGTCTGTTGCCACAAAGGGGATGGAATTGGGGTTGTTAGGGCTGTGGTATGAGAGCGAGTTTTAAATTGGTTCTGCTGTGATGTCCCAGAGAGGGGAATAATGGGTCTTTCAGCGCCGTGGTGTCACAGAGAGGTGTCAATTGGACTTGTCACTGCAGTGATCTCCCAGAGAGAGGAAAACTGAGGCTGTCACTGCTGTGGCCTATAGGAGGGGATGAATTCCCACTTGTCTTTGATGTTATGTCACGGAGAGGAGAAACCTGGCACTGTCAGTGCTGGGGTGTTACAGATAGGTGTAAATTGGGCTTGTTCCATCTGTGGTGTGACAGAAAGGGTGAAATTTGGTCTGTCAGTGCTGTGATGTCTTAAAGGGTGGCAACTGGGTCTTTCACTGCTGTGATGTCCCAGAGAGGGGAAAACAGGGCCTATCAGAGCTGTGGAGTGTGAGAGAAAGTTCCACAGGTGTTCTGACTTGTCTGTTGCCACAGAGGGGATGCAGTTGGGGATGTCATGGCTATGGTCTCAGGGAGAGGTTTGAATTGGTTCTGTCCCTGCTGTGATGTCACAGAGAAGGGAATAATGAGTCTGTCACCACTGTGGTGTCACAGAGAGGCGTAAATTGGACTTGTCACTGACTGCAGTGATGTCACAGAGAGGTGAAACTGGGTCACTCATTTTTGTGATGTCACAGAGAGGAAAAAACTGAGGCTGCCACAGCTTTGGTGTCATAAACAGAGGTAAGTTGGGCCTGTCACTGCTCTGATGTCACAAACGGAGGACAAGTGGATCAGTCATTGCTGCGGTGTTACAAAGGGGATGAATTTGAGGCTGTGATGACTGTGATGTCCCAGAGAGGAGAATAATGCCTCTGTCACCACTGTGGTGTCCCAGAGAAGCGTAAATTAGAGTTGTCAGTGCAGTGATGTCCTAGAGAGGGGAAAATGGGTCCCTGATTGGTGTGATGTCAGAGAGAGGAAAAATCTGAGACTGCCTCTGCACTGGTGTGACAGAGAGGCATCAATTGGGCCTGTCACTTCTGTGGTGTCACAAAGAGGGGAAAAGTGAGTCTGTCACTGCTATGGTGTCCCAGAGAGGGGAAAAGTGGAGTGATCACTGTTGTGCAGTCCCAGAGAAAGTTGCACAGGTGCTATGACTTGTCTGTTGCCACAAAGGGGATGGAATTGGGGTTGTTAGGGCTGTGGTATGAGAGCGAGTTTTAAATTGGTTCTGATGTGATGTCCCAGAGAGGGGAATAATGGGTCTTTCAGCGCCGTGGTGTCACAGAGAGGTGTCAATTGGACTTGTCACTGCAGTGATCTCCCAGAGAGAGGAAAACTGAGGCTGTCACTGCTGTGGCCTATAGGAGGGGATGAATTCCCACTTGTCTTTGATGTTATGTCACGAAGAGGAGAAACCTGGCACTGTCAGCGCTGGGGTGTTACAGATAGGTGTAAATTGGGCTTGTTCCATCTGTGGTGTGACAGAAAGGGTGAAATTTGGTCCGTCAGTGCTGTGATGTCTTAAAGGGTGGAAACTGGGTCTTTCACTGCTGTGATGTCCCAGAGAGGCGTAGATTGGGGTGTCCCACTGCGGTGATGTCCCAGAGAGGGGAAAACAGGGCCTATCAGAGCTGTGGAGTGTGAGAGAAAGTTCCACAGGTGTTCTGACTTGTCTGTTGCCACAGAGGGGATGCAGTTGGGGATGTCATGGCTATGGTCTAGGGAGAGGTTTGAATTGGTTCTGTCCCTGCTGTGATGTCACAGAGAAGGGAATAATGAGTCTGTCACCACTGTGGTGTCACAGAGAGGCGTAAATTGGACTTGTCACTGACTGCAGTGATGTCACAGAGAGGTGAAACTGGGTCACTCATTTTTGTGATGTCACAGAGAGGAAAAAACTGAGGCTGCCACAGCTTTGGTGTCATAAACAGAGGTAAGTTGGGCCTGTCACTGCTCTGATGTCACAAACGGAGGACAAGTGGATCAGTCATTGCTGCGGTGTTACAAAGGGGATGAATTTGAGGCTGTGATGACTGTGATGTCCCAGAGAGGAGAATAATGCCTCTGTCACCACTGTGGTGTCCCAGAGAGGCGTAAATTAGAGTTGTCAGTGCAGTGATGTCCTAGAGAGGGGAAAATGGGTCCCTGATTGGTGTGATGTCAGAGAGAGGAAAAAACTGAGACTGCCTCTGCACTGGTGTCACAGAGAGGCATCAATTGGGCCTGTCACTTCTGTGGTGTCACAAAGAGGGGAAAAGTGAGTCTGTCACTGCTATGGTGTCCCAGAGAGGGGAAAAGTGGAGTGATCACTGTTGTGCAGTCCCAGAGAAAGTTGCACAGGTGCTATGACTTGTCTGTTGCCACAAAGGGGATGGAATTGGGGTTGTTAGGGCTGTGGTATGAGAGCGAGTTTTAAATTGGTTCTGCTGTGATATCCCAGAGAGGGGAATAATGGGTCTTTCAGCGCCGTGGTGTCACAGAGAGGTGTCAATTGGACTTGTCAGTGCAGTGATCTCCCAGAGAGAGGAAAACTGAGGCTGTCACTGCTGTGGCCTATAGGAGGGGATGAATTCCCACTTGTCTTTGATGTTATGTCACGGAGAGGAGAAACCTGGCACTGTCAGTGCTGGGGTGTTACAGATAGGTGTAAATTGGGCTTGTTCCATCTGTGGTGTGACAGAAAGGGTGAAATTTGGTCTGTCAGTGCTGTGATGTCTTAAAGGGTGGAAACTGGGTCTTTCACTGCTGTGATGTCCCAGAGAGGGGAAAACAGGGCCTATCAGAGCTGTGGAGTGTGAGAGAAAGTTCCACAGGTGTTCTGACTTGTCTGTTGCCACAGAGGGGATGCAGTTGGGGATGTCATGGCTATGGTCTCAGGGAGAGGTTTGAATTGGTTCTGTCCCTGCTGTGATGTCACAGAGAAGGGAATAATGAGTCTGTCACCACTGTGGTGTCACAGAGAGGCGTAAATTGGACTTGTCACTGACTGCAGTGATGTCACAGAGAGGTGAAACTGGGTCACTCATTTTTGTGATGTCACAGAGAGGAAAAAACTGAGGCTGCCACAGCTTTGGTGTCATAAACAGAGGTAAGTTGGGCCTGTCACTGCTCTGATGTCACAAACGGAGGACAAGTGGATCAGTCATTGCTGCGGTGTTACAAAGGGGATGAATTTGAGGCTGTGATGACTGTGATGTCCCAGAGAGGAGAATAATGCCTCTGTCACCACTGTGGTGTCCCAGAGAAGCGTAAATTAGAGTTGTCAGTGCAGTGATGTCCTAGAGAGGGGAAAATGGGTCCCTGATTGGTGTGATGTCAGAGAGAGGAAAAATCTGAGACTGCCTCTGCACTGGTGTGACAGAGAGGCATCAATTGGGCCTGTCACTTCTGTGGTGTCACAAAGAGGGGAAAAGTGAGTCTGTCACTGCTATGGTGTCCCAGAGAGGGGAAAAGTGGAGTGATCACTGTTGTGCAGTCCCAGAGAAAGTTGCACAGGTGCTATGACTTGTCTGTTGCGACAAAGGGGATGGAATTGGGGTTGTTAGGGCTGTGGTATGAGAGCGAGTTTTAAATTGGTTCTGATGTGATGTCCCAGAGAGGGGAATAATGGGTCTTTCAGCGCCGTGGTGTCACAGAGAGGTGTCAATTGGACTTGTCACTGCAGTGATCTCCCAGAGAGAGGAAAACTGAGGCTGTCACTGCTGTGGCCTATAGGAGGGGATGAATTCCCACTTGTCTTTGATGTTATGTCACGAAGAGGAGAAACCTGGCACTGTCAGCGCTGGGGTGTTACAGATAGGTGTAAATTGGGCTTGTTCCATCTGTGGTGTGACAGAAAGGGTGAAATTTGGTCCGTCAGTGCTGTGATGTCTTAAAGGGTGGAAACTGGGTCTTTCACTGCTGTGATGTCCCAGAGAGGCGTAGATTGGGGTGTCCCACTGCGGTGATGTCCCAGAGAGGGGAAAACAGGGCCTATCAGAGCTGTGGAGTGTGAGAGAAAGTTCCACAGGTGTTCTGACTTGTCTGTTGCCACAGAGGGGATGCAGTTGGGGATGTCATGGCTATGGTCTCAGGGAGAGGTTTGAATTGGTTCTGTCCCTGCTGTGATGTCACAGAGAAGGGAATAATGAGTCTGTCACCACTGTGGTGTCACAGAGAGGCGTAAATTGGACTTGTCACTGACTGCAGTGATGTCACAGAGAGGTGAAACTGGGTCACTCATTTTTGTGATGTCACAGAGAGGAAAAAACTGAGGCTGCCACAGCTTTGGTGTCATAAACAGAGGTAAGTTGGGCCTGTCACTGCTCTGATGTCACAAACGGAGGACAAGTGGATCAGTCATTGCTGCGGTGTTACAAAGGGGATGAATTTGAGGCTGTGATGACTGTGATGTCCCAGAGAGGAGAATAATGCCTCTGTCACCACTGTGGTGTCCCAGAGAGGCGTAAATTAGAGTTGTCAGTGCAGTGATGTCCTAGAGAGGGGAAAATGGGTCCCTGATTGGTGTGATGTCAGAGAGAGGAAAAAACTGAGACTGCCTCTGCACTGGTGTCACAGAGAGGCATCAATTGGGCCTGTCACTTCTGTGGTGTCACAAAGAGGGGAAAAGTGAGTCTGTCACTGCTATGGTGTCCCAGAGAGGGGAAAAGTGGAGTGATCACTGTTGTGCAGTCCCAGAGAAAGTTGCACAGGTGCTATGACTTGTCTGTTGCCACAAAGGGGATGGAATTGGGGTTGTTAGGGCTGTGGTATGAGAGCGAGTTTTAAATTGGTTCTGATGTGATATCCCAGAGAGGGGAATAATGGGTCTTTCAGCGCCGTGGTGTCACAGAGAGGTGTCAATTGGACTTGTCAGTGCAGTGATCTCCCAGAGAGAGGAAAACTGAGGCTGTCACTGCTGTGGCCTATAGGAGGGGATGAATTCCCACTTGTCTTTGATGTTATGTCACGGAGAGGAGAAACCTGGCACTGTCAGTGCTGGGGTGTTACAGATAGGTGTAAATTGGGCTTGTTCCATCTGTGGTGTGACAGAAAGGGTGAAATTTGGTCTGTCAGTGCTGTGATGTCTTAAAGGGTGGCAACTGGGTCTTTCACTGCTGTGATGTCCCAGAGAGGGGAAAACAGGGCCTATCAGAGCTGTGGAGTGTGAGAGAAAGTTCCACAGGTGTTCTGACTTGTCTGTTGCCACAGAGGGGATGCAGTTGGGGATGTCATGGCTATGGTCTCAGGGAGAGGTTTGAATTGGTTCTGTCCCTGCTGTGATGTCACAGAGAAGGGAATAATGAGTCTGTCACCACTGTGGTGTCACAGAGAGGCGTAAATTGGACTTGTCACTGACTGCAGTGATGTCACAGAGAGGTGAAACTGGGTCACTCATTTTTGTGATGTCACAGAGAGGAAAAAACTGAGGCTGCCACAGCTTTGGTGTCATAAACAGAGGTAAGTTGGGCCTGTCACTGCTCTGATGTCACAAACGGAGGACAAGTGGATCAGTCATTGCTGCGGTGTTACAAAGGGGATGAATTTGAGGCTGTGATGACTGTGATGTCCCAGAGAGGAGAATAATGCCTCTGTCACCACTGTGGTGTCCCAGAGAAGCGTAAATTAGAGTTGTCAGTGCAGTGATGTCCTAGAGAGGGGAAAATGGGTCCCTGATTGGTGTGATGTCAGAGAGAGGAAAAATCTGAGACTGCCTCTGCACTGGTGTGACAGAGAGGCATCAATTGGGCCTGTCACTTCTGTGGTGTCACAAAGAGGGGAAAAGTGAGTCTGTCACTGCTATGGTGTCCCAGAGAGGGGAAAAGTGGAGTGATCACTGTTGTGCAGTCCCAGAGAAAGTTGCACAGGTGCTATGACTTGTCTGTTGCCACAAAGGGGATGGAATTGGGGTTGTTAGGGCTGTGGTATGAGAGCGAGTTTTAAATTGGTTCTGATGTGATGTCCCAGAGAGGGGAATAATGGGTCTTTCAGCGCCGTGGTGTCACAGAGAGGTGTCAATTGGACTTGTCACTGCAGTGATCTCCCAGAGAGAGGAAAACTGAGGCTGTCACTGCTGTGGCCTATAGGAGGGGATGAATTCCCACTTGTCTTTGATGTTATGTCACGAAGAGGAGAAACCTGGCACTGTCAGCGCTGGGGTGTTACAGATAGGTGTAAATTGGGCTTGTTCCATCTGTGGTGTGACAGAAAGGGTGAAATTTGGTCCGTCAGTGCTGTGATGTCTTAAAGGGTGGAAACTGGGTCTTTCACTGCTGTGATGTCCCAGAGAGGCGTAGATTGGGGTGTCCCACTGCGGTGATGTCCCAGAGAGGGGAAAACAGGGCCTATCAGAGCTGTGGAGTGTGAGAGAAAGTTCCACAGGTGTTCTGACTTGTCTGTTGCCACAGAGGGGATGCAGTTGGGGATGTCATGGCTATGGTCTAGGGAGAGGTTTGAATTGGTTCTGTCCCTGCTGTGATGTCACAGAGAAGGGAATAATGAGTCTGTCACCACTGTGGTGTCACAGAGAGGCGTAAATTGGACTTGTCACTGACTGCAGTGATGTCACAGAGAGGTGAAACTGGGTCACTCATTTTTGTGATGTCACAGAGAGGAAAAAACTGAGGCTGCCACAGCTTTGGTGTCATAAACAGAGGTAAGTTGGGCCTGTCACTGCTCTGATGTCACAAACGGAGGACAAGTGGATCAGTCATTGCTGCGGTGTTACAAAGGGGATGAATTTGAGGCTGTGATGACTGTGATGTCCCAGAGAGGAGAATAATGCCTCTGTCACCACTGTGGTGTCCCAGAGAGGCGTAAATTAGAGTTGTCAGTGCAGTGATGTCCTAGAGAGGGGAAAATGGGTCCCTGATTGATGTGATGTCAGAGAGAGGAAAAAACTGAGACTGCCTCTGCACTGGTGTCACAGAGAGGCATCAATTGGGCCTGTCACTTCTGTGGTGTCACAAAGAGGGGAAAAGTGAGTCTGTCACTGCTATGGTGTCCCAGAGAGGGGAAAAGTGGAGTGATCACTGTTGTGCAGTCCCAGAGAAAGTTGCACAGGTGCTATGACTTGTCTGTTGCCACAGAGGGGATGGAATTGGGGTTGTTAGGGCTGTGGTATGAGAGCGAGTTTTAAATTGGTTCTGATGTGATATCCCAGAGAGGGGAATAATGGGTCTTTCAGCGCCGTGGTGTCACAGAGAGGTGTCAATTGGACTTGTCAGTGCAGTGATCTCCCAGAGAGAGGAAAACTGAGGCTGTCACTGCTGTGGCCTATAGGAGGGGATGAATTCCCACTTGTCTTTGATGTTATGTCACGGAGAGGAGAAACCTGGCACTGTCAGTGCTGGGGTGTTACAGATAGGTGTAAATTGGGCTTGTTCCATCTGTGGTGTGACAGAAAGGGTGAAATTTGGTCTGTCAGTGCTGTGATGTCTTAAAGGGTGGCAACTGGGTCTTTCACTGCTGTGATGTCCCAGAGAGGGGAAAACAGGGCCTATCAGAGCTGTGGAGTGTGAGAGAAAGTTCCACAGGTGTTCTGACTTGTCTGTTGCCACAGAGGGGATGCAGTTGGGGATGTCATGGCTATGGTATCAGGGAGAGGTTTGAATTGGTTCTGTCTCTGCTGTGATGTCACAGAGAAGGGAATAATGAGTCTGTCACCACTGTGGTGTCACAGAGAGGCGTAAATTGGACTTGTCACTGACTGCAGTGATGTCACAGAGAGGTGAAACTGGGTCACTCATTTTTGTGATGTCACAGAGAGGAAAAAACTGAGGCTGCCACAGCTTTGGTGTCATAAACAGAGGTAAGTTGGGCCTGTCACTGCTCTGATGTCACAAACGGAGGACAAGTGGATCAGTCATTGCTGCGGTGTTACAAAGGGGATGAATTTGAGGCTGTGATGACTGTGATGTCCCAGAGAGGAGAATAATGCCTCTGTCACCACTGTGGTGTCCCAGAGAGGCGTAAATTAGAGTTGTCAGTGCAGTGATGTCCTAGAGAGGGGAAAATGGGTCCCTGATTGATGTGATGTCAGAGAGAGGAAAAAACTGAGACTGCCTCTGCACTGGTGTCACAGAGAGGCATCAATTGGGCCTGTCACTTCTGTGGTGTCACAAAGAGGGGAAAAGTGAGTCTGTCACTGCTATGGTGTCCCAGAGAGGGGAAAAGTGGAGTGATCACTGTTGTGCAGTCCCAGAGAAAGTTGCACAGGTGCTATGACTTGTCTGTTGCCACAGAGGGGATGGAATTGGGGTTGTTAGGGCTGTGGTATGAGAGCGAGTTTTAAATTGGTTCTGATGTGATATCCCAGAGAGGGGAATAATGGGTCTTTCAGCGCCGTGGTGTCACAGAGAGGTGTCAATTGGACTTGTCAGTGCAGTGATCTCCCAGAGAGAGGAAAACTGAGGCTGTCACTGCTGTGGCCTATAGGAGGGGATGAATTCCCACTTGTCTTTGATGTTATGTCACGGAGAGGAGAAACCTGGCACTGTCAGTGCTGGGGTGTTACAGATAGGTGTAAATTGGGCTTGTTCCATCTGTGGTGTGACAGAAAGGGTGAAATTTGGTCTGTCAGTGCTGTGATGTCTTAAAGGGTGGCAACTGGGTCTTTCACTGCTGTGATGTCCCAGAGAGGGGAAAACAGGGCCTATCAGAGCTGTGGAGTGTGAGAGAAAGTTCCACAGGTGTTCTGACTTGTCTGTTGCCACAGAGGGGATGCAGTTGGGGATGTCATGGCTATGGTATCAGGGAGAGGTTTGAATTGGTTCTGTCTCTGCTGTGATGTCACAGAGAAGGGAATAATGAGTCTGTCACCACTGTGGTGTCACAGAGAGGCGTAAATTGGACTTGTCACTGACTGCAGTGATGTCACAGAGAGGTGAAACTGGGTCACTCATTTTTGTGATGTCACAGAGAGGAAAAAACTGAGGCTGCCACAGCTTTGGTGTCATAAACAGAGGTAAGTTGGGCCTGTCACTGCTCTGATGTCACAAACGGAGGACAAGTGGATCAGTCATTGCTGCGGTGTTACAAAGGGGATGAATTTGAGGCTGTGATGACTGTGATGTCCCAGAGAGGAGAATAATGCCTCTGTCACCACTGTGGTGTCCCAGAGAAGCGTAAATTAGAGTTGTCAGTGCAGTGATGTCCTAGAGAGGGGAAAATGGGTCCCTGATTGGTGTGATGTCAGAGAGAGGAAAAATCTGAGACTGCCTCTGCACTGGTGTGACAGAGAGGCATCAATTGGGCCTGTCACTTCTGTGGTGTCACAAAGAGGGGAAAAGTGAGTCTGTCACTGCTATGGTGTCCCAGAGAGGGGAAAAGTGGAGTGATCACTGTTGTGCAGTCCCAGAGAAAGTTGCACAGGTGCTATGACTTGTCTGTTGCCACAAAGGGGATGGAATTGGGGTTGTTAGGGCTGTGGTATGAGAGCGAGTTTTAAATTGGTTCTGCTGTGATGTCCCAGAGAGGGGAATAATGGGTCTTTCAGCGCCGTGGTGTCACAGAGAGGTGTCAATTGGACTTGTCACTGCAGTGATCTCCCAGAGAGAGGAAAACTGAGGCTGTCACTGCTGTGGCCTATAGGAGGGGATGAATTCCCACTTGTCTTTGATGTTATGTCACGGAGAGGAGAAACCTGGCACTGTCAGTGCTGGGGTGTTACAGATAGGTGTAAATTGGGCTTGTTCCATCTGTGGTGTGACAGAAAGGGTGAAATTTGGTCTGTCAGTGCTGTGATGTCTTAAAGGGTGGCAACTGGGTCTTTCACTGCTGTGATGTCCCAGAGAGGGGAAAACAGGGCCTATCAGAGCTGTGGAGTGTGAGAGAAAGTTCCACAGGTGTTCTGACTTGTCTGTTGCCACAGAGGGGATGCAGTTGGGGATGTCATGGCTATGGTCTCAGGGAGAGGTTTGAATTGGTTCTGTCCCTGCTGTGATGTCACAGAGAAGGGAATAATGAGTCTGTCACCACTGTGGTGTCACAGAGAGGCGTAAATTGGACTTGTCACTGACTGCAGTGATGTCACAGAGAGGTGAAACTGGGTCACTCATTTTTGTGATGTCACAGAGAGGAAAAAACTGAGGCTGCCACAGCTTTGGTGTCATAAACAGAGGTAAGTTGGGCCTGTCACTGCTCTGATGTCACAAACGGAGGACAAGTGGATCAGTCATTGCTGCGGTGTTACAAAGGGGATGAATTTGAGGCTGTGATGACTGTGATGTCCCAGAGAGGAGAATAATGCCTCTGTCACCACTGTGGTGTCCCAGAGAGGCGTAAATTAGAGTTGTCAGTGCAGTGATGTCCTAGAGAGGGGAAAATGGGTCCCTGATTGATGTGATGTCAGAGAGAGGAAAAAACTGAGACTGCCTCTGCACTGGTGTCACAGAGAGGCATCAATTGGGCCTGTCACTTCTGTGGTGTCACAAAGAGGGGAAAAGTGAGTCTGTCACTGCTATGGTGTCCCAGAGAGGGGAAAAGTGGAGTGATCACTGTTGTGCAGTCCCAGAGAAAGTTGCACAGGTGCTATGACTTGTCTGTTGCCACAGAGGGGATGGAATTGGGGTTGTTAGGGCTGTGGTATGAGAGCGAGTTTTAAATTGGTTCTGATGTGATATCCCAGAGAGGGGAATAATGGGTCTTTCAGCGCCGTGGTGTCACAGAGAGGTGTCAATTGGACTTGTCAGTGCAGTGATCTCCCAGAGAGAGGAAAACTGAGGCTGTCACTGCTGTGGCCTATAGGAGGGGATGAATTCCCACTTGTCTTTGATGTTATGTCACGGAGAGGAGAAACCTGGCACTGTCAGTGCTGGGGTGTTACAGATAGGTGTAAATTGGGCTTGTTCCATCTGTGGTGTGACAGAAAGGGTGAAATTTGGTCTGTCAGTGCTGTGATGTCTTAAAGGGTGGCAACTGGGTCTTTCACTGCTGTGATGTCCCAGAGAGGGGAAAACAGGGCCTATCAGAGCTGTGGAGTGTGAGAGAAAGTTCCACAGGTGTTCTGACTTGTCTGTTGCCACAGAGGGGATGCAGTTGGGGATGTCATGGCTATGGTATCAGGGAGAGGTTTGAATTGGTTCTGTCTCTGCTGTGATGTCACAGAGAAGGGAATAATGAGTCTGTCACCACTGTGGTGTCACAGAGAGGCGTAAATTGGACTTGTCACTGACTGCAGTGATGTCACAGAGAGGTGAAACTGGGTCACTCATTTTTGTGATGTCACAGAGAGGAAAAAACTGAGGCTGCCACAGCTTTGGTGTCATAAACAGAGGTAAGTTGGGCCTGTCACTGCTCTGATGTCACAAACGGAGGACAAGTGGATCAGTCATTGCTGCGGTGTTACAAAGGGGATGAATTTGAGGCTGTGATGACTGTGATGTCCCAGAGAGGAGAATAATGCCTCTGTCACCACTGTGGTGTCCCAGAGAAGCGTAAATTAGAGTTGTCAGTGCAGTGATGTCCTAGAGAGGGGAAAATGGGTCCCTGATTGGTGTGATGTCAGAGAGAGGAAAAATCTGAGACTGCCTCTGCACTGGTGTGACAGAGAGGCATCAATTGGGCCTGTCACTTCTGTGGTGTCACAAAGAGGGGAAAAGTGAGTCTGTCACTGCTATGGTGTCCCAGAGAGGGGAAAAGTGGAGTGATCACTGTTGTGCAGTCCCAGAGAAAGTTGCACAGGTGCTATGACTTGTCTGTTGCCACAAAGGGGATGGAATTGGGGTTGTTAGGGCTGTGGTATGAGAGCGAGTTTTAAATTGGTTCTGCTGTGATGTCCCAGAGAGGGGAATAATGGGTCTTTCAGCGCCGTGGTGTCACAGAGAGGTGTCAATTGGACTTGTCACTGCAGTGATCTCCCAGAGAGAGGAAAACTGAGGCTGTCACTGCTGTGGCCTATAGGAGGGGATGAATTCCCACTTGTCTTTGATGTTATGTCACGGAGAGGAGAAACCTGGCACTGTCAGTGCTGGGGTGTTACAGATAGGTGTAAATTGGGCTTGTTCCATCTGTGGTGTGACAGAAAGGGTGAAATTTGGTCTGTCAGTGCTGTGATGTCTTAAAGGGTGGCAACTGGGTCTTTCACTGCTGTGATGTCCCAGAGAGGGGAAAACAGGGCCTATCAGAGCTGTGGAGTGTGAGAGAAAGTTCCACAGGTGTTCTGACTTGTCTGTTGCCACAGAGGGGATGCAGTTGGGGATGTCATGGCTATGGTCTCAGGGAGAGGTTTGAATTGGTTCTGTCCCTGCTGTGATGTCACAGAGAAGGGAATAATGAGTCTGTCACCACTGTGGTGTCACAGAGAGGCGTAAATTGGACTTGTCACTGACTGCAGTGATGTCACAGAGAGGTGAAACTGGGTCACTCATTTTTGTGATGTCACAGAGAGGAAAAAACTGAGGCTGCCACAGCTTTGGTGTCATAAACAGAGGTAAGTTGGGCCTGTCACTGCTCTGATGTCACAAACGGAGGACAAGTGGATCAGTCATTGCTGCGGTGTTACAAAGGGGATGAATTTGAGGCTGTGATGACTGTGATGTCCCAGAGAGGAGAATAATGCCTCTGTCACCACTGTGGTGTCCCAGAGAAGCGTAAATTAGAGTTGTCAGTGCAGTGATGTCCTAGAGAGGGGAAAATGGGTCCCTGATTGGTGTGATGTCAGAGAGAGGAAAAATCTGAGACTGCCTCTGCACTGGTGTGACAGAGAGGCATCAATTGGGCCTGTCACTTCTGTGGTGTCACAAAGAGGGGAAAAGTGAGTCTGTCACTGCTATGGTGTCCCAGAGAGGGGAAAAGTGGAGTGATCACTGTTGTGCAGTCCCAGAGAAAGTTGCACAGGTGCTATGACTTGTCTGTTGCCACAAAGGGGATGGAATTGGGGTTGTTAGGGCTGTGGTATGAGAGCGAGTTTTAAATTGGTTCTGCTGTGATGTCCCAGAGAGGGGAATAATGGGTCTTTCAGCGCCGTGGTGTCACAGAGAGGTGTCAATTGGACTTGTCACTGCAGTGATCTCCCAGAGAGAGGAAAACTGAGGCTGTCACTGCTGTGGCCTATAGGAGGGGATGAATTCCCACTTGTCTTTGATGTTATGTCACGAAGAGGAGAAACCTGGCACTGTCAGCGCTGGGGTGTTACAGATAGGTGTAAATTGGGCTTGTTCCATCTGTGGTGTGACAGAAAGGGTGAAATTTGGTCCGTCAGTGCTGTGATGTCTTAAAGGGTGGAAACTGGGTCTTTCACTGCTGTGATGTCCCAGAGAGGCGTAGATTGGGGTGTCCCACTGCGGTGATGTCCCAGAGAGGGGAAAACAGGGCCTATCAGAGCTGTGGAGTGTGAGAGAAAGTTCCACAGGTGTTCTGACTTGTCTGTTGCCACAGAGGGGATGCAGTTGGGGATGTCATGGCTATGGTCTAGGGAGAGGTTTGAATTGGTTCTGTCCCTGCTGTGATGTCACAGAGAAGGGAATAATGAGTCTGTCACCACTGTGGTGTCACAGAGAGGCGTAAATTGGACTTGTCACTGACTGCAGTGATGTCACAGAGAGGTGAAACTGGGTCACTCATTTTTGTGATGTCACAGAGAGGAAAAAACTGAGGCTGCCACAGCTTTGGTGTCATAAACAGAGGTAAGTTGGGCCTGTCACTGCTCTGATGTCACAAACGGAGGACAAGTGGATCAGTCATTGCTGCGGTGTTACAAAGGGGATGAATTTGAGGCTGTGATGACTGTGATGTCCCAGAGAGGAGAATAATGCCTCTGTCACCACTGTGGTGTCCCAGAGAGGCGTAAATTAGAGTTGTCAGTGCAGTGATGTCCTAGAGAGGGGAAAATGGGTCCCTGATTGGTGTGATGTCAGAGAGAGGAAAAAACTGAGACTGCCTCTGCACTGGTGTCACAGAGAGGCATCAATTGGGCCTGTCACTTCTGTGGTGTCACAAAGAGGGGAAAAGTGAGTCTGTCACTGCTATGGTGTCCCAGAGAGGGGAAAAGTGGAGTGATCACTGTTGTGCAGTCCCAGAGAAAGTTGCACAGGTGCTATGACTTGTCTGTTGCCACAGAGGGGATGGAATTGGGGTTGTTAGGGCTGTGGTATGAGAGCGAGTTTTAAATTGGTTCTGATGTGATATCCCAGAGAGGGGAATAATGGGTCTTTCAGCGCCGTGGTGTCACAGAGAGGTGTCAATTGGACTTGTCAGTGCAGTGATCTCCCAGAGAGAGGAAAACTGAGGCTGTCACTGCTGTGGCCTATAGGAGGGGATGAATTCCCACTTGTCTTTGATGTTATGTCACGGAGAGGAGAAACCTGGCACTGTCAGTGCTGGGGTGTTACAGATAGGTGTAAATTGGGCTTGTTCCATCTGTGGTGTGACAGAAAGGGTGAAATTTGGTCTGTCAGTGCTGTGATGTCTTAAAGGGTGGCAACTGGGTCTTTCACTGCTGTGATGTCCCAGAGAGGGGAAAACAGGGCCTATCAGAGCTGTGGAGTGTGAGAGAAAGTTCCACAGGTGTTCTGACTTGTCTGTTGCCACAGAGGGGATGCAGTTGGGGATGTCATGGCTATGGTATCAGGGAGAGGTTTGAATTGGTTCTGTCTCTGCTGTGATGTCACAGAGAAGGGAATAATGAGTCTGTCACCACTGTGGTGTCACAGAGAGGCGTAAATTGGACTTGTCACTGACTGCAGTGATGTCACAGAGAGGTGAAACTGGGTCACTCATTTTTGTGATGTCACAGAGAGGAAAAAACTGAGGCTGCCACAGCTTTGGTGTCATAAACAGAGGTAAGTTGGGCCTGTCACTGCTCTGATGTCACAAACGGAGGACAAGTGGATCAGTCATTGCTGCGGTGTTACAAAGGGGATGAATTTGAGGCTGTGATGACTGTGATGTCCCAGAGAGGAGAATAATGCCTCTGTCACCACTGTGGTGTCCCAGAGAAGCGTAAATTAGAGTTGTCAGTGCAGTGATGTCCTAGAGAGGGGAAAATGGGTCCCTGATTGGTGTGATGTCAGAGAGAGGAAAAATCTGAGACTGCCTCTGCACTGGTGTGACAGAGAGGCATCAATTGGGCCTGTCACTTCTGTGGTGTCACAAAGAGGGGAAAAGTGAGTCTGTCACTGCTATGGTGTCCCAGAGAGGGGAAAAGTGGAGTGATCACTGTTGTGCAGTCCCAGAGAAAGTTGCACAGGTGCTATGACTTGTCTGTTGCCACAAAGGGGATGGAATTGGGGTTGTTAGGGCTGTGGTATGAGAGCGAGTTTTAAATTGGTTCTGCTGTGATGTCCCAGAGAGGGGAATAATGGGTCTTTCAGCGCCGTGGTGTCACAGAGAGGTGTCAATTGGACTTGTCACTGCAGTGATCTCCCAGAGAGAGGAAAACTGAGGCTGTCACTGCTGTGGCCTATAGGAGGGGATGAATTCCCACTTGTCTTTGATGTTATGTCACGGAGAGGAGAAACCTGGCACTGTCAGTGCTGGGGTGTTACAGATAGGTGTAAATTGGGCTTGTTCCATCTGTGGTGTGACAGAAAGGGTGAAATTTGGTCTGTCAGTGCTGTGATGTCTTAAAGGGTGGCAACTGGGTCTTTCACTGCTGTGATGTCCCAGAGAGGCGTAGATTGGGGTGTCCCACTGCGGTGATGTCCCAGAGAGGGGAAAACAGGGCCTATCAGAGCTGTGGAGTGTGAGAGAAAGTTCCACAGGTGTTCTGACTTGTCTGTTGCCACAAAGGGGATGCAGTTGGGGATGTCATGGCTATGGTCTCAGGGAGAGGTTTAAATTGGTTCTGTCCCTGCTGTGATGTCACAGAGAAGGGAATAATGAGTCTGTCACCACTGTGGTGTCACAGAGAGGCGTAAATTGGACTTGTCACTGACTGCAGTGATGTCACAGAGAGGTGAAACTGGGTCACTCATTTTTGTGATGTCACAGAGAGGAAAAAACTGAGGCTGCCACAGCTTTGGTGTCATAAACAGAGGTAAGTTGGGCCTGTCACTGCTCTGATGTCACAAACGGAGGACAAGTGGATCAGTCATTGTTGCGGTGTTACAAAGGGGATGAATTTGAGGCTGTGATGACTGTGATGTCCCAGAGAGGAGAATAATGCCTCTGTCACCACTGTGGTGTCCCAGAGAGGCGTAAATTAGAGTTGTCAGTGCAGTGATGTCCTAGAGAGGGGAAAATGGGTCCCTGATTGGTGTGATGTCAGAGAGAGGAAAAAACTGAGACTGCCTCTGCACTGGTGTCACAGAGAGGCATCAATTGGGCCTGTCACTTCTGTGGTGTCACAAAGAGGGGAAAAGTGAGTCTGTCACTGCTATGGTGTCCCAGAGAGGGGAAAAGTGGAGTGATCACTGTTGTGCAGTCCCAGAGAAAGTTGCACAGGTGCTATGACTTGTCTGTTGCCACAGAGGGGATGGAATTGGGGTTGTTAGGGCTGTGGTATGAGAGCGAGTTTTAAATTGGTTCTGATGTGATATCCCAGAGAGGGGAATAATGGGTCTTTCAGCGCCGTGGTGTCACAGAGAGGTGTCAATTGGACTTGTCAGTGCAGTGATCTCCCAGAGAGAGGAAAACTGAGGCTGTCACTGCTGTGGCCTATAGGAGGGGATGAATTCCCACTTGTCTTTGATGTTATGTCACGGAGAGGAGAAACCTGGCACTGTCAGTGCTGGGGTGTTACAGATAGGTGTAAATTGGGCTTGTTCCATCTGTGGTGTGACAGAAAGGGTGAAATTTGGTCTGTCAGTGCTGTGATGTCTTAAAGGGTGGCAACTGGGTCTTTCACTGCTGTGATGTCCCAGAGAGGGGAAAACAGGGCCTATCAGAGCTGTGGAGTGTGAGAGAAAGTTCCACAGGTGTTCTGACTTGTCTGTTGCCACAGAGGGGATGCAGTTGGGGATGTCATGGCTATGGTCTAGGGAGAGGTTTGAATTGGTTCTGTCCCTGCTGTGATGTCACAGAGAAGGGAATAATGAGTCTGTCACCACTGTGGTGTCACAGAGAGGCGTAAATTGGACTTGTCACTGACTGCAGTGATGTCACAGAGAGGTGAAACTGGGTCACTCATTTTTGTGATGTCACAGAGAGGAAAAAACTGAGGCTGCCACAGCTTTGGTGTCATAAACAGAGGTAAGTTGGGCCTGTCACTGCTCTGATGTCACAAACGGAGGACAAGTGGATCAGTCATTGCTGCGGTGTTACAAAGGGGATGAATTTGAGGCTGTGATGACTGTGATGTCCCAGAGAGGAGAATAATGCCTCTGTCACCACTGTGGTGTCCCAGAGAAGCGTAAATTAGAGTTGTCAGTGCAGTGATGTCCTAGAGAGGGGAAAATGGGTCCCTGATTGGTGTGATGTCAGAGAGAGGAAAAAACTGAGACTGCCTCTGCACTGGTGTCACAGAGAGGCATCAATTGGGCCTGTCACTTCTGTGGTGTCACAAAGAGGGGAAAAGTGAGTGTGTCACTGGTGTGGTGTCCCAGAGAGGGGAAAAGTGGAGTGATCACTGTTGTGCAGTCCCAGAGAAAGTTGCACAGGTGCTATGACTTGTCTGTTGCCACAAAGGGGATGGAATTGGGGTTGTTAGGGCTGTGGTATGAGAGCGAGTTTTAAATTGGTTCTGCTGTGATGTCCCAGAGAGGGGAATAATGGGTCTTTCAGCGCCGTGGTGTCACAGAGAGGTGTCAATTGGACTTGTCAGTGCAGTGATCTCCCAGAGAGAGGAAAACTGAGGCTGTCACTGCTGTGGCCTATAGGAGGGGATGAATTCCCACTTGTCTTTGATGTTATGTCACGGAGAGGAGAAACCTGGCACTGTCAGTGCTGGGGTGTTACAGATAGGTGTAAATTGGGCTTGTTCCATCTGTGGTGTGACAGAAAGGGTGAAATTTGGTCTGTCAGTGCTGTGATGTCTTAAAGGGTGGCAACTGGGTCTTTCACTGCTGTGATGTCCCAGAGAGGCGTAGATTGGGGTGTCCCACTGCGGTGATGTCCCAGAGAGGGGAAAACAGGGCCTATCAGAGCTGTGGAGTGTGAGAGAAAGTTCCACAGGTGTTCTGACTTGTCTGTTGCCACAAAGGGGATGCAGTTGGGGATGTCATGGCTATGGTCTCAGGGAGAGGTTTAAATTGGTTCTGTCCCTGCTGTGATGTCACAGAGAAGGGAATAATGAGTCTGTCACCACTGTGGTGTCACAGAGAGGCGTAAATTGGACTTGTCACTGACTGCAGTGATGTCACAGAGAGGTGAAACTGGGTCACTCATTTTTGTGATGTCACAGAGAGGAAAAAACTGAGGCTGCCACAGCTTTGGTGTCATAAACAGAGGTAAGTTGGGCCTGTCACTGCTCTGATGTCACAAACGGAGGACAAGTGGATCAGTCATTGCTGCGGTGTTACAAAGGGGATGAATTTGAGGCTGTGATGACTGTGATGTCCCAGAGAGGAGAATAATGCCTCTGTCACCACTGTGGTGTCCCAGAGAGGCGTAAATTAGAGTTGTCAGTGCAGTGATGTCCTAGAGAGGGGAAAATGGGTCCCTGATTGGTGTGATGTCAGAGAGAGGAAAAAACTGAGACTGCCTCTGCACTGGTGTCACAGAGAGGCATCAATTGGGCCTGTCACTTCTGTGGTGTCACAAAGAGGGGAAAAGTGAGTCTGTCACTGCTATGGTGTCCCAGAGAGGGGAAAAGTGGAGTGATCACTGTTGTGCAGTCCCAGAGAAAGTTGCACAGGTGCTATGACTTGTCTGTTGCCACAAAGGGGATGGAATTGGGGTTGTTAGGGCTGTGGTATGAGAGCGAGTTTTAAATTGGTTCTGATGTGATATCCCAGAGAGGGGAATAATGGGTCTTTCAGCGCCGTGGTGTCACAGAGAGGTGTCAATTGGACTTGTCAGTGCAGTGATCTCCCAGAGAGAGGAAAACTGAGGCTGTCACTGCTGTGGCCTATAGGAGGGGATGAATTCCCACTTGTCTTTGATGTTATGTCACGGAGAGGAGAAACCTGGCACTGTCAGTGCTGGGGTGTTACAGATAGGTGTAAATTGGGCTTGTTCCATCTGTGGTGTGACAGAAAGGGTGAAATTTGGTCTGTCAGTGCTGTGATGTCTTAAAGGGTGGCAACTGGGTCTTTCACTGCTGTGATGTCCCAGAGAGGCGTAGATTGGGGTGTCCCACTGCGGTGATGTCCCAGAGAGGGGAAAACAGGGCCTATCAGAGCTGTGGAGTGTGAGAGAAAGTTCCACAGGTGTTCTGACTTGTCTGTTGCCACAAAGGGGATGCAGTTGGGGATGTCATGGCTATGGTCTCAGGGAGAGGTTTGAATTGGTTCTGTCCCTGCTGTGATGTCACAGAGAAGGGAATAATGAGTCTGTCACCACTGTGGTGTCACAGAGAGGCGTAAATTGGACTTGTCACTGACTGCAGTGATGTCACAGAGAGGTGAAACTGGGTCACTCATTTTTGTGATGTCACAGAGAGGAAAAAACTGAGGCTGCCACAGCTTTGGTGTCATAAACAGAGGTAAGTTGGGCCTGTCACTGCTCTGATGTCACAAACGGAGGACAAGTGGATCAGTCATTGCTGCGGTGTTACAAAGGGGATGAATTTGAGGCTGTGATGACTGTGATGTCCCAGAGAGGGGAATAATGCCTCTGTCACCACTGTGGTGTCCCAGAGAGGCGTAAATTAGAGTTGTCAGTGCAGTGATGTCCTAGAGAGGGGAAAATGGGTCCCTGATTGGTGTGATGTCAGAGAGAGGAAAAAACTGAGACTGCCTCTGCACTGGTGTCACAGAGAGGCATCAATTGGGCCTGTCACTTCTGTGGTGTCACAAAGAGGGGAAAAGTGAGTCTGTCACTGCTATGGTGTCCCAGAGAGGGGAAAAGTGGAGTGATCACTGTTGTGCAGTCCCAGAGAAAGTTGCACAGGTGCTATGACTTGTCTGTTGCCACAAAGGGAATGGAATTGGGGTTGTTAGGGCTGTGGTATGAGAGCGAGTTTTAAATTGGTTCTGATGTGATGTCCCAGAGAGGGGAATAATGGGTCTTTCAGCGCCGTGGTGTCACAGAGAGGTGTCAATTGGACTTGTCACTGCAGTGATCTCCCAGAGAGAGGAAAACTGAGGCTGTCACTGCTGTGGCCTATAGGAGGGGATGAATTCCCACTTGTCTTTGATGTTATGTCACGAAGAGGAGAAACCTGGCACTGTCAGCGCTGGGGTGTTACAGATAGGTGTAAATTGGGCTTGTTCCATCTGTGGTGTGACAGAAAGGGTGAAATTTGGTCCGTCAGTGCTGTGATGTCTTAAAGGGTGGAAACTGGGTCTTTCACTGCTGTGATGTCCCAGAGAGGCATAGATTGGGGTGTCCCACTGCGGTGATGTCCCAGAGAGGGGAAAACAGGGCCTATCAGAGCTGTGGAGTGTGAGAGAAAGTTCCACAGGTGTTCTGACTTGTCTGTTGCCACAGAGGGGATGCAGTGTGGGATGTCATGGCTATGGTCTAGGGAGAGGTTTGAATTGGTTCTGTCCCTGCTGTGATGTCACAGAGAAGGGAATAATGAGTCTGTCACCACTGTGGTGTCACAGAGAGGCGTAAATTGGACTTGTCACTGACTGCAGTGATGTCACAGAGACGTGAAACTGGGTCACTCATTTTTGTGATGTCACAGAGAGGAAAAAACTGAGGCTGCCACAGCTTTGGTGTCATAAACAGAGGTAAGTTGGGCCTGTCACTGCTCTGATGTCACAAACGGAGGACAAGTGGATCAGTCATTGCTGCGGTGTTACAAAGGGGATGAATTTGAGGCTGTGATGACTGTGATGTCCCAGAGAGGAGAATAATGCCTCTGTCACCACTGTGGTGTCCCAGAGAAGCGTAAATTAGAGTTGTCAGTGCAGTGATGTCCTAGAGAGGGGAAAATGGGTCCCTGATTGGTGTGATGTCAGAGAGAGGAAAAAACTGAGACTGCCTCTGCACTGGTGTGACAGAGAGGCATCAATTGGGCCTGTCACTTCTGTGGTGTCACAAAGAGAGGAAAAGTGAGTCTGTCACTGCTATGGTGTCCCAGAGAGGGGAAAAGTGGAGTGATCACTGTTGTGCAGTCCCAGAGAAAGTTGCACAGGTGCTATGACTTGTCTGTTGCCACAAAGGGGATGGAATTGGGGTTGTTAGGGCTGTGGTATGAGAGCGAGTTTTAAATTGGTTCTGCTGTGATGTCCCAGAGAGGGGAATAATGGGTCTTTCAGCGCCGTGGTGTCACAGAGAGGTGTCAATTGGACTTGTCACTGCAGTGATCTCCCAGAGAGAGGAAAACTGAGGCTGTCACTGCTGTGGCCTATAGGAGGGGATGAATTCCCACTTGTCTTTGGTGTTATGTCACGGAGAGGAGAAACCTGGCACTGTCAGTGCCGGGGTGTTACAGATAGGTGTAAATTGGGCTTGTTCCATCTGTGGTGTGACAGAAAGGGTGAAATTTGGTCTGTCAGTGCTGTGATGTCTTAAAGGGTGGCAACTGGGTCTTTCACTGCTGTGATGTCCCAGAGAGGGGAAAACAGGGCCTATCAGAGCTGTGGAGTCTGAGAGAAAGTTCCACAGGTGTTCTGACTTGTCTGTTGCCACAGAGGGGATGCAGTTGGGGATGTCATGGCTATGGTCTCAGGGAGAGGTTTGAATTGGTTCTGTCCCTGCTGTGATGTCACAGAGAAGGGAATAATGAGTCTGTCACCACTGTGGTGTCACAGAGAGGCGTAAATTGGACTTGTCACTGACTGCAGTGATGTCACAGAGAGGTGAAACTGGGTCACTCATTTTTGTGATGTCACAGAGAGGAAAAAACTGAGGCTGCCACAGCTTTGGTGTCATAAACAGAGGTAAGTTGGGCCTGTCACTGCTCTGATGTCACAAACGGAGGACAAGTGGATCAGTCATTGCTGCGGTGTTACAAAGGGGATGAATTTGAGGCTGTGATGACTGTGATGTCCCAGAGAGGAGAATAATGCCTCTGTCACCACTGTGGTGTCCCAGAGAGGCGTAAATTAGAGTTGTCAGTGCAGTGATGTCCTAGAGAGGGGAAAATGGGTCCCTGATTGGTGTGATGTCAGAGAGAGGAAAAAACTGAGACTGCCTCTGCACTGGTGTCACAGAGAGGCATCAATTGGGCCTGTCACTTCTGTGGTGTCACAAAGAGGGGAAAAGTGAGTCTGTCACTGCTATGGTGTCCCAGAGAGGGGAAAAGTGGAGTGATCACTGTTGTGCAGTCCCAGAGAAAGTTGCACAGGTGCTATGACTTGTCTGTTGCCACAAAGGGGATGGAATTGGGGTTGTTAGGGCTGTGGTATGAGAGCGAGTTTTAAATTGGTTCTGCTGTGATGTCCCAGAGAGGGGAATAATGGGTCTTTCAGCGCCGTGGTGTCACAGAGAGGTGTCAATTGGACTTGTCACTGCAGTGATCTCCCAGAGAGAGGAAAACTGAGGCTGTCACTGCTGTGGCCTATAGGAGGGGATGAATTCCCACTTGTCTTTGATGTTATGTCACGGAGAGGAGAAACCTGGCACTGTCAGTGCTGGGGTGTTACAGATAGGTGTAAATTGGGCTTGTTCCATCTGTGGTGTGACAGAAAGGGTGAAATTTGGTCTGTCAGTGCTGTGATGTCTTAAAGGGTGGAAACTGGGTCTTTCACTGCTGTGATGTCCCAGAGAGGGGAAAACAGGGCCTATCAGAGCTGTGGAGTGTGAGAGAAAGTTCCACAGGTGTTCTGACTTGTCTGTTGCCACAGAGGGGATGCAGTTGGGGATGTCATGGCTATGGTCTAGGGAGAGGTTTGAATTGGTTCTGTCCCTGCTGTGATGTCACAGAGAAGGGAATAATGAGTCTGTCACCACTGTGGTGTCACAGAGAGGCGTAAATTGGACTTGTCACTGACTGCAGTGATGTCACAGAGAGGTGAAACTGGGTCACTCATTTTTGTGATGTCACAGAGAGGAAAAAACTGAGGCTGCCACAGCTTTGGTGTCATAAACAGAGGTAAGTTGGGCCTGTCACTGCTCTGATGTCACAAACGGAGGACAAGTGGATCAGTCATTGCTGCGGTGTTACAAAGGGGATGAATTTGAGGCTGTGATGACTGTGATGTCCCAGAGAGGAGAATAATGCCTCTGTCACCACTGTGGTGTCCCAGAGAAGCGTAAATTAGAGTTGTCAGTGCAGTGATGTCCTAGAGAGGGGAAAATGGGTCCCTGATTGGTGTGATGTCAGAGAGAGGAAAAATCTGAGACTGCCTCTGCACTGGTGTGACAGAGAGGCATCAATTGGGCCTGTCACTTCTGTGGTGTCACAAAGAGGGGAAAAGTGAGTCTGTCACTGCTATGGTGTCCCAGAGAGGGGAAAAGTGGAGTGATCACTGTTGTGCAGTCCCAGAGAAAGTTGCACAGGTGCTATGACTTGTCTGTTGCCACAAAGGGGATGGAATTGGGGTTGTTAGGGCTGTGGTATGAGAGCGAGTTTTAAATTGGTTCTGCTGTGATGTCCCAGAGAGGGGAATAATGGGTCTTTCAGCGCC